>NW_006786802.1:1268094-1286421 GCF_000442215.2 Lipotes vexillifer | reverse complement strand
ACCCAAAAAAAAAAAAAAAAAAAAAAAAGTATGTACTCCTTATCACCATTGTTGTTGTTGTTGTTGTTTTTATGATAATGGTAATGATGATGAAAATACACACCATTCCACGTTAGCCCAACATAAATAAAACAAGACCACCTGGTGCCTGGGGACTAATGGATCACCAGCAACGTGTGCGCAAGTAACTGCTTGGGGGTTTAACTTTGTGTTTCTTGGCGATGGAGAGCTGAAGACAGGCTCTCTTTTGGAAACACTGGGAATTTTTTTTTCGAGTCTTATCTCCAAACCTCTTTCCTGACAGGGTATAGAATTCAAGACAGCTTCAGACTAAGAGGTCAGGGAGAGCGCCCGTCGCAGTTTTGTTTAGGGAATCATGTGTTGGCACGTGTGTTGGGGTACCAGAGAGAACAGTATCAGCACTTAATCTGGGTGACATTGGAAAAGCCACTGAAACTTCTGAGCCCTGGTTTCCTGCAGAGTGAGAAGTTTGGCCTAGAGCAGCACTTCTCATAACATAATACGCATACAAATCACCTGGAGATCACGTCAAAATGCAGATCCTGGTTCGAGAAGTCTGGGAAGGGATCTGTGATTCTGCATTCCTTATAAGCTCCCTGACGATGCTGGCCCAGGGACCACTCTTTCAGCAGCAAGGGCTTCGATGATATTTACAGCAGACGTCTGCTGCTTCTGCCTATCCAGCACCCAAGGATTAGAGCATCTTTGTTCTCTAATCAATTACCTGATTTTCTTTTGGAGAACAACACACACTCTCTCCCTCTCAATTAGGGCACACAGATGGGACTGATGTTCACCCCAACCCTAGCTCTTGGCATGGGTCCGTGTCTTAGGCCTAAACAACCAGGGCACTTCATCTCTGTGACTGGTTCATACATGGGCATATGACCCATGGCAGGTTAACATAACCTGGGCATATACCCATGGCAGAGCTTTTGCTGCTGCAGCTACCGTGAAAGTGATGCTGTCTTACCTGGGGTCACTTAACTATAACTAGGATATTAGTCAGAGACTCCGAGAAGCCATTTTATCACATCGTGGTAAACCCTGCCTGAAAATACTTAATAGAGAAGAGAGCGAAGCTGAGAGACCCAATGGCATCATTTGAACTCCTAGATATAGCCATGACTGAAGATGAGATCCCCGGCTTCTTTAGTTACACAAGCTTGTCATAAGTGTAATGGCTATAGACATGATAACACTTACAAATTGCAGCTTCATTATCGGTATTTTCTCCATCACTTTCTTAATACAGACCAGAGCAACATTTCTGTAAAGAGCCAGATAGTGAATATTTTAGGCCTACGGAACATACAGTCTCTGCAGGAACTACCCAATTCTGTGGTTGTAGCACAAAAGCAGCCACAGGTAATATGTAAACAAATGAGCGTGGCTATGTTCCAATAAATTTATTTACTAAAATAGACATCCAGCCCACAGGCTCTAGTTTGCCAACCCTGGTCTAAGACAATTAACAAAGCCTTGATTTGTGGTATTTGCCAGTTTCCACGGCATAAACACCTGCACCATGGCTGGTGGAAAGCTACCAATGTAATGTCACTGCATGCAGAGCTGGGAAAGGATTAAGCACCAGGTCACCATGATATAGTCTCTACCACAGAGATACGGTAGAGATAACTTCAATAACAAAGGCAATAGTAAAATGTGGTAACCCTCTATGACCTTTTTGAACAGTTCAAAAGTGAAACAGAGAAATCAGGGTCCAAAGAAATCACAACAGTAGATCAAAGTTTGGAAAGGGATTAACGGCATCTTCACGAACTGCAGTTTAAAATTCCAATGTATTAAACAAGTCCTTTTTGAAATGGTAATGCCTTGTACCTGAGTAGAAAAGACAATTAAGATAATGTGTTAATTTTCCCCCTGAATCTGACAGTAATATTTTGATCCTGTTAATTATCCAGAGAACAGTAAATGTATATAATATGATAGCTCTGTGCAGAGCTGACATGCTTTCCCTGGTTAAGTAGGCACACTTATCCTATAATTAGCTGCTTGGAATGCAATTTCCATTCCTCCCTGAATACACCCACTAAAAAATAAACCAGTGTGACGGTTCAGCGCTGCTCCAGCCTGGTTTTCCCCCTGGGAAAGTGGCCAGTGATTATTTACTAAAACTTATCCTCCTTTCAAAACTATCAGAAAATAGCAATCTGGTTGCTAATGATTTCTGGCAGATGAGGGTTAATCAATGCCTTCAGATCACCAAAAGACCACGTCATTACAGCCCCAGCATGCTTGCTTTCTCCAAGGGATAAACTTATTGATGTCACTAGCCGAGCATTTTAATGAGAGTTCATTTCAAAAGGGCGACCTTTTAAGTGGGCAAGTCAGTCCACGAGGCGGAGAAATATGGACCCCAAATTATTTTCATAAACTGGCAAATAGGGTTTTTTTTAGCTAATAGTATGAGGTTCAGAACGATACTTTCTTTGGAAAGGAAATTGTGGCTGGTTTAATCATGCATTTTACAAGATGTTTTATACGTGTATTTATTCTTTTAAAACAACCCACTCCAACACCTCTCCAGGAAGGCTGACAAAGGAGGTGAGTTCTTCCACTAGGATGGTAGCATGTAGGCTGTTACATAATGGTAATCTCCAGTTAGCCATTGTATTTAACATGTTCTGTAAAAGCACAGACCATTTCTATCTTGTTTTATTCCTTTCACATGTCTGTGTATCTGATCTCCACCAGTATTTTCAACATGCGTGTTAGGGTGGAAATAACACTGGGTCTGGGGTCAGAACATCCAGGTTCAGGTTCTAGCTCGTTCTATTTCTAATCGCGGGACCTTGAAAAGGACACACAATTTCTGCAGGCGTCAGGTGTCCACATCTGTGAGGAGGATCATTGGGCCATCAAGGAAATACTTTCTAAAACACTGTCCAGGGGTAAGGAATTGCTATTTTTGTCTTTGGATCCCTACAGAGAGGGTCTAGTTTATAACAGATGCTTTCAGATCTGCAGAATAAATAAGTGCATGAAGGGATGCACGCATCCCTTCGTTTAATAGTCTTCAGACTTCAGATGAGGCTGGGTAGTAGATAGTTTGAGATCATGCACTCAGGGGAGCCTGGCTGCCTGGGTTTGAATCCCAGCTCTGCTCAGTGGCTGTGTGACCTTGGGTGAAATCACTTAATCTCTCAGGGCCTCAGTTCCTCATCAGCAAAATGTGAGGGTGATAATAGCTCTTCACTGGATTGTCACAAAGGTAAAATGAGTTCATATAAGTTAGTTTCTTGGAGCAATGCCTATATAAGTATGAACTATTATTACTTTCATCATGATGTAAAAAATTTACCGAACAATATACTATGTTCCACACTCAGCACTTAATATTTCAGACCTATTTTTCCTGGGAATATGACACTAATAAGAAAATGTAGCTTCTCCTCTGAAGTTTTGCCTGGACGGTCAGGCCTTCATGGATGTATCACCAACCTCTTGGTGGTCATCTGTTCTCCTTTTTCTTCTCTCTGTGGCTTGGATCTGCTCATGGGATCCACTGCAAGGAGCACAGGCAAGCCTGGGGCTTAGCTAAGACCAAGAGATTAGGGTTACGCTGTCTTGATGAATAATGACAACAGCTGAAGTTCAAGTTAAGCAAGCTTTGTCGAGGTTGGGAATAACAGGATCACTGTTTCACAGACCAAACAGTTTAGTTGTTTGTTTTACTTTAACGCCCAAACATGGGCTTGCCCCATGTCCCTGAAAAAGTCCAGCCACTCTCCTGGGGCCCTTTCTTCAATCAAAGCCAAAGCTCCACCTCTTGGGCCTGTGGTCGATGGCCCACCCTCTCCCCTGAGGAAGCCTTAGGGGTATCTTTAGCTCCTCCTCCAGGGCCCTGTGCCCGTAGGGAAGGAACCCATCATTGACACGCCTATGATGGCACGCTCGCGTGTCCATTCATCCAGCATTCATTCATTCCCCCTTCATCTGCAACATGCCTGCATTCAAACATCCCTTCACTCCAGCTTTTGGTCCTGCCATCGCTCATTCATTCACACATTCATTGAATACCTTCTGTGAACCCGGCACCACTCCAGGCCATGGGAATACAAGAGTGAACTAGAAAAAGTGCCTGTCCATGTCAAGTACACAATGTAACAAGCTCCCAGATGATGCCGATGTGGCTGGACCACAGACTACGCTTTGGGTAACAAGGCACCAGATAGCAGGGTGCTGAATGCCGCACCCTCAAAATGAAAATGCCTTTTCTCAGACGCACGCATCTCTCAGGTGGTAATCGGTGCAGTAATCGGATCGAAAATGATCAGGCACGGGGAACATTCCCGGTCGCCCGAGTTCACCCTGGCTATTCTTAAACTCTCTTCCCGGGGGGGCGCTATAGAAGGATGCCTTTTCTTGATCCATATTTCTTACTGTAAAACTAATTTCCGATAGAGGACCCAGATGAGGGCATACTTTTAGGACAGAGGGATGTAGCAAGTACTCCTAAAATCACACCCTTCCAGCAGCTCTTTATTCTGCCTCTCAGTGAATATTTATTTTCTCCCGACCCTGCGCCAGGCATTGTACAATCTAGGAATTTAATGGCGAAGGAGGCAATTCAAACCTCTGTTCCCACAGACCACGGGGAAGCCTGACCTAGCCTGGGGGCTCAGGAAAGCTTTCCTCATGAAAGCAACCCTTGTATTGAGACCTGAATGCTGAGAAGGGTTTAACCAGGCAAAGGGCAGCGTCTGCACAGAGGGCAGAGGATGTGCAAAGGCCCAGTGTGGGAGGAAAGGGAATGTGTTTGAGAAACTGAAAGGCAAGAATGGAGAAGACAGCAGGGATGTGAAGATGGGACTGGAGAGGGACTGGAGAGGGTCAAACCAGGCAGATCTTCTTAGGCCCCATTAACACCTAGGGGTTTCATCCAAAGAGCAATGAGAAGCCCTTAGAAGGTTTAGAATAGGCCAGACGAACATAATAAGTCACTCTGGCTGTTGTGATTTCAAAGGCCTGGAGGGGACCAGCCTAGTTCTAGGGGGTCACTGGGGGCTCCTGCAGTGGTCTGGGCAAAGAACTATGGAGCTGGGGCTAGAGATGACGCCTGGAATCAAGAAAAGACCGGAGGAAGGGCTGCCCTTGCCCTCAGGGCCATCCTGGGCTGCACCCTCCCCGGTACCCTCTGCCCAGATCAGCTGTGCTCCATCCTATCTTCTCCCTTTCAAGGCAGAGACCGGGGCCTTTCACCCTAGCAATTCTCCCTGGAGTCTAGTCCAGCGTTTGGCTCAGCCCTAAGGAACAAGCGATCCGGATAATGAGATAAAACACAGAAATGAAACTGTTGGAGAAACTGCAAAGCAATGAATGAAATGATTGCTGGGTTAGTATAAGTCGAATGTGCAAGTGCTGAAAATCCATGGAGTAAAGATGTGATTCAGAGGTGCTGAATTATTAACTGGAAACAGTTAATAATTGTTAATCTTATATAAGAGGCCCTATAATCCCCAGGAAGCAAACTGGTCTCCCCTAAGCCAAATATGGCCCAGAGTCCTCTTTTGTCAGGCCTGCACGGTGCTCACTAATATAATGATTTTTTTTTTAATTTTAGAGTTGAAATTAGATGCCAATGTTTAGGAAGAAAATAAAACATTGAGAGATTTTTATATTAAAAACCTGAATTTCCAAATCCTAATGGGGGTAGGGAGAGCCAAGCTATACCCATCTGGGGCTGCACAACAGGATCTTCCTGGGCCTGTGTCCTGCTTTCCAGATGCCACAATCTCCACTGCTCCCTACTGTCTCACAACACAGAGGATGGTGTCATTTGCTATATGTCATCACACCTGTGCTGTTTTGTTCTTAGAGCAAACAGAACTGTGACCTACTTCTCAGCCCCTTGTCTCTATCCTTGGTTGAAAGATGAAAGCTAGACAGAGACGGTAATGTGTTTCAGCAAAAAAAAATCGAAGCAAGTAGGTTTTGATGGGAAAGGGAAGAATTTCTTAAGAATCATTTCATATGCAAAGAAAGTATATCAGTCTTATTTTCTCATTTTGGAACCCTGCCTGCACTTGGGTTTGGGACTGCTGATCCAATCCAACTCTCTTATTGTATAGATGCACACATGGGGTCCAGAGAGGTGCAGCAACCTGCCAAGGATCACACAGCGTTAGAGAGCAGGTTGGGACTAGAAGCAGTAGGTGGAGGGTACAAATCTGCAGAGGGGAGGAGGGGCGGGAAAAGGAAAGGGAAAGTGACTTGACAGGTGGGAATAACTGAAGGACTACCTGGGCAGAGGGGGGTTAAGTGCCTGAGTTAGTGAGTGGAGGGGCAGGAAAAGCTGGAAAAGAGGGATGGGAGACAGGAGGGTTCTCAGAAGTCCCAAATCCAAGGTTCTCTCTGGGGAATTAAGACAAAGGTGATGGAGAATGACCAATGTTACTTTGGCAGCAGCAGGAAATACAGTAAGTCCAGCAAGGGTGCCCCTGCAGTAACCATGGTAAAAAAACAAGGAGAACCTGCCCAAAATGGTATTTACCAGCACAGACCACCGTAAGTGGATGGGGATGATGAGGAAACTTGATCTAGCTCAAGTCTAACGGGCATGGCCTGGGAAGCCCAGACTCTCTGCCTTTTGCCTCTTTGGGGGTCAGCACTGTCTGTTCACCCTGGGACTCGGGTTGGAAGGGACAGAACTGCTGGGACCTCAGTTAAGTTTCTTCTTTCTTGTTCTTGGTCAGGAAGACTCCTAAAGGGACACTTAAGACATCTAAAGACCAATATTCCTTTTAAAGCAGCTAAATGGTTGGAACAGCCTCCAATGTCATGCAAAACGTGACTTTCTTCACTACCTGGTTAATTTTTAAGTCGAGACATGATCATAAATAATGGAGTTAGAGGACCATCTGTCACTCATGACTTTTTCAATTGAGTTATTATGTTTGAAATTTCAGTTTGACAGAGACTAAAACACACAAGCTAAGGGCAACAAACAAAAGGACCTATAAGTTGAAATCAGGATCTTGAAGAGGTATATGCACCCAAATGTTTACTGCAGCATTATTCACAATAGGAGACATGGAAACAACCTAAATGTCCATGGAAGGATGAATGGACAAAGAAAATGTGGTGTATACATGCAATGGAATATTATTCAGTCTTAAAAAGGACGGAAATCTTGCCATTTGCAGCAATGTGGAATGAACCTGAAGGACATTATGCTAAATGAGCCCAGACCACCCATAACAGTTAACTAACCCTCTCAACTTGTCTTCATAATCCTAACAGCCTATCAAAATGCAAGCATGGTATTTGTATTCAAACTACTGCATGATTCTAAACTTATAACATCCTGCTTATAGTTTAAGATCTAAAGGCATCAAATAATTTAAGGGATGCTTTCATTACAAAGTGGCATTTGTTTTCAGGTCTCAAATCCCAAAAGATCATTTTTCCCAGAGCCTCCAACTAGGGTACATAGTATATTATTCATGATTACGACCATAGCTCTGGGTTATCAAGAAAGGTTAAAACCCAAGAAAAACAAACAGAAAGAAAACAAAAAGAAAAGAAAGGAATGTGTGACTACCAAAACCTATTGAGAAAAAAATTCCCAGCTCTTAAATCTAAGAGCTAAGGTCATCTCGTCTAAGGTCAAGGTATCTGGAAATTTCACTCATGTGAAACATCTTACTCCCACTGATGCCAGATTAAGGAGGTCTTCTTTACATTATTGCAGATGAATAAAGCACTGTTTCATTGTTTCTCAAAGCATTTGTAAGAGGGTGGTGACAGAGGAAATGTCTGCATTTGAAAGGAAGTCTTAAGGGGTTGTGAAATCTCAGGAAGGTTCTTAAATGACCTAACCAGATGTTTTGAAGTCTGATACACCCTTAACCCAAACTGAAATTCATAACAAAGTCAAAAGCAATAGAGTCAAATTGATTCCAAAATGCCTTTTCTAACAAATTTAACTGTTTACACCAAATGACTTTACTAGGGCCTCATTCCAACTGGGAGAGAGTATACAGTCATGGAAACAATGGGATTCATCATAAAGTTTGAAGAGGAAATGAAACTAAAAATTCAGGTAAGTCCTTAGTGCTGGCTAAATTAAGAATCCACATTTCTGAGGCTGTATGGAATCATGGTTAAGAGCCAGAGCCTATAGCCAGACTGCATTTTGATAAGCTGTTAGGACTATGACTAGCTCTACCACTAGACTCCTAGCTCTGTCACTTGCTAGCTGGGTGACTTTGAGCAAGTTACCTGACCCCTCTGAGCCTCAGTTTTCTCAACTGTAAAATGGGAATAAAAATGGTACCCACTTCACTGGGATGTTGTATGGATTAAATGAGATAGTAACGTGCCTAGAGCATAGTAAATGATCAGTAAATTTTACCTATTGGAATTATTTTATTTTTTTAATATTAGCAATATTATGTAGACAATGAAATGACAGGGAAACTGGTTTTTTTTTTTTGTGGTACGCAGGCCTCTCGCTGTTGTGGCCTCCCCCGTTGCAGAGCACAAATCCCAAAAGATCATTTTTCCCAGAGCCTCCAACTAGGGTACATAGTATATTATTCATGATTACGACCATAGCTCTGGGTTATCAAGAAAGGTTAAAACCCAAGAAAAACAAACAGAAAGAAAACAAAAAGAAAAGAAAGGAATGTGTGACTACCAAAACCTATTGAGAAAAAAATTCCCAGCTCTTAAATCTAAGAGCTAAGGTCATCTCGTCTAAGGTCAAGGTATCTGGAAATTTCACTCATGTGAAACATCTTACTCCCACTGATGCCAGATTAAGGAGGTCTTCTTTACATTATTGCAGATGAATAAAGCACTGTTTCATTGTTTCTCAAAGCATTTGTAAGAGGGTGGTGACAGAGGAAATGTCTGCATTTGAAAGGAAGTCTTAAGGGGTTGTGAAATCTCAGGAAGGTTCTTAAATGACCTAACCAGATGTTTTGAAGTCTGATACACCCTTAACCCAAACTGAAATTCATAACAAAGTCAAAAGCAATAGAGTCAAATTGATTCCAAAATGCCTTTTCTAACAAATTTAACTGTTTACACCAAATGACTTTACTAGGGCCTCATTCCAACTGGGAGAGAGTATACAGTCATGGAAACAATGGGATTCATCATAAAGTTTGAAGAGGAAATGAAACTAAAAATTCAGGTAAGTCCTTAGTGCTGGCTAAATTAAGAATCCACATTTCTGAGGCTGTATGGAATCATGGTTAAGAGCCAGAGCCTATAGCCAGACTGCATTTTGATAAGCTGTTAGGACTATGACTAGCTCTACCACTAGACTCCTAGCTCTGTCACTTGCTAGCTGGGTGACTTTGAGCAAGTTACCTGACCCCTCTGAGCCTCAGTTTTCTCAACTGTAAAATGGGAATAAAAATGGTACCCACTTCACTGGGATGTTGTATGGATTAAATGAGATAGTAACGTGCCTAGAGCATAGTAAATGATCAGTAAATTTTACCTATTGGAATTATTTTATTTTTTTAATATTAGCAATATTATGTAGACAATGAAATGACAGGGAAACTGGTTTTTTTTTTTTGTGGTACGCAGGCCTCTCGCTGTTGTGGCCTCCCCCGTTGCAGAGCACAGGCTCCGGACGCGCAGGTTCAGCGGCCATGGCTCACGGGCCCAGCCGCTCCGCGGCATGTGGGATCCTCCTGGACCGGGGCACGAACCCGCGTCCCCTGCATCGACAGGCGGACTCTCAACCACTGCGCCACCAGGGAAGCCCAAAACTGGGTTTTTTTATATTTAAATGTAAGACATTTAAATTTTAAAAAATATTATTTCAAGGAGGAGGAAGAGAAATAAGGTTGTCTACAACTCTCCACTCAAGAAGTAAAAATCCTGAGGTAAAATGTGGTTCCTTTAGTTGGTTTGTTTATTTTGTGGATGGGGAGTTACTTAAATTTGAACGGGTTTGGTTTGGTACACACCATTTGAGACACGCACCAAAAATGTATAGGCAGAGTCACACAAAATAGTACTGAGTTGCGTCCACTCCAGGTCTAGCCCAGGGTTAAAAGGACCGTACAAAGTCTAAAGAACACCAGGCTGGGTGGGGTCTGGAGAACTGAATTGCCTGGTTAGTGTCGTACAAACAAGACTGCTATCTTGAAGGGTGACCCTGAAGAATCAATTCTGCTCTCTGGATTTCAACTTCCCAGTCCACAAAATGAGTGGGTTGAACTAAATGACCAATAAGGTTTCTTTAGGCTGTAACTGCTTACATGAAGCTGTGGTCTCTGTTCCAGGGAGAGACTTGGCTCTGGACTTCACCTCTGGCAGCACTACGGTTCTGGTCCAAAGCCAGCCACACACTCCATCTACACTGGATGCCTCCTCAATTCCCGCTGTTGGTCTTCAGGGATCCGGGCAAGAGGATGTGAATGGACAGTCCAAACCCATGGCCCCTCTGGGAGAAATCACTCAAGTACGTGCCCTGCTGCTTCCAACTCAAGTCACAACCCCCGGCACACGCAAAGCCCTGCTTATCCCACTGGAGAGGAGGGTGGGAACCACTTTATTTAAAGCAGAGCTGAAGACATAAATATTCGAGAAGCAATAGCTCCTTATTTTGGAGGACTCTGGAATGAAAGTCCAAGGTAGAAAAAAACAACACAACAACTGCTAGCATTTCCATTCTGAATAGACAATATATGCCAGGAGCTCTGAAATAAAGATAGTGTGATTCGTTTATTATTCCTTCTCTTTAAAACCTGCATTAATTCTGATTTCTATTTAAATAAGAATGATTAAATTTTATCAGCTGAGATGGAAATATTGTGATAAACACTGGCTCGTGGCCAAACTAATCTCCCAAGCCCACAGCTTACGGCCATTGTCTTGTATAGATATTTGAATGGCAATGGGCTTTTATCAGTATTTCTAAAGGCACTCATTTAATTATGTGGTTGTAAGGATTTTCAAAACCCAAAAGAATACCATCAATACATATTCATTTCTTGGATTAATTCAACATTAACATCAGAAAATATTGTTATTTAAAGGATGCTAGTACTTGTTTTTGCTTTTGCAAAAACTGAGGCATCCAGTTCTGGTTGCAACGGTGTCTTTTAAAACGTTCCATCGAACTGAAACTAGGAAACTGCAATGTACAGTGAGGTAAGGCTGGAATTTAGAATTATAGGGATTAGAAGGAGGACTCCACAAAGTATTCTTTAACAAAGAATACTTCATAGAGGTTGGACTGTAGCAAGGAAAAAAAAAAAACCCTGAACTAGGAAATTTGTACACATGTGCGGATCTTGTCAATCAAATGTAATATATTTGAAAGCCTCAGGAAAAAAAGATTCAAGGGCAGGGGCTGTCTAGGTGTTTCCTGCCCCAAATTTCCATATCCAGAAACTTGAGCGATCTAGATTTCATCACCATAGGGGATACTGCGTTTCTTCAAGAACTGATTAAAAGATACAGAATACACCTGACATGTTTAGCATTCATGTTTCCTCCAAAGTAGGTCTTTATTTTTCAACATTATGATGAATCTGTTTGGGAAGCAAAGACTCACACTCTACCTTAAGCTTGGGATTTCTTCTTGTATCAGGTTGGCTGAATGGGACAACTCCATTCACTGGAACTGCGACCCACATGGTTTGTGTCTGCAAACTCAACACCTACTACCCTTTTTCTCATGTGTCTTTCAATCCGACCAAACCACCAGGCAACTCCTCCTGTGCTGATCATCTGAGCGGAGCCAGGTAGAGACGGGGACTAGAGAGGGAGGGGAGGAGAGAGAAGGGGAATGGAAAACGAGCCACTTGTCAGTCTTGTTAAGACTGATCTATTTTTTGGGTTACCAGCTGCCCTGGTCTGAGGGGTTTCCTGGGATGAAGAACTCTGAGTGCTAAAACCAGGACAGTCTAGGGAAAGCGGTTGGTCCCCCTATACTATTTGTCTTTTGGCTTAAGCTTCCAGGTCAAGCATTCTAAAGGTTCAAACAAGCTGGGAAAGGGGAGACATTTAGATTTGGTTGAAGATTACTGAGAGGACCACCTGTCACAACACAAATGCTAACTAAAATTCATAGAGACATGTATTTTATAGAATTGGGGAGGTAAAGAGGACTTTTAAAAACAATTTCCCTGGGCTTCCCTGGTGGCGCAGTGGTTGAGAGTCCGCCTGCCAATGCAGGGGACACGGGTTCGTGCCCCGGTCCGGGAGGATCCCACATGCCGCGGAGCGGCTGGGCCCGTGAGCCATGGCCGCTGAGCCTGCGCGCCCGGAGCCTATGCCCCGCGACGGGAGAGGCCACAACAGTGAGAGGCCCACGTACCACAAAAAAAAAAACAACACAAAAAAGAAAACAATTTCACTCAGAGCATGCTCAATAGACGCTAATTCCATGGGATGGAATTTTAGTGAAAAATGGTTTAGAGATCAAATAATGCTACTTTATAAGGTTCCTTTATTGCAGGACTTATCAGAGCCTTGAATAAGCTAACATTCATTGTTCATTAGCATGTTTGACCACAGAATCCTCTTTCCCAAGGAGCATCTTAGGATAGCAGTATTTGGAAGATCCTACTTTAGGAAGCACCACTCTAGGCCAAACTCCTCATTTTAAAGAGGAGAATAATACTCCAGTTTGTCTAGTTACAGGCAAGGCTGGTACTACAGCAGTTTTTCAGAGTTTAATGTGCATAAGAATCACCTGGGCCTCTTGTTAACCTGCACGTTCTGATTCCACAGGTCTAAGGTGGGGCCTGAGATTCTGCATCTTTCACAGGCTCTCAGGTGATGTTCACGCTGCTGGTCCATGGACCACACTTTCAATAGAGAAGCAAGTCTTCTAAGTTTATGCTTGTCCCACTGCCTTGTAGCCTCTTTGTGAGTGGAACTAACTAATCCTCCTAGCAAAGCAGCACGCTTGCCTGATTCTGGTTTCATTTGCTGAGTTGATATCTCCACTTCTTCAAAGCTACTCCCTGTAGTGACAGGACACATGGAGATTAAGGAAGTATTTCCTGGACCCTAAAATAAATTTTCTTTTTGCTCTATTATAAATTAGAAACAGATAAAGCTTGTCACTAAATGGTTTATTTGGAGGCGCTATACAGAAATTTAGATCAAAAGTTATTTGAAATCATTCTTTAACTGAGTCAAATCAACAAAGGACACTTTCCATGACCATTTCCAGGTATTTTTTAATTGTTCTTGGAAAAACATGGTATGCATCTAACCAAAATGTGCCCAGTAATTGTGCAACTAACTGGCTATTGCCATAATATGAATAGACAGTGACCAGCAGATGCTCACTCAGCATGCAGATTTTATACTACAAGGAAAACGTACCCACCCCCATACTTCAAAAGCTTTTGTACCTGCATGTGTACAGTCCTCACATTATTGCATCATATTGTCGATGTTGCCAGGAAAAATCAGCTTATTGAGATGGTATCTATATAACAGCCATATGCCTGTCGATTTAGGGCAGGGAGGGATGGGTAAGGAGGAATGATCCAAAAGGAAGAAAAATGACTTGCTTATTGACGAAATTTTTACTTTGCAACAAATAGTCGTGACTTAGTTCAAAGGACAGATGATGTCTGTATCTTCATGACACTGAAGCCAACCACAGGTAAACAGAGCATGCTGGGTGGTAAGCGGTTAGAGTACTATTCCTGTTTACAGCCCAGCCTCTCCCCACAAAAAGCTGATCTCAGACATTTCACCCAACCTGGCCAGTCACCCCAGAGATCTCAGCCAGAAGGGACTGAACTTCCCAGGATCCAGACGACTGAAGGGAGAAGGGAAGGCAGATTCTACTGCCTGGAGACTCAGCCCCTGGACACGAGAAGCAGATGCTAAGTCCAGACTGCAGGCTGGGGAGTCTTCACCTAACTTTTAGTTCCCATGCAGAGCGGGACCTCAAAGTCCCCACATTCAAGCTCTATCTTTGCTGCCCACTAGCTAATGCATCATTTTTGGTCTCCTCCCTGTGAGGTGGGAAATAGCAGTCACTGTCTCACAGAGTTAGGAAGGATTAACTGAGAAAACTGCATATGTTACTTTGCATGTATTACAGGGCAGATGTTGACAAAGCTGAGCTATAGTTTTTAGGTTTAGGTGTTTTTTTTCTTTAATTTCAGTAAGAAACTTGAGATCTACCTTCTTAAAAGTTTTTTATAGATTTATTTTATTTATTTATTTATTTATTTTGGGCTGTGTTGGGTCTTCGTTGCTGCGCACGGGCTTTCTCTAGTTGCGGTGAGCGGGGGCTACTCTTCGTTGCGGTGTGTGGGCTTCTCACTGCGGTGGCTTCTCTTGTTGCGGAGCACGGGCTCTAGGCGCGTGGGCTTCACTAGTTGTGGCCAAGGGCTTAGTTGCTCCATGGCATGTGGGATCTTCCCGGACCAGGGCTCGAACCCGTGTCCCCTGCATTGGCAGGCGGATTCTTAACCACTGCGCCACCAGGGGAGCCCCCTTCTTAAGGTTTTAATACAGAATTGTTCACTGAGATATGTTTTAACAGTCAAACTTACATCCCATTTTGCTGGTTTCATACATTCTGGTCATATATTTGTTCACACATTACATGGGTTCCTACTAAGCACCAGCCTTGGGAAACACTGGGAAGTCAAGGTGAAGATGACACCAGCCCTGCCCTCAAGGATCTCTTGTGGGTTCTTAGGGAGGTTGACACTGAAATCAACAATTATGATACAGCAGGATGACTTGCATTGGGAGGAAACGGGGTGGTGGGAGTGGGGGAGCACCTCACCAACCCCTGCGGGGGAGCAGTGGGGAGGAGTCACGGAAGAGTGAGGAAAGATGTCCCAGAGAAGGAAGCTCTCTGATCCCGCCTCTGTCTCCTTGGCTGGCTCTTATTCCAATGCCTGAAACTATGCACAGATCCCAACCCGATCCCTTCTCTTCTCAACCTCGCGCTCCGAAATGATAGCATCTCTTGTTCCACGTCTATGCTGCTGACCATCAGGTCTGCATTTCCTACCTTGACTTTTCTCCCAAGGCTCAGATTTGATGACCTATGTGCCAGCTGGGTTCTCCAGAAAGGAGTAATGCCTATGAAAGATAAAAGTGGATGCGTTATTTAGTCATTGCTGTGTAACAAATTACCCCATAGTTACTGTGGGTCAAGAATATGGCACAAGTTAACTAGGTACTTCTGACTCAAGATCTCTCACAAGGCTGCAATCAGTGTCAGCTGAAACTCTGGTCTTATCTAAAGGCTCAAATGGAGAAGGATTTGCTTCCAAGATCACTTATATGGTTATTGACAGAATTCAGTTCCTTGAAGGCTATTGATCTGAGGCCCTCAGGTGACTATTGGCTGGAGTCTACCCTAAATTTCTTGCCTTTCCATAGGGCAGCTCACAATATGGCAGCCTGCTTCATCAGAGTGAGCAACTGGGGGAGAGAGCAAGAGAGTCCTAGGGAGACCGAAGTCACAGAAAGGACTTCCCATCGTTTTCTGGCTGATTTCCATTTATTAAAAGTGAGTCATTAGGTCCGGCCAGTAGCCAAGGAGAGGAGATTACACAAGGGCGTGAATGCTGGGAGACTGGGAATCATTGGGAACCATCTTAGAAGGGACACTGGTACAAAGGAGGAAGCAAGATTGGACCACAATGCAGAGCTGATACCAGTGAAAGGAAAAGTGGGGAGGAAGCAGGATTAGGAAGAAAGAGCCTCAGAACATAATGTTCATCTGATAAACTCTTAACCAATTCAACAGGAAGCTCCAGAACAATGGCTGCCATTGGTGGAACTCTGCATTGGGCAAAAATGGCCAAGACCTAGGGACTGCCTAGGAAGAGCATGGTCTTGGCTGAAAGCTGAGGTGGATCCTGAAGGCCAACAAATAGAGGCTGTGAGGTAACTGCCTTCTTTGTAGCTGAATGGCAAGTTCTTTCTGGAAGGGAGATGTGAGTGGCACACCTTCGAGGCCCCCATCTCCACAGCATGTAGATCAATGTTTTGTACAATCTAGGCACTCATCAAATGCTTCCACCAAATTATCAAGTGCATAACTTATTAATGATGCTTATTTAAAATATCAATTATTTATTATTTATGCAAGAGGAATAGTCATAATCACATTGAGACAGTAGCCAATTGATGAACCAGTTATGCAGTCAACTAACAGGGCTGTCTAACCCTTTGCTGCATCTTCAAAAGTTGAGTTCTTTCCTGCTTCCTCCAAATGACCTTGGCTTTGTGCATACAGCCTTAGAAAAGAGGCCTATGTGGACCAAGGTAGTTCTAGATCAATGGGTTTCTCTGACTCTTGGTTTTACAAGCTTTCCACTGAGAACAGAAATGCCCCAAAGTGCTGATGGTTGGATTGTGATCAGGCATCCCACCTGTGGGAAGGACTTCACACACCATTAATCCCCAGGAGAATATATGTTATTAAATCTGTCCTCCTCCATCAGGTCATCTCCACTAAAGGTTTGCTAAATAAAGGTACCATTTAGCCAAACCAACCTTCACATGCCATATCCTGGGGCACCCTCTCTAGTGAAGTGTAACTATGTTGTAATGTTTCGTGAATATCTGTTTAATG
Source organism: Lipotes vexillifer (assembly GCF_000442215.2). Taxonomy (NCBI): domain Eukaryota; kingdom Metazoa; phylum Chordata; class Mammalia; order Artiodactyla; family Lipotidae; genus Lipotes; species Lipotes vexillifer. The sequence goes on along the minus strand of NW_006786802.1, from coordinate 1,269,830 downwards.
TTAGTTGCTCTTCTAGACTATAAGCTCCACGAGGGTAAGCACAATGCTTTGGATCTCCAACATTTAGTACTGGTCTGGCAAAAATGCAGGGACTCAATGAATGAATGAATAGTGAGATGCATGCCTCTTTGATCTGCTTTGGGAATCTAGATTTTCACGCATCAAATTTGGTCTGGGAAGGAGGTGCCCTTGTATTCCCATGCTCCTTGTGAGGCCAGACAGAAGAAAGCTCATCTAACTCCAGGGCTCTGGAACAATGTGCCCAGTTTGGTCAAGTTAATGGTCAGGTTACATTCTGTTGCACTTCTGCATGTTGAAAAGCTTTCTAAAATATATTAATCTAGCTATCCTGTCAACCGATATTCATTAAGCACCTACTGCATCCCAATCTAAGCAATTTATGGCTGTTGACTGACCGTCTCTTTTTTACCTACTTATCCATTTATTCTCCTTCTCACTTTTATGTACTTTATCCATCCATATATCCATTCATTTATTTATGCACACTTTACCTTATTCCAATATGTATTGAAGGTGGTTTATAGAGATCCATATAATATACCACTATAATATAAATTATGAATAGGTGAAAAGGAAAAGGAAAAAGCATAAACTCATTATGTATGGACTGAATCACTAATCATTCAAACTCTTACTGGCAAAAAAAGTGATGCGCTGGACTCTACTGATCACAGCAGGTGCTCAGGTGTACGATACTGGGGCAGATCTACCATAAAAAATTCTTTGTGGAGCGTTTTCTTCATTTAACCATTGGAATAAACCTTTCTCATGCTTGTGTGTGTTTTAAAGGGCTTTGAAGATTTCAGGTAGCTCATTCATTCATTCTTCTTTGTTGTTCTTGTGTTTACTGAGCACTTACTAAGTGCTGGACACCGTGCTAGTTATCATGGTCTAAGAAAAAGGGTGCTGAGTGCATGTGTTTTTACTGTTAGGCTCCAGGTCTGAGAGTTATTAAGTCCTGAGTTCTCTCATGGCTCTGGGGTTGCTTTATTGTGTGGCTTGGCTGAGTCTATCCCAGTCTCTGGACCTTGATGCCTTCATGTGAAAATGATGGACTAAGTGAATATTCTTAACTAGATCTAAAATTAAGTAATATAGGACAGGCTGGATTGAAGCAAATCAATTCAGCAATTCTTTTGGTCCCATCCCATTCCTCAGCATAGCTTGGGAAAACTGACTCCTGATCAATGACTCCTGGAAGCTGTATTTTTAGCATTTTATCCTCAGCTGGCACGCACATCACATGGAAGTGTTCCAAAACCCCAAAGTGATGTTACCTAATGAACCCTTTCAAAATATTGTGACCTAAAGAGTAGGTGCTTATATCATGGAAGTGAGCTCTCAGAATACACAAGGATTCAAATGCCAACATCCTATATTTAAAAAAAATAAAATAACCAGTGCTAACTGAGCTTTGCAGACCGGCACTCTTCTAAACATGTGATAACGCATCATCTCATTTAATTCTGGCAAAGCCCTATGAGACAAGTTTTCATTATTGCCCCCATTTTACTGATAAGGAAACTATGGAGCAAGAAGGTTAAGCATTGGGCTTCCCTGGTGGCGCAGTGGTTGAGAGTCTGCCTGACGATGCAGGGGACACGGGTTCGTGCCCCAGTCCGGGAAAATCCCACATGCCGCGGAGAGGCTGGGCCCGTGAGCCATGGCCGCTGAGCCTGCGCGTCTGGAGTCTGTGCTCCGCGACGGGAGAGGCC
>NW_006786802.1:1263711-1268018 GCF_000442215.2 Lipotes vexillifer | reverse complement strand
AAAAAAAAAAAAAAAAAAAAAAAAAAAAAGGTTAAGCATGATAACTTATGTCGCAGACCGGAGATGTGAGCTCAGGGAGTTGGACTCCAGATCCAGGCTCTTCCCTCTCACTTGACCACACCTCCTCCCATCCAAAGACGCATACCTGTAGCCCTTAGGTGCTCTGTTAGCTTGTGGCTTAATTTTAAAAAATGCCTTATTACCTATAATCTGTTTCTGATACTTCTAGCTAAGAAAATAATCTCAGTGTAAACAAATATGAGAGATTCTTTTCAGAACAGATTTCCAACTCCAATAACGTAATTTTGATTCTCAACAATAAAGTGCATAAAGATACCTTTACTCTAAACCTAGAGCTGGCAAACTTTTTCTGTGAAAGGCAAATGGTAAATTTTTTAGACCCTAGAGGCCATAAGCTCCTCAAATCTGCTATTAGAGTGAGAAAGTGGCCAATATTTAAACACGTGATCATGGCCATATTCCAATAAAACTTTATTTATGGATACTAAGTTTTGAATTTAATGTAATTTTTATGTGTCATGAAGTACTCTTTTTCTGATTCTTTTACAACCATTGAAAAATTTGAAAACCATTCCTACCTTGGAGGATGAACAAAAACAGGCAGGGAGCTGGATCCAGCCCATTGGCTACTGTTTGCCAATCCCTGCTCTAAACTAGTCACCGACATCCGATTCAACCTTTGGGAACAAACAAGGCTTTTCTTAAAAGAAAAATAAAACCACTATACACTCGGTTTTCTAATTTCTTTGCAATATGAATCTTTGTTTTCTTGGTCAAAATTTGTCCTATTTTCCTAGAGATTTAAAATTCTATATCAATAAATATTTAACCATCAAGAAAGTTAAATTCCCCTTCTACTTTGGCTGTCACTAAGTGGAGCTCAGGACCGTTGTCTATACTTGTTACGAAATTCAAGCCCAAGACAAAGTAAAATATATTCCCAAATATCTACAAATGCACACATGAAATATAGGTGTAGTTTAAAGAATAACCTAACAGAAAGTACTTTAAATTTCACAGCCGCTGCTAATGCAGGCAGCTAATCCTATTTACATTCATATTAGCCTTGGTATCTTTTTCCCTAAGATTTACCTATTTGTATGCTTGCATGAGTTAAACTGCCTTTTGCATGATATCAGTACTTTTGTAATTTAAATCTATAAAAGGCAATTTCTTTTAAATATACTTCCTAACAGTGGGTGAAAGAGGCACCAAAGTTATTTGAGGGCTGTACACCTCGGTGAACATGTGTGCTGAACTCCAGGCAATATGCAGAATGTGGGAATTAATCTTATACTGTGGGAACGGAATAGAAAATGAAATCAAAGCTGAGAAAGAAACAGCCTTTGAAAAGGACCACTTTGCCATTATCGAAGGAAATGGTGTGTTTTAGAATTGGTATTTAGACAGGTGAAACTTTCTCCCTTTCTGTAAGAGTGGTGAAGACTGACTGCTTTCTTCATTGTGATATTTTTACATCCCAAATAACTTTAGCCACCTGGTAAGCAAGTTTTACGATTTAATGTTGGTGTTGGCTGATAAACAGAACATGGTTGACAATTTGGTGACCAGGGTCAATTTTAAGGTGTCCATTGTGACTCCCCATGGAACATGGAAGCAGTATAAGCGGGTACGTATTGAGGGGCTGGGGTGAGACTCCAAAGATACAGAACAAACTGCATGCAGCTGGAGCTACATTTTTTTCTTCATATAATTCCTATGAAATGTTCACCATCTCCAGTTGACATAAATGAGATGCAAGTAGGTTAATGTATAATCTTGCCCCAAAGAAAGAGTTTCTTCCAATATGTAGGGCACACACATCAACATGCTTGTTTTCTAAGCAGGGCTGGGATTTTTTTAGCAAAATTCACTGGGGCTGGGAGGGCGGGAGGTGAAATCCGAGGGAGGGACTTCCAGATGCATGCCCTTACTTCTGGTTACATTGAGCACGTCCTCCCAGGAGAACTGGCCCTTGGGTTCACTTCCTCTGACGCTGGTCAGGGCATGTCTCCCAGAGCTCACCAGGTCATGGGCTTGAAGGAACCCATACCAAATTTCAGTCTCATGTAGAAAGTCTTCCCACAATGAAGCCAGGAAAAGACAAAGTTCCAAACTGTGCATCCAAGGCAGTGGGGCTGGTCAGACTTGGGGCCTGAGACCTGCACAGAATTAGCCCCAAGCTTCAGATGCACCTCAGGAAGGGAATGTCCCTCCATTTAAACCTAAACTTCGTGCTATTCGCCCTTCTCCAACTGTAACGTCTACAGAACACCATGTATCTGGAAGGAAATGGGGCATTTTGTTCACTACCCAGATAATTACACAAAGCTTCAGCCACTGGTTCATGACTCCCGAAGAACCCTCATGCACACAAGTACACACACACACACACACACACACACAAACACACACTCACTCAACCAAAATCCACCACCCTGAAAGGAGCCATTATAAATGTTTCATGTGAAACTTTCAAAACCCATCAGACTCACCAGAGTTTTCAAATTAACTCCCTTATTGCCCAAGGGATCGCTCTGAAAGAGATTTCTCCAGCCTCAAATCTCCTGAAGAAAATTCTGAATTTGAAACAGAATGCAAATAATGCGTTTTGACTCCCTAATCAACAAATGGGACCAACCTGAATTGATTAAGAACCTTTGAAATTAGCTGTCTTTAATTCTCTCCATGGCCTGCTGCTGGTACTCTGAAGATAGTGTGTGTGTGTGTGTGTGTGTGTGTGTGTGTGTGTGTGTGTGTGTGTGTGTGTGTGTGTGTGTTTGGGCTGAAGTTGGAAAGTTTAGTCTCATTTTTTTTCAGAGCTCATATAATGGTCTTTTGTTAAAAAAAAAAACACTTTTTAAAAATTGTAAGGGTGACACAACTCTGAGAAAGCAAGCATTCACCTGGTGCAATTATATGGCTTTTCATTAAGTATATTTCCAATAGCTGGCGGCATGAAACCTGCACAACTTTACTGAAACAAACAAACATCATAAAATCTGAAATGAATGTATAAATAATAAGCAACTGTCTAGACAGGATAGGTCACTTGCAAAGAGAGCAGGTAGGGAAAAAATTGTCCATCAGTCAGACAACCATAACTGATTCTGATGCTAAATAATGGTGGAGATATTCAGCATTCTCTCTATGCGAAAGGCTTCGCTGAGCATTTCTCCTCTTCCCAAGCCAGCGGTCTTCTGCTTATCTAGTGCTTTATGCAGTCTTTGGAAAATGCACTTGCTATTGAAACATTAAAATTAATGCCCAAAGAATAGCAGTTGAGCAAGGCGGGAGGAGGGGTTGCCACTGACCTGTGTGATTGGCCTTTGGTAAAGCAAAAATAGCCCTTCTAGATCGACAATATGAGATTTCCATACCCACAGAATCTTAAACAGATGTAGTTATGGAAACTTTAGGCTAGCAAAAGACCCAAACACACACACTCAAATTTCATGGAACTTTTTCACTCTCCAGTAATAACGTATAAGAATAGATTCAGGTCCTTAAATAGTGTACTTTTAAAAAATTTATAATAATCTGTGTACATAGCAAAAAAAAAAAAAAAAAAAAAGGCTTGAAACTCAACCAAATGCGTTAAATAATGATTGCGGGTTTTTAGTGCCCTGGAATGTGATAATCTCAGCAGTCACAGAGCAGGGCGACGGCTACTACCATCACTGCCCTCCCAAACTATGATCACAGGTGAGGTTCATCAGCTTGTGCCTAGGGGTGGGTGTTACCAACCAGCTGGCTCTGCAGCCCGATGGGCCCACACGCCCTTTGCGAGAGGAGCCCAAAGTGAGGCCACCATGAATTAGGCCTAATGCCTGCAGGAGGAAAGATCCCTGCTCACCTTGCCAGGGAGGAAGTGGGTGGGCAGACAGGTGTCGGCCCTGCTCTGTGCTGAGCAACCATACTGGCCAAATGGGTCAAACCCTTAGGGAAGACGATGATAATAAAATAATAAGAAGAGTAACAGCCGCCATTTATGGAGCGCTTACTAAATGTCAGACACTGAGCAATCGTAAAGTCCTGAGTCTGGAGGACTGTCTCATTCAACCCTCACCACAATCCTAGGGAGCTGCTCTGATTTATTATCCTCATTTGACGTCGGAGAAACTTGAGGCTCAGAGCAAATAACTTGCCGGAAGCCAAACAGGAATAAGTGGCTGAGTGCAAGTTTGATTCCACGTTCCTTTTTTTTTTTTTTTTTTTTTTTTTTGCGGTACGCGGGCCTCTCACTGCTGTGGCCTCTCCCGTTGCGGAGCACAGGCTCCGGACGC
>NW_006786802.1:1258542-1261585 GCF_000442215.2 Lipotes vexillifer | reverse complement strand
GGACACAGGTTCGAGCCCTGGTCTGGGAAGATCCCACATGCCGTGGAGCAACTAAGCCCGTGCACCACAACTACTGAGCCTGTGCTCCAGAGCCTGCGAGCCACGACTACTGAAGCCCGCATGCCACAACTACTGAAGGCCGCGCGCCTAGAGGCGTGCTCTGCAACAAGAGAAGCCACCGCAATGAGAAGCCCACGCACTTCAAGGGAGACCCCACACAGCCAAAAATAAATTAAAAAAAAAAGAATCCGCCTGCTAATGCAGGGGGCACGGGTTTGATCCCTGGTCTGGGAAGATCCCACATGCCGCGGAGCAACTAAGTCTGTGCGCCACAACTACTGAGCTTGCGCTCTAGAGCCCGTGAGCCACAACTACTGAGCCCGCGTGCCTAAAGCCTGTGCTCCTCAACAAGAGAAGCCACCGCAATGAGAAGCCTGTGCATCGCAAAGAAGAGTAGCCCCCGCTCGCCTCAACTGGAGAAAGCCGCACACAGCAACGAAGACCCAACACTGCCAAAAATAAAAACAAATAAATACATTTTAAAAAAACCAACAACAACAAAAAAACTGCCAGCGGACGCTCTGGAACACCGATCTCAGTCATCTACCTTTTGGTTTTAAATTTGTCAGACGCCCTCGCTCAGCCCTTCTCACTAGGAACAGTGGCGGCTGGCCCTGGTCACCTGAGGCCTACCTCTGCCATCTCTCTCTTCCAGCAGGTCTCTACCAGGTGGGTCCTGAGACCAGGGCCGTTTCATCCTCCCATCCCTCCCTTCTGGGCTGACAGTGTTATTTATTTTTAACGCCTTTGATACATTTCCCTCTTGTTTTGACCAGGCAAACAGCACACATCTGCTGCCACCAGGAGGTGTCAATAGTTCATACTGCTCAATTTGTATGCCCCAAATCCACTGTAGGGATGATTTCTGCCATGCCTGTATCTCAAGTTTCAATTTCAAAGTATTATGCTGCGTTCTTGGCATTAAAAATTCATAGGTTGAATTAAAGATTTATTTTTAAGGGGGGGTACCTTATTATAAGGCAAATCACGTTCTTTTCATCTTAGACATATTGGCTATTACGATTTCATCTTTTTTGCTAAAAGCTCAATTACATCAATATCGCTCGAGACCCTCCAAACACTGAGCTGAAAGCCAGGCTTCTCAGCAGCCAAGTGCCTATTGCCCTGGAAGGATTAACTTTTCTAAGAATGAATCCCATCCGCCTGATGCAGAGTTATCTCCCTAATAAAAAGCTGATCGAGTTACACCTCTGCTTAAAATCTCTGCCAGCTTCCTGTTGCTTTACAGAATGACGTTTAAACTCCTCCTTCTGTCCTACAAAGCCTTGCACAGATTGGGCCCAGCCTGCCTTTCACTGTTCCTGCGGCACATTCCACTCTCTTCACAGGGAGGGAGACCAGGACATGCCAAAACGTCCTGGTCTCCCTCACCCTTCAACCTTCCGCCAAGACCTCAGTTCAATGTGTCTCTATAATTCAGTTTACCTGGCCATATTGTAAAATATCTATTACATCCATCCATCCCCCCAGACTGATTTCCCAAAGATAGGAACTGAGCATTATTCCTATCTGTAACCCCAGGTTCAGCACAGGGCCAAGCACACTCCATAAACATTAGTAGGTGAATGAATAAATGAATGAGCTGAATGAATGAATTCAACGGCCCAAGAACTCACAGGCAACAGAACATGACAACAAAATCAACAACATCAACATTTCCAGTCTTACATTTAGTAAGTATAGGAAAAACTAGTATATACAGGGAATCAATTCCTTACCTTTACTAAGTCTTCTAAGACAGGCTGTGACTACAGTAAGGGCTCAGGAAATAATCCAAATGGTCCAAGGCTTTGGTGGAGATCAGAGCTTCTGAGTTGTGTGTGCTGGGTAGAGGGCAGGTGCTCGGGAGAGAGAGAAAAATGTCTCGAAATGGGTGACAGTCACCTGGGCTGGTGTGAGACAACACAAGAGGCCCTTCTTAGCAAGAAAGGGCCGCAGACTTTCAGTTGTTAAGGATGAAGAAAGTAACAAGGACAGGAACCTCTGGTGAAGGGGTAGGCATGATGGAAGGGGGGATTTCTAGAAAAAGTCAACCATGGCTCTCCTGACTTAAAAGCAATGGGAGGGCTTCCCTAATGGCGCAGTGGTTGAGAGTCCGCCTGCCGATGCAGGGGACACGGGTCCGTGCCCCGGTCCGGGAAGATCCCACATGCCGCGGAGCGGCTGGGCCCGTGAGCCATGGCCGCTGAGCCTGCGCGTCCGGAGCCTGTGCTCCGCGACGGGAGAGGCCACAACAGTGAGAGGCCCGCGTACCGCAAAGAAAAGCAATGGGAGTGGCTTCTTTGCAGGATGAAGATGCTTTTACTCAGGGACTCAATTCTGAAGAAAGTTTTCAAAGTGCTGTTTTGAACTGTGAGACGAAAGGGCAAGGATAAAACACGTGGAAAGTGGACAGCTATTCCCTAATGCTGCTGGTCCCTTTCTCCCCTTCACTCGCTCCCCAGAGGAGAAGGAGCTACCTGCCTGGCTGGCCTGAGCTTGGCTTGGCTGGTCCTGGCTCTGTCTCAGGGCTGTCTGCCCGGAGGGGGCATCTCCTCTTGCTTCTGCATCCACAGGAGGAGTTACCTTGGGCCTGGCATCTCCTTTCTGGAGGCAGGTAGGAAGGCCATTTCTACTGCTCTGAACTCATGAGATTTCTCAGATGGGAGACAGTGACCCTATCTGCCGTTGACCAAGGAAGTGTCTGCTTTACAAAGGGGCTGTCCTAATACCTTGTCTTGGAGGAGGGAGTGAGAAGCAAGATGTGGAAACCCGATTACCGGGCCACAGATTCCAGCCACATGTTCTAATTGAGTGAGGCCAGCAATAAAGATGACATTTGGATCTTCATCTATCTGATGCTTGTAGATATTTCCTGATTAATTCTGAAATTTGAGGGGAAAGGATTTCAGTTCGCCACTTCTGAAAACCCAGCACATTGCTTATGTTCTTTTAGCTCTGAATTAAGTGTTGGGCCCCTGGA
>NW_006786802.1:1206214-1258532 GCF_000442215.2 Lipotes vexillifer | reverse complement strand
GAACCCGGGGAAAGAGCTCTTTCTTCAGCTGACACTTCTGATTTAAGGCATCTGCCTCATTTGATCTCATTTGGGGTCTCCATTTACAGTTCCAGGGGAGACCCCTGAGTTTCACAATAGCTGGAGGTGTCAGCCAGACCGAGGGGTGACAACAACCACCCCACCAGAATGAAGCACACAACCTTTGTGAGCTATAAGCTGAACCGAATCCAATTGCTCCTCATACTCAACCTGAAATACCTTGGAGACATTGTAGGTTTGGTTCCAGGCAACAGCAATAAATCAAATATCGCAATAAAGTGAGTCACACAAATGTTTTGGTTTCCTAGTGCCTGTAAAAGTTATGTTTACACTATACTGCAGTCTATTAAGTGCTCAATAGTGTTCTGTACAAAAACAATGTAGATACCTTAATTAAAAAACACTATCATGGGCCTCCCTGGTGGCGCAGTGGTTGAGAGTCCTCCTGCCGATGCTGGGGACGCGGGTTCGTGCCCCGGTCCAAGAAGATCCCACATGCCGCGGAGCGGCTGGTCCCGTGAGCCATGGCCGCTGAGCCTGCTCGTCCGGAGCCTGTGCTCCGCAATGGGAGAGGCCACAAAAAAAACAAAAACAGAAAAAACCCACTATCGATAAAAAAAACCACTCACCATCATCTGAGCCTTTAGAGAGTTGTAATCTTTTTGCAATAGTAACATCAAACATCACTGATCACTGATCACCATAACAAATATGATAATAATGAAAAAATGAAATATTGTGAGAATTACCAAATGTGACACAGAGACCCAAAGTGAGCAAATGCTATCGGAAAAATGGCACCAATAGACTTGCTTGATAGGGGTTGCCACGAACCATCAATTTGTAAAAAACACAGTATCTGCAAAGGTCAATAAAGCGAAGTGTAATAAAACAAGTTATGTCTGCAGAGAGATACTGAAGGATCATTCAAACAGAACTGAACTAGATACTTTCTTAAAAAAATAAGAGACCTCACCTACTGCATCCAAAGAAAATCAAAGCTTCAAAATATTTTCTGAATCGAACTATTTCATTCTGTTCAAGTATCAAATACCTATCAGGTAATATTTTTTTCCCAGCATAGAAAAATATTCAGCAAATTCAACCATGTTTATTGCTTCCCTCTCATCCTTTAAATTTCTCTAAATTAAGTTACCTTCCCTTTTGGTTACCACCTTTCAATTCTGTTTCACCTTTAACAGTATATATGCATGAATGATCAATAAAAGTAGTCAAAAGATTTTATCTGTGTTGGTATAATATTTCATGTTTTCTCAAAGAAGAAATGTTGAAATTCATGGCTGAAGCACATGTGATGATGGAATTTCCTCTTCTTAAGACACTTTAAAGAATTTTTGAAGGATGATCTTTTAATAGATTGCAAGTAGATAAAACCTGTCCCATTGCTCTCCAGGTAGTTGGCCTCTGGGGCTTCTAGTCCTGACTTGTACACTGCTATTTATATAAGAGGGTTGGAGTGTTGTATGCCTGTTCGGTTATTTGTTCATTAGCTGATTCATTCATTCAACAAATATTCAGTGAGCCCCTCTGTGATAGGCCCATAGTGGGTCGAGGAAATTAATAGTGAATACATCATAGCCATCCTTTGAATTCACAGATTAGTAGAGAAAACAGAAACCTCAGTGGATAAATCATCATAGAATAAGGACTACAGAGAGGTAACAAGGAATTCTGAGAACTCTTTTTCTGATTAATGGTAGTGTCCATTTCTTTTATCCATAGTTGAAACATCTATTTCCAGAGAATTCTAGTTCAAGGAAGTAAGCTTCTCAACTCTATTCAACTGCATTCTGTCACGCAGGAGGTACTCCTTAACCTCCCAAGGACTTCTGAACAGTGTCAGCTACATAACTGTCGGTAGGCTGGGCTATGGTTAGAAATGACACGAATAATAGGCATAGCCAACTGACTCTGCACTTACTTTGGGCCAGGCACTTTTCAAAGCACTTTAATTCATTGCACCCTTAAAACCACCCCGTGAGGTAGATCCTACTGTAATCCCTGTTCAAAAATGATGAGTCTGAGACACAGAGAGGGTGAATAACGCCTCCGAGCACACATAAAGGGTTAAGCATATATTTTTATTTACTTAGTGAAATATAAACTTGAGAGGGTCTCTTGAATTAACTCCCTGCCATTGGTTCCTTCTCTTTCATAAAAATAATGTGCAAAATTTAAAAGCAAACAAACAAAAAATCAAAATAATCATGCTTCTTGAGTTTCAGGGTTCTAAGTTAATAGAAATGTTCTGTTTTCTCAAAAATTGAACTTTTTATCTTCTATGAATACTCTCATTTAGACCTAAAATATACAGCCTATATTTTTTTAAAAAAGCAGCAACTTGAAATCTGATAGATAAAAATTTATATTTATAAAAAACATATAAATTATATAAAAGTAATAATCTAATCTTTCTCGCAATGAGACAAACTAAATTTGAAACAAAATCAGTAAAGTTCAGGCCCCTAAATTCATTTAAGAAATATGCACATAAAATAACTGCAAAATCATAGGTTATTCAAGAAAAACCAAAAGAACAAGGCCTTCCCTTGCTTGTCAAAGATACAAGCAGAAAGATTTATTGGATGCTAGTGAAATAAAGATTTGAGCATTCATTCTGCCTGAGGGACTGTATCTTAGTTTTCATGCCTAAAATCCTCACAACCGAGACAATCCTTTGATTAAAACATTGTCTGCAGGAAGCCCCTGCACTCTACGGGTTACCTAAGAGGAGAGGAAGCTCATTATAACATATTAGCATCTTGTGATAAATTATAACAGCTTAATTTGTCAAAGTAGCCAACTACAACCTTGGAAAGCATTCAGCAGAGACAGAAAAGGACTAAGGAAAAGTGAAATTTAATTAATGATGAATCATTATGGCTTTTCATGGATTTTTGAACATACTATTTCTTATTGATTTGTGAGAGCTCTTTATATATGTTAGTGAAAATCTGCTGGTTTTTCCCCTTAGCATTCCTTCTCCCTTATTCTGATAACAGAATCTCTCTGTATTATGAAAAATTCAACCCAAGTAGTTTGTGTAGCACTGACCTACCCCTTTCCCTGCCACAAGGGTAGCACATGATCCATGCCTGGGCAGAATCATCAGTGGGTAACACACTAGAATCTCAGAACAAAAGAGAAACAGGAGCAAAAGAGAAAGAAACCTTCCTTCAGCCACAGGGGTTATTCAGTGATGGACCTGTGACCCAAACTGGGTCAGAATCCTTCCGAAAGCTTCTGTGCTGGAGCGATCAGAAAGCAGCACTCTGGGTCAGAATCCTTCCGAAAGCTTCTGTGCTGGAGCGATCAGAGAAGCAGCGCTCTTTCCTGGAGGACTGTTAGGCTGGTAGGATAGGAGGGACCGGGCTACAGGCAACCAACATGGCTTCCTCGTGATGGAAGCTTCAGGCCTCTCCATCCCTGGGCTCTCCAGTTACAGAAGCTAGCAAATCTCTGTGCATGTTTCAGCAAGTTTGAGCAGGACTCTTCAGTTGAAAGCAACCATAAAAAAGCACATATTGAAGGTATTAACGTTTGGTCTGTCACATAAGCAGTAAGTGTTTTCCCCAATTGTTTGTTTTTTAATTTTGTTTAAGGAGGTTTCTGTCATATGGAAGTTTTTTGTTTTTAAGGAGTCAGTCCTTTCCCTCTTTAGTGTCTGGCTTTGATGATATACTTCAAACATCCTCCTTAAACTCCTTCTCCAACCAAAATTAACAAATGTAATAGTTATCTGTTGTTTTCCTTGTACTTTTCTGGTTTTGTCTTTACATTTAACCTTTAATCCATCGTGAATTTGTGGTATGGTAAGGTGTGTAATAGGTAGTCATTTTTATTTGCACGTAAACGTCAGTTGTCCTAACGTTATTTGGTAAACAATCCAATCTTTTTCTCGTTATTTCAACGCTGCCTTTACTTTGTCCCAATCCATACTCATGCTTTGGTTTTTGTCTTGGCTCTCTATTATCTTCCATCAAGGCACCCCTCTTCCTGTACTAGTTCTGAACCAACGTTAATTAATGGATTCTTGGGGAACTCCCTGGTGGTTCAGCGGTTAGGGCTCTGCGCTTCCACTGCAGGGGACACGGGTTCGATCCCTGGTCGGGGAACTAATATCGTGCGTGCCACACAGTGTGGCCAAAAAAACAGGATTCTTATACCTGGTAGAAGAAAGTTCACTCTTCTCCTGGCTATTCTTACACATTTAATTCCATATTAGTTTTGAATCATTTTTTTTTTAAATATCATAAAAACCTTGCTGGGGTTTGCTTGGGACTGTATATGTGCATGAATTGAGAAAAGCAATATCTTTATTATTTTGAGTCCATCCATGCAAAGAGGAGAGGCACTCTTGAATTATTAAAGTGATTTTCATGTCCATCAGTAGAGTTTAATAACTTTGCTTATATTGGTCTTGGGCATTTCCTATTTTTGTTAATTTTAAAAATGGTATTGTTTTAACCATTATATTTTTAAAATAGTGTTTAATATTATATAGGAAAGCTATTGGCTTTACCATTAGGATGGTAAACCCTCTTGGTTCCAACAATTCTCATTATTTCTTGGGTTTTTCAGGTGGACAGTTCCAATAACTGTAAATAACTATATTTGGGGCCACCTCCTTTCTAATACAGAAACCTTATTTTTTTTATTTTCACTAATTATTTTGGTGAACACTTGCAGAATCTTGTTAAAACATTTCACCCATAACGGGACATGTTGGTCTTGTTTCCAACTGTAATGATAGATTCTAGAGGGTTTCAATACTAAGATATTGACTTACTGGTTTGATATTTATATATGTGATAAAATTGTCATACCTAGGTTAAAGAAGTATTCTATTCCAATTTAACTAAGTCTTTTTTCTTTTTTGCCTTTAATTTGCTTATCATTGAGGCAAAAATCTACATGTAGATGCACAGATCTTACTTTTTATAGTTTGATAAGTTTTGAAAAATTTGCATACAGCCATTTCTATTAGCCATTTCTAACTCACACTTCTAAAGAAACACAGAACATTTCCATCCTCCCAGAAAGTTCCTTCCTATTTTGCTTTTGATCCCCATCCACACCCTGATTTCAAGGCAACCATTGCTCAAATTTCTGTCATTGAGATATAATTCATATACTATAAAATTAATTCTTTTAAAGTATACAGTTCAATGATATATTCACAAAGTTGTACAATCATTACCACTATCTAATTTTAGAATATTTTCATCACCCCCAAAAGACACTACATACCTATCAGCAGTCACTCCCCACTGCCCCTTCCTGCCAGCCCCTGGCAACTACTAAACTACTTTCTGTCTGTATGGATTTGCCAGTTCTAGTGCTTTCATATAAATGGAGTCATACAACATGTGGCGTTTTGTGTCTGGCTTTCAGTTACCATAACGTTTTTAAGGTTTGCCTGCATTGTTGCAAGTATCAGTACTTTCTTTCTTTTTATTGCTAAGTAATATTTTATTGTATGGATATACCACATTTTGTTTACGCATTCATCAATTGGTGGATATTTGGGTTGTTCCCACTTTTTTTCTCCTATGAATAATTCTGCTGTGAGCACTCGTGTACAAGTTTTTTTGGTAAACCTATGTTTTCAATTCTCCTGAGTATGTATCTTGGAATATAGGTTAGTTTTGCCTGTTATAAAACTTGATATAAATGGAATTGTAGTTCTCGTGTCTGACCTCTTTTTGCCCAGCATAATGTTTTTGAGATTCATTCATGTAGGTTGTTTCTTTTTTTGCTGTGTAGTATTTTATTCTATGAATATACCACAGTTTGTTGATCCAGTCTCCCAAGGATGGACTTTTGATCTGTTTTCAGTTTGGGGCTATTATGAATAAAGCTGTCATGAACACTCTTATACATATCTTTTTATGAACTTATGTTTCAGTTTCTTTAAGTATGTAGCTAGGCTTTGAATTACTAGATCATAGAGTAAATGTATGTTTAGCTTATAAAAAATTTCAGTGTCTTCCAAGCGGTTACACCATTTTAAATTCCTACCAGAGATAGATTCAAATTCTGATCACTCCACATTCTCATTAACATTTGGTATGGTCAGCATTTTAAAATTTTATCTATTCTGTGGGTGTGAATAGTATACCATTATGGTTTTAATTAATATTTTTCTGATGACTAATGAATTTTTTGTGTGCTTTTTAATTACTTGTATCTGTTCTATTGTAATTGCCTGTTCAAGTCTTTTGCAAATTTAGAAAATTGTGTTACCCTTTTAGTAATGAGTTTTAAAAGATTCAAGTCCTCGATACTAGATACAAGTTCTTTGCCACATATATTTTCTGTGAATATTTTCTCCCAGTCTGTAGCTTGTCTATTCCTGTACTTAATGATACGATTTGATAAGCAGAAATTTTTAATTTTGATGAAATCTGATTTTTGTAAATATTATGGTTATTTCTACCAGTGTTCTTTCTAGGAAGTCTTTATTTACCTCACGGTCATAAAAATTTTCTCCTATGTTTTCTTCTAGGAACTTTATAGTTTTGGCTCTTACAATTAGGTCTATTACCCATCCCAAATGAACGTTTTTATACAGACTGAAGGGTCAAGGTTCATTTTTTTTTCCATCTGGGTATTCAGTTCCTCCAGCATCACTTGTCGAAGGTTTTTCTTTATTGAATTCTTTCAGTGCCACTGTCAAAAATCAATTTATTTTGTTAATACGGGTTTTTTTCTGGAATCTCTATTGTGTCTCATTGACCAGACTATTCTTACACTAATAACGTACTATATTGATTTTTCTAAATTAAATATAGTTGTTGTACAACGTTTTGTTAGATTCAGGTATACTACGTAATGATTTGACATTTGCCTACATTATGAAATGATCATGATCAGTCCCGTAGAAAGTTACCACAATATGATTGACCGTATTTCTAATAATGTACACAACGTCCCTGTGGCTTGTTTATTACATAAATGGAATTTTACACCTCTTAATCCTCTTTATCTATTTCATTCACCCCTCCTACCCTCCCTCCCTTATGGCAACCACCCATTTGTTTTCTGTATCTATGAGTCTGTTTTCATTTTGTTTTGTTCCTTGATTTTGGTTTTTAGAATGCCACATGTAAGTGAGATCATGCGGTATTTGTCTCTCTCTGTCTGACTTACTTCACTTAGCATAATACCCTCTAGATCCATCCATGTTGTTGCAAATGACAAGATTTCATTTTTTATGAACGATAAACATATATACCACATCTTCTTTATTCATTCATCTACTGACAGACAATTAAGTTGCTTTTGTATCTCGGCTATAATGCTGCAATGAACACTGGAGTGTGTATATCTTTTTGAATTAATGTTTTTGTTTTCCTCGGGTAAACACCCAGAAGCGAAATTGCTGGATCATATGGCAGCTCTATTTTTAACTTTTTGAAGCACCTCCATAATGTTTTCCAAAGCGGCTGCACCAATGAACAGTCCAAACAACAGTGTGCAGGGATTCCCTTTTTCCCACATTCTCTCCAACACGTGTTATTTGTTGTCTTTTTGATCATAGCCATTCTGAAAGGTTTGAGGCCGTGTCTCGTGGTTTTGATTTGCCTTTCCCTGATGATGAGTGATGCTGAGCACCATTTCATGTACCTGTTGGCCATCTGTATGCCTTCTTTGGAAAAAAATATCTATTCAGGTGCTCTTTCCTACTTTGTAATCCAGTTGTTTTTTTTTTATGTTGAGTTGTATGAATGCTTTGTATATTTTGGATACTAACCCCTTATTAGATATATTGTTTGCAAAAATCTACTCTCATTTGGTAGGCTGCCTTTTTGTTTTGTTGATAGTTTCCTTCACTGTGCAATGCTTTTTAGTTTGATATAGCCCCATTTGCTTATTTTTGCTTTTGCTTCCCTTGCCTGAGAAGATATAGGCAAAAAATATATATGCATTGCTAAGACTGATTCTAAGAGTGTACTGTCTATGTTTTCTTCTAGGAGTTTTATGGTTTCAGGTCCTATATTAAAGTCTTTAAGCATTTTGAGGTGTTTTTGTTTTTGTTTTTGTGTTTTGTTTTTTTGGCATATGGTGTGATAAGGTAGACTAGTTTGATGTTTTTGCACGTAGCTGGCCAGGTTTCCCAATTGAAGAGGCTGTCTTTTCCCCGTTGTATATTCTTGCCTCCTTTGTTGTAAATTAATCAGCCATATAAGTGTGGGTTCATTTCTGGGTTCTCTGTTCTGTTTCATTGATCTATATGTCCGATTTTGTGCCAGTACCATACTGTTTTGATTCCTGTACCTTTGTAGCATAAGGAATAAGGAAGTGTGATGCCTCCAGCTTCGTTCTTTGTTCTTCTTTCTCAAGATTGTTTTGGCTATTCAGGGTCTTTTCTGTTCCCATACAAATTTTAGAATTATTTGTTCTAGTTCTGTGAAAAATTCCATTAGTATTTTGATAGGGATTGCATTGAATCTGTACATTGCCTTGGGTAGTATGGTCATTTTAACAACATTAATTCTTTCAGTCCATAAGCACATAATATCTTTCCAATTGCTTATATTGTCTTCAATTTCTTTCATCAATGTCATAACTTCTGAGTTACCTCCTTGGTTAGATTTATTCCTAAGTATTTTATTCTCTTTGATGCAACTGTGAATGTTTTCTTAATTTCTCTCTCTGATAGTTTTTTCTTAGTATATGGAAATGCAACAGATCTCTGTATATTAATTTTGTATCCTGAACATTTACTGAGTTTATTTATTAGTTCTAATAGTTTTTTGGTGGTGTCTTTAGGATTTTCCATATAGGTGACCTTTGAACAATATGAGTTTGAGCTGCACAAATCCACTGATATGTATATTTTTTCAATAAATGTACAAAAATATACGTGCAAGAGTTGTATTGAAGTGGATAGCATATTCTTACACAGGCATAGGTGAGTGACATTTCATATAGAATTAATAATGTGCTAGTTTCCTTACTGTTTTATATCTTCGTTTTCAAAGGATTACCTTACTGTACAGTGTGCTTCTCTCTCTCTCATAATTGGAGAAACTGCGTATCAGCCTCTCATCACAGGTAAGTGGTTTTCTAAATAATGTAACAATGTTTCCAATACTGTATTATGAATATGACTGTAATATTGTATGCCATAAAGAAATTTTATAACAATTCATTCATTAGCCTATAGGCTAGGCTACCATAAAGCAATTGTATCAGTTACACTAGGCTAACATAAAGCCATCATAGTGCTGCTTCTTTGTTATCAATGCATGAATCGTTACACTTGTAAAGAAATATGAATTTCTTTTTCACTTTATCTTTTCATTTTTGCTGTCTGCTGTTAGTAATATGTATAATATCTACTGTGCTTTGTATCATATATGCCAATATTGATGTAGGTGCTGACAGATAGACAATTCATCTTGTAAATGGATGACATAAACTTAACAGTATTGAAAAATATAGTACAAGACTGTAAATGTATTTTTCTCTTTGTTAATTTTCTTAATAACATTTTCTTTTCTCTAGCTCACTTAATTGTAAGAATACAGTATATAGTACATATAACATACAAAATATGTGTTAATTGACTGTTTGTGTTATTAGTAAGGCTTCCAGTCATCAGTAGGCTATTGATAGTTAAGTTTTTGGAGAGTCAAGTCATACACAGATTTTCAACCATGCAGGGGGTCGGCTCCCCTAGCCCTTGTGTTGTTCAAGGGTCAACTATGTATAGTATCATGTCATCTGCCAATGGTGGTAATTTTACATCCTTCTATCCAATTTGGATTCCTTTTATTTCTTGTCTGATTGCTGTGGCGATCCCCATTTGCTCTGATACCTCACTTCTGCAGCATATGAAGTTCTGACTTTTCACCAAGGCAAAAACTATCTGTACTATTTTTCTTTCTGACCCTACTCTTCCCTAACCCCTGGACTCATGTGTTCCTAAGTCTATCCAGGCCTCAGCACAACAAACTTCTTAGGTCTACTTGGAATTTTAGTTAAACACCTATTTTATCCTGTATTTCTTGAGATTATATACAGAGAGAAAAAAAAAAGGCAAGTGATATTTAGTGGGTAGAGTGACAGCAAAATTATTAAAACAGATGATTTGATTTTTAGTTTCAGGTTTAACATACACACATATAATCATTGGTCAAAAAACTGAAACAGGTGATGTAATAATGACAGGGTATAGAAGAAGGTACAATGATGATTTTTTTAATGTAAGTATGGTAAAGTTAATGCTACAGAGTCTGGTGAAAGCCCTCCTACAGTCTTACCACCTCAGTGTAAAGTCTTCTGAAATCAGCTTTCTTAACTTTGTCTCATTTCATTTTTTCTTCCCTTCTCAGAAATATTAAATTTTTGGTCAGTTTGCCCAAGATGGCCTCTTAGCTTTGTGATAAATATTGTCAACTCATGTGACAATCGCATTGTTACAAATTTTGTAATCTCTACGTACTCTCTGATCCTACCTGTAATGGGGTTCTTCGTAGACCTAAGTTTTAAATTTTCAAAGTTGGAAACCCATCATTGAGAGTCACAAATGTTGCTGAATTCTAGGGTAGGATTTGGAATTGGTGTTGGAGAACTTTCCTTTTTTTCAGGGAGTCCAACTTAAAGGTGTTTTAGTCAACAGCGTATATAGGACACATACCTACCCATTGTTCTTGTCTAAAGTCCTGAATTGACAGAGTAACCAAAATTCAGACACTTCACCTCAAGGGGCTGAGTGCTCTTCTTGGTAACATCTGTGGTGTGTTTGAACAGAACTGTGCTGCTTAGGGGTTATAAACCTCTTTTCTCATGATGCGCCAGAGATGTGTCTGTGTTCTAAACTAAACATTTCTCACAAGAGATTCCAAATTATGGGGATGACCCAACCTCCTATTCATCTATCAGGCCAAGAGATTGTGACAAGAAACTGCATGGGTTTGATACAGAACAACCCATATCAGACTCTTGGGGTCCCATACATGATGTCATTTAAGACCAAATGACTTTGAGTCTGGGAACAGTCTTGTGGACTTCTGGGTTTGTCTTGTCCAGGCCATGAGGATTTAGTGACATGCTAATGGAGGAGCACAGGTCTTTCCCAGCAAGGTAAGAGGTCTTCCTGTTAGTAATGAGGCTGGGCAGGGAAGGAGGCTGGTCTTAAACTAGAGGAAAGAGGTCTTCCTCTCTCTGAGGCCAAGAAAAGTTGGGTCTGGGATCTAAGGACAGAGCATTCTTGGAGGTGACAGGGATGGGAAGAACCAGCTTAGCCAAGTGGAGATAGACCAATAGCCAAGATGAATCCCTAAGTGAGGTAAGTCAGGGCTGTGCGTTCAAGATGAGACATCTGTGGGGTGAACAACTTGTCCAGGACTGACACAGTTTTCAAACTAAAATGTCCCGAGAACTCCTTTAGTTCTGGGCAAATTAGGATGCTTGGTCGACCTAGGTATTCATCGAGGGTTCCCCTTCATGTTGTACTACTGATGCCCCCAAGACTTCAGTAAAAACTGGTTGGAAGTCCCAGCTCTGTCTTAGCTGTGTTCTGGGGAATAAAGAGAGGGGCACGCACCAATGTGTGAAGAGAGAGCTGTGACCACCTGCCCCAAAAGTGACGCCCCAAATGCGGTGAGAAGCAGTCTGCTGAGACGTTGAGTATTAACCAGGACTGGTTAGAGGAACACATAAGTGGTCTTCACGAGTCCCAAGAGAAAGATGGGAAGACGATAGTGATAGGACGAAGGCCGGACTTCCTGTGGGTGCGTAAACTATAATTTGAGCATTGAAAAGGAGTATTGACCTTGAAGCTGGTAAACTTGGGGACATCTGGGTTACATATATTTCTAGACATTTTCCTATATTGTATGGAAAAATACATGCCAACCTCAGAACTGATTTTCCATTCATTTCTTTGGTACCAAATATATGTGACATTTTTCGTTCCTAATGCCAGGTGTTCTGATGTGGAATTACCTGTACATTAAGCTCTTCTTCAGTGGAAAGAATTAGACAATAGTCTTAAGACCTGCCTCTACCACTTGCTAGTTTTAGGACCTTAGGAAAACTTCTTGAGTCACTGAAATGTCACTTTCTCCGTGTCTTCCAGTCTTTCAGATTTACTCAGGAGAATTAAACGTGATCATTTCTATCAAGCAGGGCCACCACATTATGGAGTCCGTGGGCCCTTGCCACCTTGCCTTTGGGGGCCCCTTTTTCCATAAAGAAAGCATTAAAAGACAAATATAATCCAGGTGCGATTCATTGTTATATTCATTATTATTATAATAAATTTTAACTTTACTATATGAATTGATAATGTATTATTATATCATTGTTTTCTTCTGACTTTAAAAGAAACCAAAACATTCCTGTGGCCCCTAGGCACTGTGCCCTACTGTGGCTTGTGAGTCAGCCCTAATGTCAAGTGCCTGGTATGGGATAAGCACGTAGTAGGTGCTCCACAATTTTTAGTCCCTTTCTCTTCCATTGCACGTCAAAAGAAAAAAATTTTTGAAAACTTCAAGTGGCAAATTAAAATTCAAGAAATAAAGTCAAAAGAAAATGTTCCCCAAGCCAGTGGATATCTATAACAGCAGGTTTCACTTATAGTGAATATCACTTTACTGCTTTTAACAAACTTCAAAGAAAATGTTGTAAGGCCATTCATTCTACATGTCTGTTTCACATCAGTCACAATTATATCCCAGCTTCACTTCTCTCCCCTTGTTATACCTCATAAATTGTACAACTAGAATGTATGTGTAGTGTATGGATTACATTAGGAATTGTCAGAAGTAGCCTGATAGTAAGCATTTGCAATCACCCCCGTTCTGGCATCTCTGAACCCCTCTGAAGGTATGTGAATACGCTGCACCCCCAGTAACGGGGGACAAAAACACAGATCAGGGAAGGGACCCTACGCTCTTAATAGCTCCTCCAGAGAACTGAAATTGCCACTGTGATGTTTAAAAAATAGTGCTACGGTTCTACGACAAATATGTCGCTTACCTGTTGAACGGTCATACAAAAATACAAACAAAAATCAAATTTCCACTGAGAGTGAAACCTTGTTCGTGGTAGGTAGGGACATTGTAGGTTTCCGGAGCAAGTTAGTTGAGCCCCAGAGATGTCGTTCTGGCAGTGAGGAGTGAGATGCTGTTATCCTATAAGAAACGCTGTCTGCCAAATGCCTCTCAATGCAGGAAACTTCTCTGGGCTTCTAGTTTGGTTGTCCTCTGCTCTTTTCATTTATGGCGAAGACCCCTGGGTGTTAGCCGCCATCCTTCGCATAAGGAAACAACTACAGAGATGAAATGGCAAACTGGGGCCTCTCTGGCAACCATTTGGACAGCAGCAGAGAAATACACCTTATCCCCAACTTCCCCACCCCCAACCATGGGTCCTTTCTCTTCACGTTGTAAAGAACCAAGGAAGTGACTCATCCGTGGCCAGCAACTTTTTCTGTTTGAAAGTTGCAGTAAAAAAAAAAAAAAAAAAGTTCTATGGTCAAAGAATACAGATTCCTTGTTCTAAATGAAAGAGCTTTAATAGATTTATATTTATCATTCCTGTTGCATTTATAAGATCATTGAAATTCAAGACTGTCTCATTTATCTCACACTGTTAGAGAGAGAGCTGCGTCCCACATGTGCTTTTCCTGATAACCCAAGCTTTCTAGCCTTTGAAGCACCAGCACTTGTTAAAGTTGAATCTTTTTTTTTTTATAGAAAAATGTCCAAAATGTTACACATGTCTCCCAGCCTTTTAAAAGAGACTTTCCTGAAACATAATTTAGCCTTTATTGAGGGTCATCCTACGGTGTTATGCTAATGCATGAGAGGCATGATGGTGAAAGGACTCTGAAATCAGACAGCCTGGGTTCACGTGAAACTGATGCTGCCATAGTGACAAAGAAACCTCGGGCAGTTACAAATCTCTGAGTGCTGCCACAGAGATGGGCAGCATCTGAGAGAGGCTGAGCGTGTTAAGTGACCTGCTACACATTCAAAGTGTTCAGCATGATGCTTGGGAGATAGTAAGCATAAAAAAAAAAAAAAAAGTGTAGTAAAAACTAAATGTATGATAAAGAAAATGAATAAGCAAAATAAAAATGTAATGAACCTGTGATAAACTGAAAAAGCGTTGCTGCGATACAGAGATGGCTTCAAAGGCTTTTTAGTAAGCATCATTAATTCCACTTATCCAAAATGGCCCCAGGTCATAATGCTTTTTGAGTTCCTAATCTTCTTATCACAGTTTTCCCTTCTCGTTGGGGTGAGTGCCTACCTCTGGTGACATCGCCTCTAATATTTTGCTCTAAACATCCTGTGAAGTGTTTTAAATAAGAGCAAATGAATTCTAAAGTATGGCTTTAGGTAGGTTTTTTTTTGGTGGGGGGGGACGGTGGGAAACTACAACTTTTAATGCATTATATTAATCAGGATGGGCTAGGTTTTGCTGCAGGAACAAAAAAACTCCAAAATCTCAGGGGGTTTAACACATCAAAAGCTTGTTTCTCATTCATTTTATGTGTCCACTTGGGTTGCAGCAGAGCTCTCCTCAACATGGTCATTCAGGGACCCAGGCTGGCAGAGGCTCCATCTCAACATGCGCTTCCCCATATAGGGGAAGGTGAAGTGATGAATTGTTCAGTAGGTCTTACAAATTCTGTAGGAAACGAAATATGTCTTCATGATTACATTTTATTGGCAAACATAAATAGCATGGCCACACTTAACTTCTAGAGGGCAGATAAATGCAATTCTATTGTGGGCTGGCAGCGGGATGGGAGAGAACTGAGTTATCTCATGCATGGCTTTGGGTTTACATATTTTAGGTAATAATAATCCCAGGTCACGTTTACTGAGTGCTTTTACTACGTTCCACGTGCTGAGCTAGGTGATTTCCAGGCAAGAGCTATTTTCCCTTTCTACCCATGAAGAAATTAAGACTCCAACTAGTTAGGTTTCCTATTCATAGTCATAAAGATAGTAATCACACGGTTAAACTGATCTGTCTGACACCAAAGCACATGTTTTTAACCAACTTTTTCTGAATCTCAAATACATTCCAGATCGCTGAGATTAATCAATAACTTTGAAATAAGTGACTTTTATTATTGTTTAGTCGGTGCAATTTATCCACCCAAGAATGATCAAAACTTGCTTGTTCATTTTCTTTTCTTATTGCCTTTCCATCAGAGGGACTGCTTTCAATTTAACAAATACATTCTTTACAATGTGTTTAGCTGTGGAACACGCCATGAGGGATTTCAGGGCAGGGTATCATAAACACCACAGTTCTTGACCTCTGAGATTCTATGATCTTTTACGTTAAATACTGAATAAAAGAAAGCAATTAAAAGGAAATAGAAAACATAAATGTAAGATAGTTACGTACAAATAAGATAGAGCTAAACAGAATGTAATTATGTATTATGTGCTATAGACAGTCCTATTTGCTGTTGTCAATATTGGGCGATAGGAAGAAGGGTGTTTAAGGACAGGCAGGATTTGGACAACAGACATATGAATCCTAAAATAAGCCAAGGATTATGAAAAAATGGGGAGACTGGCCTGACGGAAATAGAAAATATGTGTTGAGAGGTGGAGAGGGAGCTAAGCTGGCTGAAAAACGGAGGCAGGTTATGAGGGACCTTGAATATCAGGGAAAATCCTGAACATATCCCAGAGGCAAAGGGGACAAAAAGGCTTGTTTCTAAATGTTTTAAAAATGTAGACCATTTCAGATAAAGTTGACGTTTCCTTTACCCCCTGCCCCAGCCCCTCCTGGTGGCCATCGCCTCTTCTCTCTCCCAAGAGGAAGCTACTATCATGATTTGGTGGATAGTATTCCAGTTCATATTTTTCTTCTACTTGTATGCAAATTATGCATTCCATTTCTATTCTGTTATGGCTACCCTTATATTCATATTCACACCTAAACTGAAGTCTAGAATGAATCAATATCACTTACCTCCTTCTAAATAACATATGCTTTAACTCTGATCTGCTCTCCCATGTTCCATGGTTTCATACTTACAAATTTATTTTTCCCTTAAACACATAGGCATTTTAATTTGTATTATCAAGTGTTTGTTTATATTTACCAACATAGTTATCCATTTTAAAAATAATTCTTGTGGGCTTCCCTGGTGGCGCAGTGCTTGAGAGTCCGCCTGTCGATGCAGGGGACACGGGTTCGTGCCCCGGTCCGGGAATATCCCACATGCAGCGGAGCGGCTGGGCCCGTGAGCCATGATCACTGAGCCTGCGCGTCCGGAGACTGTGCTCCGCAACGGGAAAGGCCACAACGGCGAGAGGCCCGCGTACCGCAAAAAAAAACAAAACAAAAAAACTTCTTGCATCCCACTTCTTTTCAAGGTAATATTCTTTCTTGCCAAAGTAAATCTTCATGTACAACATGCCAAAGTACTACTGGTCAAAATAGTCATTTGTCAATAGTCAATAGTCTGAAATTGACTTTATTTTACTTTCATTCTGGAAAGACAGTTTTTCTCTCAGCAATTTAAATGCATTATTCCTGTGCATTTGTAACTACATTTATAACACAACAGCCATGTTCTGCCAGCTATTTTTGCTTTGAGAAGTATGCCCTCAGTCTAAATGTCATTCATTTGTAGGTAAATTTGTGGTTTCTTTCTGGTAGTTTTTAAGGTTGATACTTTGCAGTTGAACTAGTGTTTAAAAGTAGGTTTGTTTTTAATTATACTGCATGAGGCCAGGTGTGCTTCTTTAGAGACTCATGTCTTAGATAATGGAAATTATTGACTACTATCTATTTGCTTCTAACTCCCTTTCTTTTCTATTTGGAACTCTTAATAGACATAGGTAGGACCTGCTCATTTGATCAACTTTCATATTTTTCATCTCTTTGTGTGTTATATTCTGGGTGATTTCCTGCAATGTGTCTTCCAATTCACTTAACCTCTCATCAGCCATCTCTAGCTTACAGTCCAACTGGTCTATTAAGTTTTTATTTCAATTACTATATTTTTCATTTTTAGAATTTTTTCCCCCAAATCTGCCCTTTTTCAAATAGTTTTATTCTTGGTCTGTGACTACTATTCCTTTCTCCGTGTCTTGAAATGTTTTTTGTTTTTACTTATTTTAAAGTCTTTTTTAGATTGTTGTTCTATTATTTCCAGTTCTTGAAGTACAAGTTCTCCCATTTGTTCATCTGCTGGCTCCACTGCATTGTGGTTGGCTTTCTTCTGTGATTTCTTTTTTTTCATTTCTCTTTTTTTCTTTCCATAAACTCTTCCTTAAAGAGATGAGATTGAAAGGGGAGGCCACAGAATTTTCATGTGCCCTAAAACATCCTTTGGGGGCATTTTTACACTTACCAATTCTGGACAAGATTTTAGGATAATTTCTTAGTTTGGGGTTCCCATAGTACATGAGTAATCAGAATTCAGGCCTCATACGACTCGTGGCAAAATTTTATTTATTTATTTATTTTTTGTGATTCCTATTACTTTCACAGCCCCAAGAAAATTAGACGCTTTCCTGCAATTCCCCCAGGCTAGCAGAAGTTTTCTCTAGTTCCAGATTCAGAGGATACTAGATAATCTCTTCAGGACCCCTGACTTTATGCAGGTAGCCTGGTTCCTGATTATGGTCTCACGGAGCTCAGACCTACATAATCCTGCTCGCAGAGCTTCAAAGCTTCAGCTGCTAAGGTCTCTCTCTCTTCCTGATTCACATGTGAGCATTTTTATTTCACCTCCCTCTTATCACTGTAACTTTGAGTATTCTCTTTGTGCTTGGCACTTGAGGATTTTTTCTCCCTAGTTTTGAGTTTTAAATTGTATTAAAAATTGAGGAGGGGGTATATTTTCACCAACATGCATATATGTGTGAAATGGGAGGGCTCCTTTTTGCTTTTTTTGCATTAGGTCAGGTTGGTGCTATTGAACTGCAACCGTGGAAATATAATTTCAAATTAAAAATACACAGGATCTGGCAACTGGTTATGTGGAATTGACCTAGTTTGCATCCTTCCTCCCCCCAAAAAGGAGGTATTGAGACAAGGCTTTAAGAACAAGTAACTAATATGGGAGGTGAAGGAAACACCAGTAGGGACATGAAGAAGTTAGGGGAGGGAAAGTAGTCAATAAAGGGTGTTATCAATCCAGTTACTATCCCAGGCAAATGGAGTTTCCCCTGGGGAAACTCTGGGAGTTCAGTGATCTACAAGGCATGAGGAAGCTGTGGTATTTATACGAACTGTTGCATGTCATTGGTTGAGGGATGCTTCCAAAATGTAATCCACCAACCTTTCCAGCTTGCCACATGGGTAAGTTTATATATTTAGTTATATACTGATGTGTAATGAATTATCCCAACACTTAGTGGCTTAATACAACCATAAATATTTATTATCTCATATTATTTGTGAGGGTCAGGGATTTTGGAATAGCTTAGCTGGTTGGTTCTGGCTTCTGTTTCCTCATGAGGCTGCAGTTAAGAAATCGGCAAGACTTTCATTATCTAAAGGCTGGACTGTGGCTGGAGGATCTGTTTCTAACATGATCCACTCACATGGCTGGCCAGTCAGGGCTGGCTTTTAGCCGGAGGTCTCAATTCCTTTGACCCCTTGAATGTCCTCAGGACAAGGTATAGGGCTTACCGCAAAGTGAGTGATCCGAGAGGGTGAAGCCACAGTGCTTTTATAACCTCCTCTTGAAAGTCACACTATCTCTCCGACCTTCCATTTGAGAGAAGCGTGACAAGTCATGAAACCTGGCCCACGTTCAAGAGGAGAGGAGGGAGGCATGTCAAAGACTCTGAACGTATTTTAAGCCATCACAGTAGGCAAAGACAGCCTCAAGCAAAGAATGCAGGTGCCTGTGGAAGTCAGGCAGGTGGAGGCAGTAAGGGCCAAGGGGAATGGGTGGGCACCAACAGTGCCCTCTACAGGAGCAAATAAAGATAAGGCCCACCTATTTTCCAGGCTTAGGGAAATAGGTTTGATTGATGGGAGAGTTGCAAAGTGACATCTTTGCGAACGACGTGGAGACAGAGAGGGGTGAAGATTTGGGGTACTTTACGTGTCAATCTGCTGCAACCGCTAAGAAAGGAAAAATAGTACCAATTAGATTAAGATACTCCATTGATTATCAGCTGTATCCCAGTTTTGGGGACACAAGTATGAGAGAAAAGTACATCTTAGGATCAGCAAATACAGAAGTTGCACAAAGAATTTCAGATTTTCACACATACAACTGTTGCAAAAGCAAACACCTCTACCTTTTATCTTCCATCTTATATAGAGATCATTAAAAATTAAGCATAGGCAACCGTGTGATATGGAGTTTTCCATTTTGGTTGGCCATGTCCCCAAACCTGAAAAAATCACTAACCCTCTCTGAGCCTCAGTTTTCACATCTGAAATGTAGATAAGGTATTGCTCTGATTCTCCTACAGATCAATTCAAAAATAAATTCAAAATAGCTTCAAATTTAAAATGTTATCAAGATACAAGGTGCCTTGAATGGGCAGAAGCTATAAAACTCACAGGCAGCAGGAAAGAAAATGATCATTTTCTCCTTGAAAGCTCAAGGAAAACTGACTAATTCCTCATGCTGCTAGTCAAACTGCAATTATCCCTGCATTTTAAAGAAATTTCACTGCTTAAAGGCATCAGGGGAAAAAATGGGAGGTGGTGGGTAGGAAGTTGAGGATGGTCCTATACAAACAGATCCTGCACATAAATAAATTAAAGCCCCAACTCGTCATTTTCTAGCTGGTGCAATAATCCTAGGCCCAGGAGAGCCACATCCCTCATTGGCTGGAGCGAGCAAGCCTGGTTATTGTTCACACATGGCCGTTTCCTAATGCTGTCTGCGCAGCCATAACAGAGAACTTGGGGCTGTCAGCCAGAAAAACCCAGGCTGCCACTTGGGGAGCTTGAAAGCTCCCAATATAAAGAAGTGACACACACCTGAGCAGGTCTGATATATATTCCTTTCTGCAGAGGGCAGTGGAATACATTTCCGGGCCATTCATCTTGTTGCTAAAATTAGATCCTGCTTAGAAGGAATGATATATTACTGATTACATAATAAAGATAGCTATATTTCTCATGAGAAACAGAAGGGAGAGATATGGTTAGGCACAGGGCAAATACATCCTTGCTATGAAAAATGGATTCATTAAGTATTTAATCTTTATACCATTCCTGTGAAATAAATGCACACATACATCACACATGTGTTAAAGTGACTTGATAATTAATATTGTTACACTCGAGAAAAATCCTGGCCCTCCATCCTGAAGTCATGTCGTGAGTTGGAGAACACAGGCCATGGCATGCCCTCTGCCAAGCTCTGAATGGGGCGGCTTGGCTGCGCTCTGAAAGCCAAGGGAATCAGAGGGTGAGTCGTGGGTTTGCCTCGAGATTTCATCTTATTTTGGTGAGGCCCAGCGGGAGTCACAAGGGATCTCCTGGAGTAGATGGATCACACGTTTCTAAGCGTCACGGAGAGATAGCTGAAAAGATCCCATGTACGAAAGGGCCTCTGGTAACTGAGTACAGCCTTCACGCTCTCCTCTTTACCAAGAAAACTTCTCCCTCCACATCTCATCTCATTCTATTTCCCTCCTCCAAGATCCTTGCCAGAAAGGGCAAACCTCACATTTTAAAAAAACCTGTAGCCACGGTGGAAGAATTTCCAGACATCCTGGTGATGATATTCCAACTTAAAAATGAGTGCGTTTGGTTGGAGTTTAAACAAACATGCAGATTTGTAGCACCTCAGGTGTCAAAGATCAGTAAAAACAAATCTGAGTGAAATAAAAGAAGAAAATAATTCTAAGGATAATAGCTTGATCTAACTAAAGATTATTCCAAAGAGATGATGGTCTGGAGAAAAACACTAACAGGCTATCAGGGGTTAAAAGCTCATTACTTGTATATTTATTCTACAAGAAAAGAACATAGGTTTTGTAGTCAGATGGACTTCATTTCTTCTCCTGGCTCTGTCATCTCCTAGCTAGATTTACAGACGAGCAATTTAACCTCTTTTGAGCTCTTCTTCCTTATCAATGATATAAAAATCAAACTCCTGTAACCATACTGTTCTAAAGACTGGCTGCATGCGCAGCACCAGCATGGTGCCTGGTGCACAGTAGGAAATCAAACATTAGTTCTCTTCCATTCTCCATTCCCTGAGTCCATCCACCTTAGAGGAGCACAGAAGGGTAATGCCAGAAACGTTTTCCCCCTCTCAGCGATAAAAACTGGTTCCCTCTACTCTACCAGGCTGGAGGTAAGCAAAAGTTCTAGAGAGTTAACAGGGGCACGTTCATGGGGAAAGTCCTTGCAGTAGTCAGGATAGGCTAGGCTCTGCTGCAGTAATAACAACCCCTGAGGCTCCGTGCCTTAACACAGTAAAGGTTTATGCCTCTTTCATGCTATTATGTCCACTGCGAGTCAGCAGGTGGCTGGGCTTAATTTAGTCACCCAGGGATCCAAGACTACCTTTTTTTAAAATTTTTTTATTTGGTACACGGGCCTCTCACTGTTGTGGCCTCTCCCGTTGCGGAGCACAGGCCCCGGACGCCCAGGCTCAGCGGCCATGGCTCACGGACCCAGCCGCTCCGCGGCATGTGGGCTCTTCCCGGACCGGAGCACGGACCCGCGTCCCCTGCATCGGCAGGCGGACTCTCAACCACTGCGCCACCAGGGAAGCGCTCTCTCTCTTTTATTGTGTATCAATATTATTAGTCTTTCCGTCTTCAGAGGGAAAGTACTTAAGTGACTAGAAAAAAGGAATACCTCTGAGCCTGTGTAATGCCAAACTGAAGGAGTACAAGGGAAGTAAAAAATTCCAAGTATTTGGTCAATAAGACCTGAAAATGATGCATTCGGTTTTCCACTTTCCAACCACTGCGCCACCAGGGAAGCCCCAAGACTACCATTTTTTGAGGCCACCGCCTCAATGCAAGGTTGACAGTTCATTGTCACAGGAAAAGAGAACACCAAAAAAATACAGTGGTGGCTCTTCATGGCTTCCACAAGGAAGTGACATATGACACTTCCTCTCATATTTCAAAGGGGCAGGGAGGTATAATCCACCCAGGTGCCTGGAGGAGAGGAAATTCAGAGAGTTGAGGCTGCTGTGCCAGAAGCAAAGGGATGAACTGAGCGTACGTCGTACAACCGAGTCCACAGAGGCTCCCAAGAACCACACTGCGGTCGCTCTAGCCCTGACTCCCCCGTTCCTTTCCTGGGAGAAAGCAGCTTTGCATGGTGGACCCCCCAGTCTTTGCCAGCATCTCATCCAAGCCCGTCCTCTCCCCTGGTTCACGCTTGTGAGCAGCACTCAAGTTGCCATTATTAACTTGTCTAAATAATTCATATACCTTTCTCGACTCGCATGCAAGTTGCCGAACTTTCGGATGCTTCATGACAACATGATCACAATTGTCATTTTGTCACCTATTTTCACCTCAGATCAAATTAAACTCCCTGTAGAGCTGATGTTCACACAATTTTTGCTTCTTCCCCAGAAATGCTCAGTCAATATCTCCCTTATTTGCTTCCCATCTGTGGTTGGCTGACTGCATTAATTGGCCCCCATTTTTCACCCCTCCCTGTGTTCAGGCCCCCTTGCGCATAGCTTTGCACAGCCCCCTGCTAAGGGCGTGAAGTTGATTTCTGCAGGAATTCAAAGGCCATGTTGAGGGACCATGTTCAAGGAGATTGTCCCACTGGGGCTTTGGCAGCTGCTGAGTTTGCCAGGCTGGGATGAGTCAGGAGGGAGCCTCCACTGTGATTCTGCGTGGTTCAATCTGTTGGAAGCCAGACCCCAGCTGGCGGCTTGGACAGAGGGAATAAGGCCCTGAGTCCATGAAAAGGAAGTCAGCAGGAGCTAAGCAAAGAGTAGCCAGGCACAGAGGAGCCGGAAAAGGTTTGGGCTGAGGGTTCAGGAGGGCAGCTGGAAACCAATCAGGAAACTGAAACAGGGGAATTCCCTGGCGGTCCAGTGGTTAGGACTGCGAGCTTCCACTGCCGAGGGCCGGGGTGTAATCTCTGGCTGGGGAGCTAAGGCCTAAGACCCTGCAAGCCATGCAGTGCGGCGGGGAAGGAAAAAAAGGGAAATCGAAACAGGGGATCAGAACGGAGGAGAGGGTGCCGTGGTGGCAGCGCTAGGCTCTTTGAACACTGTTGAAGATAGCAAGACCAGCTCCGGAAACCACCAGCAGAGAGGGGGATCCTAGGTTCTTTCCAGGTTCGGTCGAGGCTGGATGAGAATCAGGCGCCTCTACCTGGCAGGCGTGGGGAAGGCAGGGCTGACAACGACTACCCTGGTTAACTCCCTTTTCTCAAGACTGGACTACAGCAGCCTGCTGATCCAGTGGCTCTCACCCCTGGCTGCACATCAGCTCGCCTGGCACAGTGCCTGGGCGCACCCTCCAAGATCCTGATTTGATTGGTCCTGGTTGGTAGGATAGATCATTATTAATAACGTACAGCTGGGGTGGACAACCACATACCCAATCTGCCCGTCCCCCAACCCTCCCTCCCAGGGCAGACCTCTATGCTTGTCCTTCTAAACCACAGTTTAGTTAGGCACTCTACCTTCAATTCTTTAAAGAAAAAAGTAAATTTTCACACACACATATACAAGGATGAGAAAAACATTTTTTTCTGAGAGTAGATTTTTAATCTACTGATCATACACACAAGTTATTTCGATTTAGAACCTGTAAGGTAACCAAACATGAGCATTTGCCCCTAGCCATATATTGGCATGCCCTCCAGAATAACGATCTGAGTCTAAAAAGACAAGGAGTGTATTCCAAACCTTGAGAGTACTTTGCATTAAAGAGATTCTTTAAAAGATTACTTTTAAAGCAGATCGTAGCAACTTAAAGTGACAAAATATTAGCTTATCAATATGTATATTTTTATCTATTCTTACCAAACGTTGGAATTCTGGGGCTCTTAATAGTCTTATGTGCTAAAGAGAAAATAAAAGAGCGTGCCAGGATACACTGATGGGGGGTGTGATTCTTTGGGATCTGAGATCAACGCAGGCCTCTTGGGGAAGATGCCGTTTGATTTCAGGCCCGAGGGAAGGAAGGTAGCAGTTATGGGACCATCAGTGGAAGAAAGATTTCCAGGCAGAGGGAATCATCAGCGAGAAAACTCTGCAGAGGCTTCTGGCTTGGTGATCAATGAAGAAATGCCAGAGTGCAGCCTCTTCAGATGCTGCTCACAGCAGTTTATTATCCAAAATGTTGAGCACCCCGACCAGCTGAAGGGCAGAAATGAATACCACAAAATCAGTGAGGAATAAGAGTTTCAAAGCACCATGAACAAGCATAGCTGGTGCTACAGACAGTATGCTGGGGACGATATTATGCGCTTTTGCATAACATTTATCAAGAACAGAGAATGGCATGGCCCTGCTCGGTTTTCCCTAGGAGTGATATAAAATAATCTTTTATTAATCTTATTTTAAATTTGTTACCATTGTACATGATCTCAGAAGACCAAGTGGAGAACATTTGATAAAATCAAAGGAATAAATGAATATGAAAGAAAGGCAAATTATATGCCCCAATAAATACTTCTGCCCATTCTGTTATACTATAAAGCATTTTGTAAATGTAAATATTGTACATAAATGTTAAATAAACATATTAATATAATTTCCTCTGGGTTTTTAAAAATAAGAATCTCAGTAGGCAAAGAGTTATTTCACATTTAAAAGTTCTCTCAGGCCCACATTTTCCAGCCTCTAACAGTTACCACAGGGAAGCCATTATCACGGTAGAGACAATGAGGCTGATGCTGGAAAGCCTGGGGTTGGGGGCAGACAGACGCAGGCTCAAATTCCTACTTTGCCATTTAATAATTGTGTGACCTTGAACAAGGGATGTAATCTCTCCAAGTCCTTGTAAGGGAATATGCAAAATGTGATGATTCTTTCCACTGAAAATTGTTGTTGGAACAAAACTGGGTTCTTTTGAGAATATGGCACAGTGGTGTGGCATCCTCAGGTTCACTATTTCCGTCATCATCTCATCAGAGGGCATGGGTGTGTGCAGGCATGTCATACTCACGAACTTGGAAAAACACAAGACAGGCTCAGGATAGAAGAAAACTGTGGTGTGGCGGCTCCCCTCCCGTTCGAAGATTTGTAATGGATGACAAGCCCTCTGTAGCTTTATCCATCAAGGTACGCAGGCCTCTCACTGCTGTGGCCTCTCCCGTTGCGGAGCACAGGCTCCGGACGCGCAGGCTCAGCGGCCATGGCTCACGGGCCCAGCCACTCCGCGGCACGTGGGATCTTCCCGGACCGGGGCACGAACCCGCGTCCCCTGCATCGGCAGGTGGACTCTCAACCACTGCGCCACCAGGGCAGCCCTAGGCTCAGAGTCTTTTATTTTTTTATTTTTATTTTTTTTTCTTGCGTTATGCGGGCCTCTCACTGTTGTGGCCTCTCCCATTTGCGGAGCACAGGCTCCGGACGCGCAGGCTCAGCGGCCATGGCTCACGGGCCCAGCCGCTCCGCGGCATGTGGGATCTTCCTGAAACGGGGCACGAACCCGCGTCTCCTGCATCGGCAGGGGGACTCTCAACCACTGCGCCACCAGGGAAGCCCTGGCTCAGAGTCTTTTAATCAAAGGGTGGGCTGTTTCTTTTATTGACATCATTAAAGACCTGGTGTATCAGGATGACAAACTTTGTTCCTTGTTGGGCGAAAAAGACACACAAGGTTAGCTGCTGCTACTGATTACTAAATGATCTTATAAACACAAATTCTTAAGGGTCTAGCATGGGTGCAAGCACACTTAATATTCAAACTACGAGATGGATTGTGTAGAACAAACAACCTGTTTGTTTGATGGAAAAAAAATAATGATCCCAGAGTGAGAGCTCAGGTTCAAGTCTGAGGTTGATTACTGAGCAGCTATGTGACCTTGGGCATGGTCATTTTGCTTCTCAGAATGTATTTACTCATCTATAAAATGGGAATGATAATATTTATTTCAGGTTCCTCATAGCATTGTGGTGGAAATTAAATCAGATGGTGTATGTGGAAGTGCTTTGAAAACTGCCAGAGGAGCTGCTGTGTAAATGGTATCATTATTACCAATTTCTAGGAATTACTGAATACCATATCCTTAGACCATATCGGCAAGCTGACACCTGACAAATGAGAACGCATTACTGTGTCATATTCCATTGTCTCTGGCTGTTTTCATCCTCAGCTGACAGGGTGGACCTATGGGGTCCTGTTAGCATAAATCCTTGGTAGAGGGCATTTCTCTAAAAGTAGAAAGAATTTCTAGCTCCTGTCCTAACGCACCTCTTTCCACACACTCATATAGTCAAACAAACACCACTCAAAATTCCTGAAGCAAGAAAAGACAAACACAGGAAGCATATAGGTATCTCTGTTTTAGATTTCCCCACTTTTGTCAAGATTCTTTACAGATCAAAATGGCCACAGCCTCAACTCCTGAAATCTCTGTAGAATAATAACTATTTATCTACCATTTGTTGAGCACTTCCTGTAGTTGTTCACAGTGTGGAGTATCTTATTCAATCCTCACAACAAACATATGAAATACTGTTACTGCTCCAAACTGAAAGATTGGGAAATTGAGACTTGGAGAGGTTAAACAACTTCCTGAGGTCACACGGCTAGCTCCTAAGTGGTAGAGATGGGACTAGACTCTAGGTCTGCTTGGTTTCAAAGTACATGGTCTGACTATAAAACTCTTAGAGGAAAACGTAGGCAGAACATTCTATGACATAAATCACAGCAAGATCCTTTTTGACCCACCTCCTAGAGAAATGGAAATAAAAACAAAAAAAACAAATGGGACCTAATAAAACTTAAAAGCTTTTGCACAGCAAAGGAAACCATAAACAAGACGAAAAGACAACCCTCAGAATGGGAGAAAATATTTGCAAATGAAGCAATGGATAAAGGATTAATCTCCAAAATATACAAGCAGCTCATGCAGCTCAATATCACAACAAAAAACAACCCGATCCAAAAATGGGCAGAAGACCTGAATAGACATTTCTCCAAAGAAGACATACAGATGGCCAAGAAACACATGAAAAGATGCTCAACATCATTAACCATTAGAGAAATGAAAATCAAAACCATAATGAGGTTATCACCTCACACCAGTCAGAATGGGCATCATCAAAAAAATCTAGAAACAATAAATGCTGGAGAGGGTGTGAAGAAAAGAAAAAAGTGCTCCTGCACTGTTGGTGAGAATGTAAATTGATACAGCCACTATGGAGAACAGTATGGAGGTTCCTTAAAAAACTAAAAATAGAACGACCATATGATCCAGCAATCCCACTACTGGGCATTTAGCCTGAGAAAACCATAATTTAAAAAGATGTATGCACCACAGTGTTCATTGCAGCAGCACTATTTACAATAGCCAGGACATGGAAGCAACCAAAATGTCCATTGACAGATGAATGGATAAAGAAGATGTGGCACATATATACAATGGAATATTACTCAGCCATAAAAAGGAACGAAATTGAGTTATTTGTAGTGAGGTGGATGGACCTGTCATACAGACTGAATTAAGTCAGAAAGAGAAAAACAAATACCGTATGCTAACACATATATATGGAATCTAAAAAAGTGGTACTGATGAACCTAGTGGCAGGGCAGGAATAAAGACGCAGACATAGAGAAGGGACTTGAGGACACAGGGGGGAAGGGGAAACTGGGACGAAGTGAGAGAGTAGCATTGACATATATACACTACCAAATGTAAAATGGATGGCTAGTGGGAAGCTGCTGCATAGCACAGGGAGATCAGCTCGATGCTTTGTGATGACCCAGAGGGGTGGGATAGGGAGGGTGGGAGGGAGGTTCAAGAGGGAGGGGATATGGGGATATATGTATACGTATAGCTGATTCAATTTGTTGTACAGCAGAAACTAACACAACATTGTAAAGCAATTATACTCCATAAAGATGTAAAAAAAAATATATATCTCCAATAATTGAAAAAATTAAAAAAAATAAAAACACCAAAAAAAAAGTACATGGTCTGACTACTACATTACCAAGTTTTTCCTGAAAATTTGTTCTATTGTTACTGTTAGTTTTGTGTAGAACCGACTGTTGGGATAGGTGGTCATAGAGCACTTAGACTTCCTTCAGCCTCAAACCAGATACTGTCAAATGATTCAACTTTCCATCCAACAAATTCTAGGTACTGCCCCAGGGAGGGAGTGGTCATAAGCTATGAGTGAATCCCGTCCCTTAATCCTGAAGAGCTTCCAGGTAAGGATAATGAATCAATGACAACAACTTTCTCCCTAAGACATGTTGATGTGCATTGAATTAGGAAAATTCCTTCAAATTAAAATACAAACTCATGAGGATTTTCTTCATTGTCTAAAAAAGATTCACCTTAGGATTTAATTTCATTCATTCAATCCATGAAACAATAAATATTTGTTAGGTATCTATTAGGAGTCAGTCCCTGTGCTAGCCAATCTAAAGA
Organism: Lipotes vexillifer; assembly: GCF_000442215.2. Classification (NCBI taxonomy): domain Eukaryota; kingdom Metazoa; phylum Chordata; class Mammalia; order Artiodactyla; family Lipotidae; genus Lipotes; species Lipotes vexillifer. Next base: position 1,229,970 of record NW_006786802.1, on the reverse strand, counting down.
TAATATTGCATCTATCAACACTTTGTTTACTCACAGCCATTCCAGAAATACTAGAGAACACCTAATGTTAATACATGTTCATTCTCAGTTATCCATCTTGACAGAGAAAGAAGGTAGTTGGAATAAAAGGTATATCTATATCTATATATCACTGTGACCAAGAATTTGAGACTCTTCCCACTTTACACTTTTACAAAGATGTTTTGAGCTTATAAACAATCCTCTTAATTTGCTCTGTGGAAGAAATATTTATAACAGTACAGTAGCTAAAATTAGGCTGCAAAAAAAAGAGGTAAAGGGAGAAGTGAAAGGCAGCATCGGTAAGTCAGAAGCTAAGTATACTCTTGAATAACCATCAGTGTTTTTAATGAGTTTTTCATGGTTTCCGAGCACCCAGATCAAATCAAGCTTTCATTTTCCTGAATGATGGTACTACTTTGTACCATTAAGCTTATTTTCAGACTAGTGGGGGCCTTCTCTTAGAGAGATGTAAACTCCCTGAAGGAAGCAGCCCTGCTGTATTTCTTTATACCTCCGCAATGAACAAAACAATTCTGGTCGCATAACAGGCACTGAATCTGTACTTACTGATTCATAGATTAAGACTCTTGGAGAGGTAACAGTAGTACACGAAGGATTGCAGAGACCAAAGACAAAGGTATTACCTAAAAGCCACCATCTTCCAATTTGTTGGAGGTAGTCAGAATACATATAGTGGTTAAGAAGCCAAGTTCTGTCATTTTCTGTTTCTGAATCTTTGGAAAAATTACTTAATCTTCTGTGCCTCAGTTTATCTTCATCTGTAAAAATGAAAAAAATAAGGATGTCTATATTATAAAGCTGTTAAGAGAATGAAATTAGTTAATACAGTAGCAGCATTTACAACACTTAACACATGATATAATAAATGTTAGCTATTATTATTTGTGATTCTTTTATTTTGGAGAATGTAAAAGTCCTTTAAAATTACAAAAATATGATATAATAGATTGATTAATTTCAAAGATAATAGGAAATTTAGTTCCTTACCACCACTAACCTTAATTTAAATAACGAAGCTCACACTTGACTTCCAGGTAAAGATGGTAGATTGACTATGTGCATCTACTTTCACTCCTTCCCAAGACCACTAAAATGGCAGAAAACAATCTTTTAAAGGGATAAACCCACAAGGATTTGGAGAATAAGAGGAGAACAGCAATGAAGTTTCTTCAGTCAGACCCTCACATCTGTGGAAACTGGATTTATAACAATTCTGGCATGGATTGCAGAACAGTGGGGAAGGATAGAGAGTGGGTGGAAAAACACAACAGAGCATCCAAGAGATACGATATAATAACAAAAGGTCTAACCTGTGTGTAATTGGCATCCCAGGAAGAAAAAATAAGGAGAAATAATACGTGAGAATATTCCAAAATGAATGACGGATACCGAACAACAGTTCCAAGACATCCAAAGAACATCAAGCAGGATAAGTGCTACCCTATCAGAAGTACTCCCGCACCATAGGCATGTTATATACAAGCTGCTGAAAACCGAAGACAAAGGAAATTATGAAGGCAGCCAGTGAAAAAAGACACATACCATACAGAGGAAGAAAAATTAAAGATAAGAGTTACCGTAGACTTCTCCAGAAACTACACAAGACAGAAGATAAGGAATGAGGTCTCTGTAGCTGAACAATGACAAAAACCTGTCAAGTCAGAGTCCTATACCCAGCAAAAATGTCTTTCAAAAAGGAACAAGAAATAAAGACTTTCCTGAACCAAAACCAAAAAACAAACCTGAGCGAATTCATTGCCAGTAGACCCATGCTATAAGTAATATTGAAGAAAGTTCTTCAGACAGAAGGAATATAATAGCAGACAGAAGCTTGAATCTACACAAAAAATTTAAGAGCACTGTAAATGGAATAACTAAAGGTAAGCAAAGTTAAAAATTTATTTTTTATTATTTTTAATTGCTCTGAAAGATAACTACCTAAAGCAAAAATAGTAGTATTGTGTATGTACAGCATATGTAAGAGTCAGTATGTGGCAAGAATAGAAGAAGAATGAGAGGTAGAAATGGGGGATATATTGTCTTTGTACTAGACATGACAGGATATTATGTGAAAGTGGACTTCAATTAAATAACAGGTACATGGTAAACCCTAAAAGTACTAAATTTTTTTCAAAAGAGGTGTGCATGATAATTCAATAGTGGAAATAACATTGAATCATGAAAATGCTCAATTAATCAAAAAGGAAGCAAAAAGAAAGGAAAAAAGAAACAAAGGACAAAGGGAAGAAATAGAAGACAGCTGGTTAGATGGTAGATTTTAATTCAACCATATCAATAATCACATTAAATGTAAGCCACACTAATTCAAAGATAGATTGTTAGATTAGATAAAAAGCAAGACCCAACTATATGCTGCCTACAAGAATACCACTTTAGATATAAAGAGATAACTAGATTAAAAGTAAAAGAATGAAAAAAGATATTCCATGCAGACACTACTCAAAAGAAAGCTGAAGCTGCTTTATTAATATCAAGGTAGGTTTCTGACAAAAAACATTACCAGTGATAGGCTTATTACAAAATGAAAAGGGATTCAATTCTCCAAGAAGACAAAAACATTAATGACTTTATGCCTATAATTTCAACAACTTAGAGCAAGTGGACAAATTCCCTGAAAAGCACATCTTCCCAAAATTAGCACAGGAAGAAACAGAAAAATTCAAAGAGCTTTATATCCATTTTTAAAATTAAATTCATAATTAAAAACCTTTCAACAAAGAAAACCCCGGCCCAGACGGCTTTACTCACAAATTCTATGAAAGGTTTAAGGACAAAACTAATACCAGTGTTATACAAACTCTTTGAGAAAATAGAAGGAAATGCTTTTCAAGTAGTTTAATGAGGCCAGCATAACCCTGTTATTACAACTTGACAAAGACATTACAAGAAAAGAAAATTATAGACTAATATGCTACATGAATAAATATACAAAGTTCTCAAGAAAATATTAACAAATCAAATTCAGCATTATATGAAAAGAATAAATGTTATTAATAAATGGAGCTTATGCCAGGATTAAAGGTTGGTTTTACGTTATGAAATCAATAGTTCTAATTCATGACAATAACAGAATCAAAGAGAAAAAAAAATCTCAATTGATGCAAAAACATTTTTGAAAATGTCAAAAATGTCACACCATTCATGGAAAAAAACCTCTCAAAACACTAGGAAAAGAAAGGAATTGCACCAACCTGATAATGGGAATATATGAAGAAACAAGAGTTAATGGCATACTTACTGGTGAAATATTGAATGCTTCTTAGTTCAGGAACAAGGTACCCACTGTCTCCATGTCTATTCAGCAAAATAGTGGAAGCCCTATCTAGCACAACAATGTAAGCAAGAAATAAAGGTATAAAAATTTAAAAGAAAGAAGCAAAACAGTCTTTTTTGCAGTTGACATGATTGTATATATAAAACATTCTAAGGAATCTACCCCCAAAAGTGAATTTAGCAAAGTCACAGGAATTAAGGTCAATACACAAAGTTTAATTATATTTCAAAATTTTACCCGCAAAATATTAAAAAATGAAATTTAAAAGCAATTCATTTACTATTGAAGGAATAACATAAAATATTCAAAAATAAATTTAAGATAGGTAGGACTTGTATTCTGAAAACTACTACATACTGCAGAAAGTTATTAAATAAAAAACTTAAACCATATAACACATTTAGGGATGGGAACAATTAATATTGCTAAAGTGTCTGCTCTTCCCTAATTGATCTACAAATTCAGTGCAATCCCAATCAAAATTCCATGAGGCTTGTAGTAGAAATTAACAAGCTGATTTTATATGTATATGAAAACACGAAAGATTAAGAATAGTAAAAATAATCTGAAAAAGAAGAAAAAATTTGGAAGACTTACACTACCTGCTTTTAAATTGTGCTTAAAAACCACAATGATTGGGCTTCCCTGGTGGCGCAGTGGTTGAGAGTCCGCCTGCCGATGCAGGGGACACGGGTTCGTGCCCCGGTCCGGGAAGATCCCACATGCCGCGGAGTGGCTGGGCCCATGAGCCATGGCCGCTGAGCCTGCACTTATGGAGCCTGTGCTCCGCAACGGGAGAAGCCACAACAGTGAGAGGCCCGCGTACTGCAAAAAACAAACAAACAAACAAACAAAAAACCCACAATAATTAAGATACTGTTACTTGTATAAAGATAGATATGCAAGTCAGTCAAGCAGAATAAAGTTCTGAAGTATGCACACATACACACATCCAACGGGGAAAGGAAAGTTTTTACAACAAATGATGCTAGAACAATTGTATATCCATATTTTAAAAAAGAAAGAAAGAACCTTGACCTCTACTTCGCACCATAACACAAAAATTATATTTAGATAGGAATCTTTCATGTAAAATCTGAAACTAGAAAGCGTCAATGTTTTCTAAAAGAAAACACAGAAGAATATTTGCACGAACTTGTGGTTGGTAAAGAGCTCTTTGACAGGATACAAAAAGCACAAAAGCCATTAAAAAAAATCATAAGATGGACAAAACCAAAATTTAAAATTTCTGCTCATCAAATGATACCATTAAGAAGATGAAAAGATGAAACACAGACTGGGAGAGATATCTGCAAAGCTGATTTCTGACAAAGAACTTGTTATCTAGAATATATAAAACTCCCATGAATCAATAATAAAAAGACAACCCAATAGCCCCAAAATGGAAACAACTGAGCATCAACAAGTAAACTGATAAACAGAGAGTAGTATTTTCACACAATGAAACATTACTTGGTAGTTAAAAGGAATACATTTCTGCATGAATCTCAAAGATGTCACTTTGAGCAAAAGAAGTCAGGCACAAAAGAGTGCCTAATGTATAATGCCATACAGAAAGTTCTAGAGCAGGGAGATCTAATCTATGATGAAAGAAATAACAAAAGTGATTGCTTCATGGATGGGGACTGATTTGCAAAGGTGTATAAGGGAACTTTCTGGGGTATTGCAAATGTTCCGTAGTTTGGTATACAGTTACGTGGGTACATTCATTTGTTAAAATGTATTGAACCGTACATTGAAAATCTGTGCATTCATTGTATATAAATTATACCTTGGTTTTAAAAAAGAGTAATTAAAAGAAAACCCACCGGGACTTCCCTGGTGGCGCAGTGGTTAAGAATCCGCCTGCCAATGCAGGGGATGTGGGATCGAGCCCTGGTCCGGGAAGAGCCCACATGCCGTGGAGCAACTAAGCCCGCGAGCCACAACTACTGAGCCTGCGAGCCACAATTACTGAAGCCCGTGAGCCTAGAGCTCGTGCTCCGCAACAAGAGAAGCCACCGCAATGAGAAGCCCGCGCACAGCAATGAAGAACCAACGCAGCCAAAAATAAATAAATAAATTTGTAAAAAAAAAAGAAAACCCACCTTCATGGTAAGTGGAAGAAGTGAATCACAGCAATGATTCCATCTATGTAACATCCAAAAACAGGTACAGTGAAACAACCTGTTTCTCACTGTGAAGTTATTTTTCTAAATAATCTGCAAGAAATGAAAGTGGTTGCCTGTGGTGGTAGGGGTGGGAGATTGGGGAGATGGCTATTTTTTGTCACAAAACCTGGAACTACTTGAGACTTCAAAATCTGTGCATATATAACTTCAATAAAAATAGAGAACAAAAAAATCATACCCATTTGCAAGTTCATGATATTAGCTTCAATAGAGAATTGTTGACATTTGCTTTAAATAAGAAATTATTTCTGATGGGTGAATCTGGCAGAAACTTCAGGCTGTTAAGTCCAGGAGACAGAGTCCATTTGCTGCTGGTTGTATGATGTGGGCCACCTTGTTACTAGTCAAGCATAAAAGACAGCGGGGGGAACTCAGCACACCAAGTGTGACAATACACTGGAAAAGGGGGCATTAAATTAGGGTAAGTGAGTAGAATTGTGACAGAAACCCGGTCTGTACTCCCTAATTACAAAGTCTCACTTTCACCAAACTGACACAAATGTTAAGTCAAATTAAATGTTGTCTAATTAACAAGCATACACGGGAATGCAAGCCCAGTGACCAGGCAGTATTCAGCCGAATAAAGGAAACACAAGGACTTGCAAATTCTCAGTCACCCCCCATCTGCCATCTCAGCCAACTGCTACACGATTTGTCCATTTTGTTTTCACACATCTCCACTTTCAGGGCTCTGCCTGTAATATTTACAGAAAAAGGCAATGCTGGTAAACAGTTTCACACAATGAGGTGTGAGAGTTGATAGGGTCCTATTCAAGCTCTGAACTCTCCTGATGAGCTGCCAAAAGTTGTTATGAATGGCCCGGCTGACAGGGTGATGACTGATAAAGGAAAAAAAAAACAGCTCTGGTAATTCATGAAAACACACAGCTCCAAGACAACTCCAAGTGGCGAGTGACAGTTAAGATAATGGAATTTTGGAAGCTTTTCTTAAGGGATCCTCTCTATACAATTACTCTGTTAATAGATTCTCCCTTAATGTAGCTGGATCTTAGACTTTTTTTTTCCACGAAAAAATACTTATTATGATCGCTGGCAGAGAGGTGCTGGCCTGTGCTTTTATACTATGATCAATTTTTCAAATAATTTCCTTTTCCTAGAGCAGGATGAATTTTAGTTGAGGCCTGTGTCTGCCATTTAAAGAAATAAAATATCCTATTTCCATTTCTATTACTAGAAGCATTTCAAAGCATCCTTCCCTCATTTCTTTCATTTATAAACCATTTGCCACAAACCTTTGATTAGAAAATAAATATTGGTTTACACACTCAACTGCTAATATTTTAAAAGAGAATAATTTAAATGTGGTTGAAGTCAATTTCCAATTCACATAGCCTATTTTGGCTTCATTTCCTTAAATCAGGCATGACCAAGCAAGAAAGTATCAATTTGTCAATGTTTTGCCTTTGTACCCAATGTTTTTTCCATGAAGCACATTGCGGTTTCTGTAACAATGGCCTATTTCCCAATTAATGTTTGAGAAAGCAGGAATATAAAGATATATATAAAGCACGTGTATATGCGCATATAGTACTATGGAGTAGGGGAATGTGTTCAGGAGAGTTGTATTTTAGAGCCTGGCTACTGCGAGGTCTGGGGACAAGCAGCTTGCTAGAAATGTAGAATCTCAGTCCTACCCGAGCCCCCCACCCAATCACAGAATTTGTATTCAAACAAGATCCCCAAATGATTCATATGCACATCAAGGTTTTGAGAAGCTCTCTAATTTAGATAATTGAGTTTACCTTAATAGTATAAGGAGGATCCATATTTTCCAAAAAGTTCAAAACTATATCATAAATTACTGAAAGCTATCTCCAAGTCATTTAGTGTCTGCATTCAAAGTTCTTACTTTCTTTTCCTCCCCTTGAAGAAGTGTGAGAGCATCCTTGAGCTCACCAAGCCTTCCAAGGGAAGTTCATCCTTTCATGAATCACATTCCTTTACCACAAACATTGGTAGACTCATCCAGCACATTCCTGAGGGGTAGGCATGGTGCCAGAGCCTGGATTTTAAAAATTCAATCACTGCAGTGAAACATATGACTTTTATAACACTAACAAAAACATTTTTAAAACATTTAAAAAATCATATCTTGATTGTAATGTCAACTGTTCAGCTGCTACAATGTAGAGTAGAGTATTTTACAGGAGAGATGACAGAATCCTTGGAAAGGCCTAGACAACAGAAGTGGCTTTCACCCACCCGCTAAAGTCTGCAAAAAATCCACCACTGGACTTGCGTTCCTTTCATTTTGTGGTTGTTCGGATTTGTAGAATCTTCTTTAGACTTGAAGAGATCTTGAGATTTAGTCCAACTCTCCACAAATTTCCTGGGTGTTGAGAAATTTAAAAACGTAGATTTCAAAACTTAGGATGGGCCGAAATACTGTAAACAAAGACAAAAGACAAAGGGTAAAGTGGGGAAAATATCTGCCCTAAGGGCTCGTTTCCTTAATTAACAAAAGGGTCCATATAATTCACTTGGGAAAAGACACACCCAGGGGAAAAGTGGGCAAAGGATATGAATACGCAATTCACACGCAGAAGTAAAAAATACAAACAGGGAACAAATGGATGAAATGGTGCTCAGTCATATTCATAATTAAAGACATACAAATCAAAGCAATTGTGGAAGAATGGATCTTACCTATCATGTTGGCAAAAATGAAAATATTTGATAATATCAAATAGGCACACTCACCCAGTGTGGGTAAGAATGTACTGGTTCAACTGTTTTGAAGGTCAGTCTGGAAATGTCCATCAAAATTGTGAATAGATGTAACTTCTAGCCCAGCAACTCCACTGTTAGGAATTTAATCTAGAAAAATACTTGCAAAAGTACCTTAGACTAGATGGATGAGGCCCTGCAGTGCAGCATGATCTGCAATACTGGATGTCTGGAAGCAACTTCAAGGAGCACTGCTCCAGGGGGCTGGCACCCAGGACAGTGCAACCCAGCAAGGGAAGACCACGGCAGCTGTGCAGAGTCCAGTGGGCCAGCAGGGCCCTCATGGAACTCTGACTGCAACACTCCATGTGCCCAGTTTAGGCCTCTGCATGACAGAGTAATTGCAGAGCCATTTTGCAATGGGGCCACTTGAAAATTGGTTTTTAGGGAATAATCTCTTATGGTCTTTCAGGGCTCCCCAGAAAACTGGTGCTACAACAGCTCAGCGTGACTCCTAACTCCAAGGAAACCCTGCCGGTGTGTCCAACATGTGTTAAAAACAGGTACTGTTGGTCTGATTCTCAGTGCTGTGTCACATTTATGACACACAGCCTCACAGCCTTTGTTCTGTCTTAAGGAACATGTATCCTAAGGTACATTACCTGAAAAAAATGCTTCTTTTCCAAACAATAGACATTTCATGAAACCTTAATTAAAAGACTGAATATAGGTCACTTTTCAAAGTAATACAGTCTACTTAACACTGGTTAAAAGTCATTTACTATTATATGACATCATATTATGATGTAAAACTGCATGTGACTTTGGAAAGTTCCTTTCCTTCCTGGTACCCATGCAACTACAAGGCAGCACATGTAGTTAAGTCCAGGTTGGAAACTGATGCCATTTGCACAGAAATACACAAAAGTCATGACAAAAGGAGAGTGAGAATATCCAAACATAAACCAGTGTAGAGCAAAAATAACTAGAACTCTGAAATTTCCTTGAATGAAGCTACCTAGATCAGAGCTGGTCTATAAATGTCATCTCAAGGGCCAATTCCAGTCCTTTGACTTAAACTTGTGTTGAGGAAAGGTTCCAATGACACATCTGGGCTTGCGAAAGAGTGCCAGGGTAGATGACGAATGGCTGTTTGAACATGGGGAGAAAGACAGTTACATCCTGGATCTGGACATTGACTGATAGGTCCTTCTGACATCCATCTTTTAAATTTAAGGCCTATCAGAGATTCAGGCTATTGTGCATATTGGATGTATTTCAATACCGGAAGGCAGCAATTTTGAATTCACTAAAAAGTAAATGTTTTTCTTTATACATCTATTTCTTGGGATGTTTAAGCTTTATTATTTAAGAACATAAGGAGAACACTGCCTTGAGCCAACAAAGGCCATTAGCCTAATCACTGTTCGGGTTGCTCTAAAACTCAAGCCAACAAATCCATCGACTCAGAGAAGAGGAAGACAGTTTTTCCTCAAAAAGTCACCAGGGTAGCCTTTAGGTTACCACAAAAAAATAGGCGTGTGGCTCACACATCTGCATCAATCTCTAGGTACTGTTTAACTTAACTCCTGATGAATGCATGTTCTCGTGGAGGAGGCCAGGTTGTGGGATGTGTCGCCCACTGAGTCATCCCCTGGAATGTTAGAGGGACATACTGGCCCTGCAATGCCTGAACTTCATTTGTTTCTACACAGAGGACCAAAGCTCTCACTGTAGGTGTGAGTCAGGGCTGATGCAGCAGCCAGCCAGCCCCCCTGTCTCCTCTGGGACTCCAATGGAGAAAGTCATTCCTAGTGATCAACAATTAGCATTTGCATCCAAAGTTCCAAGCCCAGTTGTCTACAGTAAGGTACTAAGAGGTCTAAGAATCTGGGTTTAAGCCCCAAATGGGCCAATTAGCTTCACACAGAGAAACCTCCAGCTCCACTCCAACCATAGTCCACCCTGTGGGTTAGACAGAGGAGAGAGAGACAGAAACCCAGAGTGACAGAGAGACTGACTCAAGTCACGTTCAGCACCAAAGGGCAGGTGCCGCTGAGAGGGTCCTGCCTCCTTCCTCCCCAAGATCATCACAACCAATTCACAGTCCACACTCAATATGAGGTTCCTTAAAAAACGAAAAACAGAGCTACCATATGATAAAGCAATCCCACTCCTAGGCATCTATCCAAAGAAAACCATAATTCAAAAAGATACATGCACCCCAATGTTCATTGCAGCACTACTTACAATAGCCAGGACATGGAAGCAACCTAAATGTCCATCAACAGACGAATGGATAAAGAAGATGTAGTACATGTATACAATGGAATATTACTCGGCCATAAAAAAGAACAAAATAATGCCATTTGCAGCAACATGGGTGGACCTAGAGATTGTCATACTGAGTGAAGTCAGACAGAGAAAGACAAATATATGACATCTCTCTTATATGTGGAATCTAAAAAAAAAATGGTTCAAATGAACTTATTTACAAAACAGAAACAGTCACAGATGTAGAAAACAAACTTATGGTTACCGGGGGGAAAGCCAGGGAGGGATAAATTGGGAGATTAGGATTGACATATATACACTACTATATATAAAATAGATAACTAATAAGGACCTACTGTATGGCACAGGGAACTCTACTCAATACTCTGTAATGGCCTATATGGGAAAAGAATTTTTTAAAAGAGTGGATATATGTATATGTATAACTGACACACTTTGCTGTACAGCAGAAAGTAACACAACATTGTAAATCAACCATACTCCAATAAAAATAATTTAAAAAAATACGTATCACTGCAGAAGGAAAACAGAAGATGTCTAATGTTCTAAGTTAGTCATTGTGTCCTAAACATGCGATGCCTATAGGGTCTCACACAGTTCCTTACATGCAGGGATGTCCAGTATGTATCTGTTGACTGACTACATTTGAAAATAAAAATCAGCCTATTACTGTTCATTTGATCGAACAAATTTTGCTCACATCTCATTAAATTGGTTGGAGGAGGTTGGCTCATGCAGCAATTTATTGTACTGTGTTATGAGTTTTGCCAAAAGTTTGGAAATTAAAAAAATCAATTATTATTTTAAAATTTCATTCAAAATATAAAGTAGAACAAAATAAGAATTATGTTGGTTTATTTTCAATGTCGAAATGATCTAGAAGACTTGAAAGTCCTCTTCAAGCTTTAAGAAATTCTAACAGGCAAAACAAATTTTTTTTTCAAAAATTCAACAGGGTAGCTGCTGTTAAGATGTCCCCCATCAGGGAGTGTCCAGCTTATATTTATTCCAGCCTCATTCCAGCTTTCCAGCTATGCACAGCGAGGGTTTGTAAATGACATGCTTCTTATGCCATTCTGTAAGCAGTGCCTTCTTGGGCTGGCTTTGCTTGCCACCAGCAGAATTTCTGTACTGTGGAAAACATTCCAAATGACTGGTTTTTTCCCCTGAAAGATGCAAAGAGATGAGCTTTCATATATAGCAAGGGATCCCTTAACTGGTTCAGCATACTTTGCACATCTGTTACAGGAACCTTTCCCAATTGAAATTACATTTAGTTACACTTTTTTAAAAAGTTGCTTCTAGGAGAATGCAATCTCTCATTCAAATATCGGGGTTTCTAACACCTTATCTGAAGAAGCCCTCAAGTTCCTCTGCCCTTCTGTTGTCTCCTGCATGGCTTTAATAACCAGGAAGCACAAAGATGGAAAATGAATTCAGGCAGCGTAAGTGGTAACCCTCTCCCACATTTCCTCTTCTCTGCAACCCTGTGGAATGCTTTTTGAAGTCAGAAAGAGCTCCATAGGAGGTGAGGGCTGACTTTGGCTGCCAGCAAGCAGAAATGTTCAGCTACTTAACACTGGGCCACATGTGGCAGCTACAAAAACATCACCAGGACTTGAAATCTACTTACTTCAGTGGTAATCCCCTTGCCTTCAAATCTTTGCAAACCCAAGGAACTATGGGAGTAGGTGAACCTGGAGGGAAGGGTGGGGAGAAATATCCTGTGATTTTAGTCCAAAATTTGTATCGTATAGTGAATCTTGGAATCATGTCCTGCTGTTTTTATTCCACATTGTCCTTTGAGTCTGCAGTCTCGGGCCGTGCGTGTTGTATTTAACACAAAGCCCAGTGGCACAGGGGATTCGGAAAGCTGACCAATGGAATATTAGGTGTTTTATATCAACTATAAGTCAGAAGGAAATCTATGTCAGAGTAGGTTCCCAAGGTGCCTTTCTCAGGATAAGCACTGTACTTACTTAAGTTACTCTGGTGTATAGCTTCATTCACCCTGTGGACAGAGGGCTGTGTGCACTTGCCAAAAATGATCTGGGGCCAGCTTTTGTGCCCTTCTTTGCCTTGGTTAGCTACAGATTCTGATCCTACTGTTTCCTGTGAGGCATCAATGCTAAATGCAGTGCTCACCGTGCAAATGATACGTGGCTGGAAATGTCAGGCTTACATTTTCTCCTCAGTGCCAACAGGAGTTGGAACAAATAGATGACCTCTATGATCTTTTCTTCCTCTGAGATGTCATGACTCCAGCCAGTGATTCTGTGATGCTTAAATGTAGAGGGAGGAAAACATCACAGAAACCAGTAGAACATGACTGTACCAGCAGAAGCTTTCGCATCAGACAGACCTGGGTCCAAGTTTAGTTCTTTCATTCATGAATCCCATGGACTTGAGTGAGTTACTCATCTTCTCTAAGTCTCAGTCTCCTCACTTATAAAAACAGAAATAATAGGGATAATCTACCCCAGATGGGAATTAAATGAGATTATGCATGTTGTATACGCACTGTGGTGCCTGGCACTTTGGCGATGCTCAATATATGTGCGTTGTCATTATTAACATTATGAATCAAGTCCCAACCCCAGAGTACTGATCTACACACTTTTCTCCAAAAGGGACAGGGCTTAAGTCATCACAGCTGGAACACAGATGTGGGGGAGTGAGGAGCAGACATCATCTTCCTCTCTGCATGGATCCCAACTTCACTCGCTCGTAAAGCAGTATGTGGTCCCAGATCTGGCACTTTAAAGGCAACGTTGGGTGCTTCTGATGGCAGCTTCCTCCAGGCCAGGCAGAAGGAAAACGTCACACTTCTTCCAGTCTAGAACAACCTAGCTCTGCTTTGTTTATTCACTCAGCAAGTAAGTATCAAGCAGGTGCCAGGATTTGAGTAAAGAGTGATAAAAGATAGAGCTTGCAGCCTAGAGAGGCCAAGAGACAATACAAGATGGAGAAAATGGAGACCCAGGAGCGGCTTTCTGAGGAGGTGACAGTAAAGCGAAGGAAGAGACAAGGGTTCCAGGCAAAGAGGACACCAGTACGCAAGGAAAAAGAGAGAATGAAGACATCACTGCATGAAAGATATCAAAGTCATCTTCAAAGACATCAAAACAATTTTCAAAAGTGGAGAGTGGGTGGAGAGTGATAAGTTGGCTTTAAAGAGCAAAGGAAGCTAGAAGCTAAATTCTGCAAAGGGGAGCAAGAATGAGAATGAAGCCCGTGACACCTAAAGGCTCAGGAGTGGGAGGAAGCAGGTATGGTGGAGCATGGGGGCTGAGCGTTAAGGTGCAGATAGGCTCAAAGGCTGTGCACACAGCCGACTCCCCGAGCTCCTCCCCTCTCATACGTATTCAGGCAACTGTCGGGGGCAGGAGACGTTAAATTAGAGGCTCCAGACTCAAAGATACCAGGCAGAGAGAAGGGCTGCAATAAGGCACAGGGTTTAAAAACGTTGTACTGAACGGGGAGCTCCCTGGACCCTTCCTCCTCCCTGCTTCCAGAAAGTCAGCCACCAAATCATACCTCCCAAAGAGGAGATTGGAAGGTTCATCTCTTGAGACCCAAGCCTAAGGAAAGGGAGACTTTCAGATCCAGAAGTTCAAGGGTCCCCCAGAGCCAAGGATGTCTTGCCACTTGACCATCCCGACAGTGAAATTCATCCACCAACAAGCTCCGCAGAAGAGCACAGAGCTTCCATCAGCTTTTGAGCACCTTTTTCTTAAATATTATAGCTAATGACTACAAGACATTTGAGCAGATTCTCCAACATGAAAGAGAAAGACCTAAATTTACATAAAAATGGGATCTGGAGGAAACTTGAGACCATGCAGAGCACAAAAGGAAATAGTGCTTAAAATCAAGTTATTAACAACCTCAGAGAAATAAAAGATGCTATATTGATGAAACAAGAATAGGCAGTTAAAGAATAGGAGCAATCAGAGTGTAAGATAGAGCTCTTGGAAAAGTGTGACACCTCCAATAAAGACATTTTCACATGAAAATATTTTACTTCCATCCATATTTCTGTAGAAAGCTGCGGAGGGATGTGCTCCATGAAAATGAGAAGCAAGAAAGAGGAAGACATAAAACAACAGAAAACACAGGCTCCAACACAGGAAAACATAAAGATAAGTTTCAGGATGACAACCAGGTGGCAAAGCAAGAAAGCAATCGATCCAAACTGGAGAAGGAGAGAAGAACGTTTCCAGAGAGAGTTCCCTAGAAAAGAAAAACTAAATAAAAGAGAATTGATAAATTATTATCTGATAGATATAACTGCTTAGAAACTGTTGATAGTGAATAATGGATCTGATGGAACACATGGGAACTAATCAAATATAGAAACAAGTCCATTATTAGCTTCAAGAAAAAAAAGTGTAAATGATTAAGGAAGTATAAGTACACTATTTTTCCCAGCAGTAAAAACCAAATTTAGCCAAAAATTACGTTGGGAGAATGAAATTTTGGAGCAATGGGGACGGTAAAGTAACAAAGCTATATACTCATATGTCGTGAGTGGAAGTCAATAAAGCATTCCTATAAGTGGTAAGCAAAGCAAAAAATCATATTATTTAGAAATGTGAAGGCAAATAATAGAAGAAACTGCTAGAAATTTTTCAAGGGTTTATCTCTGATGAGTAGAATGGGAGTGAAGAAGGGCAAGGTAAAGACCTTCTGTTTTTCTTTTAGGGTTATTTCATTGTTAACTAATTTATCATTGTTACCCTGATGAAAATAAAAATTAAAAAGACAGGAATAGATTAACAGAAATACCAGAGTAAACCACAATCCAAACAGGTATAGGAATAGCTACTATGGAAAATGAAGGTCATCCTTCTCAGTGGAGTGATGAAAGAGCAAACTCAGAGATGACAGATATGAAAGACCCAGAGTGAGTGATGGGCAATCTCTCAAGATCACTGAAAGGCCCACCTGGAGGACAATGGATTCTGTTAGCAGGACTGGGACTCTGGGGAGGCAGGTGAGGCCCCTAGAGTGCCAAGTTCAGGAAGGCACTCACTCTCAGCAGCATGCAAGGTCCGCCTGACTTTGCAGACACTGATAGTGATCAATTTTGCACCCTCTGGGCCTCCCTTGGCCCACACTAGTGCCAGCCTTTCTCCACACTCACCCACCCTCACCCATAGGTACAGTGGGTTGTAGCAGCAGTGTTTGCTGCTGAGAATTGCTCACCAAATAGAAGGAGAAATGTGCCTGGGGAAGGCTCACTGCTTGAGGGCTGGAGCAGAGGGAGAAGCAAGAAAAATGTGAAATAACTCCAGACTCTTCAAAAAAAAAAAAAAAAAAATCACAAGGAGGGCCACACTAGGGAAAAGGCTTCCTTTAGTAATCAAAGGGAACAAAGAGAGAAATTTTGTATCAATTAAATGTACAATCTACCGAGAAGATATAGTGGAAACAAACCTTTACTCCATGAAACAACAAAGCCTCAAAATATATAAACACATTATTGGAAATACAGGAGAATGTCTGAAAACCACAAGCTCCTAAAGACTGACAGGTTAAGATATATGGAAAATAAGAATGTAGAGTATTTGAAAAACATAATTAACAAGGTTGATTTAATAAGCAGACTTAAGATACTTTTCCTAAAGAGAGAATGCACATTTCTTTAAACCTGTAGAATGTTTACAAAAATTAACCGTTTGACTACAAAGGAAATCTCAATGTACTACCCAAAGGGGAAATCATATAGGCTCTATTCTCTACCTATAATGACAAAAAAAAAAGACCCTAGAAATAAACAATATATGGATAGCTCTCTCCTCCTTACCTGTAGCCACCCCCCCCCCAAAAAAATATTGCTCTAACCACTTATTTTTTAATGCTATTTTCAAAATAACTCTTTGGTTAAAAAAGAATAAAAGTGTAAAATTATGGACTATTCACTTATGAAAGACAATGAAAGGAATATATATAAAAACTACTGGACATGGCCAAAACAGAAATTAGAGGATGATTTATAGCCTAAAAATATGTATTAAAAACTAAGAGAGAGAAAAAATCCACACACTATGCATTCAGCTAAAATACCCAGGAAAAAGTCAAACATATAAACTAAAACAAGTAAAATGAAGAATTAAGATGAAAGGGCAATCAAACAAGTAAAAAAAGAGAGCATATCAGTAAAAGCAATTTTTTAAATACACTTAAAGACCAATAAAGTAAAACTCTGTCAAGTCTGACAAAGACAAAAAGTGGAGAAACCAAATTAAACTACATTTGGATTAAGAGAGCAGACATACTTAGAAATATGGGGAAAATTTTTAAGTGAAAATATTATGTAGAACTTTATAATGATAAATTGAAAATCTAAGTGAAATGATCATTTTTAAGAATTTTTAAAACATCTAGAAAATGATCAAATATTTACTCCCTCTCCTCATCTCTAAAAACAAAACAAAGCATATATTCATTCACTCAACAAATATATATTAGCTGTTATTCTGAGATATCATAAGGAGTAAGGATTAGAAAGATTCATCCCTTCCCCTAAATTAATCTATAAATTCAATCTATTCCCAATAGAAATCCCGAAGGAATTTTAAAATGAAATTTGCAAGCTGATACAAATGTTTATTTGAAAAAGCAAATGTATGAGACGTTAAAATATCTTTTGAAATTTTATATTATATACAATTTTATTATATAATATTTATAATATCTATAACTTTTATAATTTAAGATTGAGTATTTGATAGAGATTATCTTTTTAATTATAAGATTTTAAACTTACTTTTATGCTATAATGTTAAAAAGTGTGACGCTGCAGGATTAGACCAGTGGAATATTCCAGAGAATTGGCAATCCAGGGACATATATAGGTGGAATATAGCATTAGACAGAGATTATCTTTCAAACCGTAGAGAAAAAAATGGACAAATTACAAAAGTAACCTGTGGGTGTTACTAGAAATAAAAGGTTTGATCTTTATCTCACACTGCATACCCAAATAAATTCCACTTGAGTGAAAGATCAAACTTTAAAAAAATTAACAGTAGTAGAAGAAAATGTAGGAAAACATACTTGTAATCTTGCAGGCGATAAAAGGCTTCATTATACCTCAATCCATAAAGCAAAACTTGGTAATATTAAAATAAAACAAAGTAAAAATATAACCAACAGGCTTAGAAAAAAATTTGATGAACTATAACAAAGAGTCAATAGCCATTATCAATAGAGATCTATTGTAATTTGCTAAGAAGACAACACTATCGAAAAACAAGCAAAAGACAGAAACGGACCAATTCTCAGAACAAGAAATGTAATGGCAATAAACATATGAAACCACATTTGAACTCACTACTTAGGAAAGATAAATCAGAAGAAAAAACCAAGTATTTCTGCAGGCACACTGGTTTGGTTAAACACTCAGACTGGTGTGCCAGACCTCCTGCGTTTGAGCCCAGGCTCTGCTGTTACCTGCCTGTGGCCTTTGGCAAGCAACTCAACCTCTCTGTGCCTCAGCTTCCCTATATGTAAAATATAGATTAAAATACATTTTAGCTCTTTATTGTAATGATGCAATGAGTTAATCCTGTATATGTAAAGTGCTTTGAATAGCACCTGGCACACAGTAATCACTCAATAAATGTTAGCTCAATATCTTTTTGTGACATGTGCACAAAGATGCACACACACCTGCTGCAAACACACACACACACTCAAGCACAATCAGAAGTTCACTGCAATGCTATCTGCCATAGCGGCAAAACTGGAGGTGACTTCAAATGACATCAATAGGCAATAGATACATTTTACACCTCTAAAATACGAAATGACAACTGGCTATGAAAAAGAATGAGGAAGATTTGGACACCAGTATAGGAAAATATCTATGATAAATAAGTGCGGGGAAAAAGCAAATCACTGACTTCTATGGGGTGATCCAAATTATGTTCTTTAAATACGCTATGTGTACTATGTATAAATAAATAACATCTGTATGTGCACGTGTATAATATGCACAGAAAATGTTATGAATGCTTGATATGCCATCAAACTGTTAGCAAAGGTGATCACCAGAGAGGGAGGGAGGATTGGGGGAGAGGGTGAAAGGGAGACTATCCAATAAATTTCTACATTCTTCCTCTCTCTCTTTTTTTAAAAATAAGCATGTATGTTCTAAACATTACAAAAAATAAAATAGAAATCATGATAAGTTAGAATAAATTCTCAAAAAAACTGACTCAGACAATGGTAAGCAAAAGAAAATTATGAAATCAAAAACTCCTGCAACTTTTTCTTTTTTCAAGAAGACAGAATGATTGGCAAAGGAATTAGTCGAGTTATGCTTCAAAGAATGTCAGTTTAGCTACGGTTTTTCAAATACTTTGAACATGGGCTAAACATGTCAAAGTCATACATCTCTCACAGACAAAGAGTCTATAATAAATAGTCTCCATTAATTGTTTCCATTGTCCATAATATTTTGTAAGTTTTACATCCCCGGGAAAATAACGTTTGCCAAATTCAAACCAGGGACCTTCAATATTACTTAGATGACATAAATTAAAATGAGACTGACCTAAGCCAGTTGTGTTTATCAACCTGATCTCCTCTGAAAAGGAGAAATGAAGTCAAATACCCTTTAATACTATTTATTAGTGGAGTAATATAATACATTTTGACAAGTTGAACAGTTGTAACAGGCGGCCATTAAAGTCTCTACAGGGCCTGTTTGGAATGAAAACAGGAGTGAGAGACAGCTCTATAACTGGGTTTTAAGAACAGCTCAGCCATCAACTATATCCTAACCAAGTACTTTTATCCAGTTAATTTACGGAGGGAATCCCTTAGGGTCTCCAGCCGTCTACCAGTGTAGCTCATTAGAGTCTAATATCCAACTTTTCTCATTGTAACACTGAGAGCATTTATGCTTAAAATGTAATTAAACTTAAAACAAACAAGATCTTTATTCCCTGACAGTCCTGCTATTTTTAAATTGACAAAGGCATGAACTTATATAGGATTATTTAGAAAGCACTATACATTTCAGCCACTTATGGCAAGACATTTGCCCAACTGTTCATCCTGCGTGCAATTAGAAATCTAAATACTTGGGTAACGGGTTTCTTTTGGGAATTAAACTTGCAGATCTCTTACAAACGAGTAATGTGGTAAGACTTGCTGTCCAATGAGGTGTCTTATTGAAATATCCCAGGCCGTTTCACTTGTCACAGCTGTCGTTTCAGCCGCTTGCACTCACAGTGTATAGCTTTCATTATGAAAATAGAAATTTGTGTCCTAAGTGCTGTTACATTACTAATGCTAAATATTTAATTCCCTGGGGTTCCAATTATGGTTGAGCACTGGCAACACTGATTCTGCTTTTTAATAACAACTGTAAAAGCAATCTGAGCATTTTTCAATTAATTAAATACATAGTAAACGAGTAACCTCTTGTCATTTTGCCCTCCAGGACCTGAGCTAATTGGTGTAGAATAAAATGTTTTGAAAATTAACCAATATTCCGGTCTGCACACTGTTATACCATTAAATTACAGTTTGCAAAATGAAGTTCGTCTTCTGATAGTTATGCTCAGTATAGTCTGCAGATATGAGAAGGTACCTGTGTTTTATGTACTTAACCGTGTCTCTAATTAGAGCAGAGTCGAAAGCTGAGTGTCGTTCCTCTAAACACCAGTCCGTATCAGTAATACTTTGCATTGTTCACATATAAATGCAACATAGGAGAGTTTCCCAGCTTTCAGGATGCATATTCACAACTTAGCTTAAACAGTTTTAAAAGTTTATCCATAAGAATTCCTACTGTCAATTATACTCACAGGAAAAAAGTCCAAAACTAAATGTTTAGATTTCTTTCACGAAAGAAAGTTACAAATCAAACATCTGGGAAAGTCCTTCTTTGCTAAACACTTTGTTGAAGTTTCTCCTTCTGCCATAGAACAATGTCGTAAATAAACTCTAAACTGGTTTCTCAGCTTTAAAAGGATGGTGAGGATGAATCATAAAAGCAGATGCTGTTTTACCCACATTCTAAATTGAATCTTTTTCTGAAGTGCAATGAAACCTGATTAAAGACACCATCTCCTTGCAGAAAAACGTCTCTGACAGGTGTTCCTCCAGCTCCAAGTCTTGATTGGCCATAATCTAAAGTCCATACTTGGAGAGTGAATGCCTCTTTGGCAGCTGTCTTTCTAACAGAGATGATCCCCTAAACAGGTTTCACTGAATTAGGGATCTCCACAAAAGCATTATGGTTCATGGAAAAAGACACAGAAAGTGAAATGAATCACTCTGGGAGAGAAGGGAAAAAATAGGGAAATTTTAATAATTTCCATACCAATTTTTAGGGTTTAAATCTTTAATATTTCTAAGATGTTAGTAACATCTTTGAGAAATGAATTTTAATTACAGGATTAACTTGATAGCACGAGTCTGTTAATATAAATAGATCGGACTAAATTTCCGATTTTTAAAAAGCTAAACTGGATAATGAATTAGAACATTTTAGAATTTGGGGGTTGGGTTGACTTCTGAGGAAGCAATCTCTACTCCATCAGCAAATACACACCCACACACCCACACATATATAAATGAAAATAAAAATATAAATTTGTTAAAGGTTTATTTAAATATTATTCTACTTGGAATGTAACATCTTAATAGGCCTTCAAAAACATTGGTTTAATATAACCTATCATTTACAATTCTTAAAACAAAAAGCAATAGAGTTTGTAAATGACAAATTAAATCCAGTTACGCAAATTGTTTTTGCCAAAGACTAATTTTTTCCAGCTCAAAAACAGCTATATTTTGAAATCTGAAAGTAAAAATAAAGGAAACTTGTGATCTGGATACAAGTGGTACAGATATATTGTTTGTATTAAGAAATGGATCAGAATACACTCCCAAACTCTTTAGCACCTGGTTTTGAAGACTAATAATTTCATTAACTGACTACTCATATGTGGCCAAAACCACTAAACAAAACAATATTTGGGTCTCTAAAAACACTGGACAATTATCTACAGTAATAACTAATGCCACTATATTTAGTACCAGAGTCCCCAGGTTGCTGTACACAACTGACCATCAGTCCTTGGATCCCAAACGGGCAGTCTCCAGCCCTCCAGCAGCAGCAGGGTGACGGCTGGTTGAGGATGACAGACTTCCCCCTTAGGATCACATGCTGATCAAGTTCTCCTCTCGCTTTGGAAGATCTGACACTTCACATACTCGGAGGGGTTGGCAGCCCCAGCTGCACACTGAGAACTAATGTGTCTGCACACTGTAAACTAATAAGTCTCACCTCTTACTCACCAGTACGATAACTTAGGAGCTAATGGGGGAAAGCCCACAGGTCTGGGAAGCAGAGCTGCTGAGCTCAATCCTGAGAGCGCTAACAGCAGTGTGACCTTGGACGCGTCACTGGACACCTCTGCACCTCTGGTCTCCTGGCTCTGACATGGGGCTCTGACAATATAACCACTGCATCGCTCTGAGGATCCAATGAGAAAACACGATGAAACCCTGCAAAGCACCATGGAAATGTCAGACAACCAAGTTTCTAGTCTAATGGTCACCTGCCAGCATCTTTAATAAAGAATTTTTCATTGTTTTTGTGCAAAGAAACTAAAGTAAAAAATATATGTAACGCATCCATAATAACGTGCATTAAGGAAACTAGAATCATTAAGGGCTAGGCAGTTTTGACTAGAGATGCTTTTTTAGAATTAAGGCTTTAGATTTAGTCCCAATAAATTACAAGCCCAAAGAGCATACGTTTAGCATTTTACTTTTTTTAAAAAAGGAAAAAGATGCAATAGGATAAAGAGAAGGAGAATTTGCAGGATATTATCCTGATATAGGCATCATTTAATAAACTACGAACTTAAAATGAGGCCTGTTTTAAACCTGATTTTCTTTTCTAAGGTGTATTCAACTAGCTGCCTTAGTTCCCAGACACAAGGCTCAGAGCTCCCCTATCCTGGCTAGAATCAGCTTCTGCAGAGCTTTGCTGAGTAGAGAAGCACGTTGAGGGGAGGAATTACAGCAGATCTGCCCCATTTTACCACCCGCTGGCTAGAACGCAGAGAACCGACAGGCTAAGGAGTAAGAGTTTTCAGGGAGGCAAGGGTTGCTTGCAAGTTATTAATACACAACTGAGGCATCTGACCCGTTAGTGGGTCCCCGGAAGTCCTTTCTCATGCCTGCCTATATTCTCATGAGTCCCATCACCTGTCTCCAAGTCCACAGAAGTATAAAAGCAGTA
Source organism: Lipotes vexillifer (assembly GCF_000442215.2). Taxonomy (NCBI): domain Eukaryota; kingdom Metazoa; phylum Chordata; class Mammalia; order Artiodactyla; family Lipotidae; genus Lipotes; species Lipotes vexillifer. Next base: position 1,207,184 of record NW_006786802.1, on the reverse strand, counting down.
AATTGAAGGGCAGAGGGAAGGCTACCAGGAGGGCACATGAGAAACACAGCTGACAGCCATTGAAGAAAGAAGACTGGTTTAAGAAATGCCCATGAGAATTAAAAACCACCACCACCACCACCACCACCACCACCACCACCACCACCACCAAGAAACTAAAAACAAAAAAGAACACCTAAGTCCTTTAACGAGAGCTGAGTCACGCAGTGCAATTCTTACTGAAGACCATGAGTTATTATTAAAGTGCAGTGAGACTCTACCTTTTTTTCAAGATAAGGGGAACAGGTATGGTCCATTTTAAAAGGTTCCATCACAAATAGTTAACGTTCATTCTTAAAACTTGGCTATCTTGAATAACCTATTCCCTGAGGGTTCCAGATTATCGTGGTTTTTACTGTAGTTAGATAGTTTTATGGTTAATGTACTGTGGTAAAAATAAATATAGGTTAGGCTAGGCGTCTCCACTGAAAATATGTATGTCATAAAATGACAAATAAAATAGGTCAATAACCAAACCCACAGTAAATAATTCAAGCCCTAAAGTACATAACATTAGAATAAACTAAAACTAGCCCTCTTCAACACTGACGATAAATATATTCAAAATGGACTTTTCAAAATGAAAAGTGAAAATCTCCAAAGGTAAATGGGGAGAAAAGACATAAAATTACTAATTTATACCCTTTTGATAAAATCTAAATAATCACACACTACACTCATGAGAAGAGGCCGTAGGAGAACAAACCTAGCCTATGCATCTGGGTGAGGATCTAGTAATATTTCACACCATTCTAATTTGACTTCACATCATAATGGCCTAGTAGGTGCTCAATATATTGTCGTTTATCTGAAACACAATTTGCAGCTGGTCTGGTTGTCATATAAATAAGAGAAGAGAGATACTGGGAACATCACCAACTTTTCTTGGGGGTGTTTAGTTAGACCTCTAAGACATAAGGAAAGGGAAAGA
>NW_006786802.1:1186342-1206075 GCF_000442215.2 Lipotes vexillifer | reverse complement strand
AAAGAGTTCAAGATTGTAAAGGAAACCACTTCACTGCTGGCTAGAAAGCACACATTGGTTTTGACTGCATCTGGGGGCAAAAACTGCCAGGTGAAGAACGTCCCATCCTGGTTATTTTTCAGAGTAGGAGACTGTGGCTAATCGAAAGATACTCCAAATAGCACCAGAAGATGATGAGGACCAAGTCAGAGTCTCCCCGTCACAGCTCGCATGAGCCTTGCTACTAGGTCGTCCTGTTTGGTCAGGCCACAAAAGATGTCCTGATTTGTGGCTTTGGGGAAATAGGGTAGCAGGGTGACCTCTATGGGGCCCCTTGGGGGCAGAGGGAGGTGACAAAGGCTATCATAGCATTAGCAAGCCTCCTCTACCTGCTTCCCTGGTGCTGATGATGTCAGGATTTTAGTAACCCCGCTGTTTTCGGCTTTAATTTACATGGCTATTTGGCTTGAGCATTTTATAGCGTATACGACCATCTGAGCCATTTGAGGCAGGTATACTTGCCTTTAATGTCTACTAGCCTAGTTTATGCATTGCTATGCTGTCTACCACTCTGTTATCTCAAAGATAAGATATCAGTAAGCTGTGCAGTTTTTCCCATCGGGTGTGAATTCTAGACAGTATACTGGGCCATGGACGTGTGCATCCTCTAGGTCCCCATCCTTACCCCAGTTTGTGAAAAGCTTAACTCTACTTTCCAGGTCCAAAATTCACATAGCCCACCAAAAGGTAGTCAGAGCACCAAGGATATTACCAAATCACGTTATGGCAAGGTTTTAACTCCCATATATATATATATATATAGTTCATAGTCAGAATCTCATGTGTCTATCTCATAAAGACCTGGATTAAGTATGAATTTTACAAACACTTATACATGTTCAGTGTATGCCACTGCATCTTTCACTCCACCAATAAAGGACATTTTAGGCTGCAACTGACTGGCAAGTAGGGGCAGATTACTCATTGTTTATGCCATTTTGAAGGAAAAAAATCCAGGAATTTAGAAACTATAAAGGTAAACTTAGCGAGGCCTCCAAAGGCTATTTAGAGACAGGGCAGAAGAAAGGGGACGTTTTCTTTCCTTTGAGCAGGGGTTGGCAACTACAGCCCATGAGCTAAATTCAGCCTGCAGTCTGTTTTCATAAATGTTATTGGAACACTTCTGTAAAAGTGTCACTGGAACTCAGCCACACCCACTTGTCTATGGCTGCTTTTGTGCTGCAATGACAAAATAGTTGCAACAGACATTGTCTGGCCCACAAAGCCAAAAATATTCATTATCTGGCTCCTCCGAGAAAAAGTCTGCCAAGCCCTGCTATAGAGGCTCTCTCTCTCTGAGAAGGATGGGAACCCCAGGAAAGCTGCCCCAGGAGAGCCCGACCTTCAGTGGCCTCTTCTCTGGTCTCCCCGCAGCCCTGAGGTATCCAGATGCTAGTTTCAGTGTTATCTGGTAATTGCTCCTACCTAATGGCCTGAAACACATCCCCCTTTCCAGTCATGAGACGCCCAAAGAAGACACAAGAACATGAAATCATCAGAAATGTAGCAGAATCTGTAAGTTTCCCTTCCAGCTCCACACCAACCAACCCCACATTGATTTAGCACCTGGGCCCGCCTCACCTGTGCATTTGACATCAAATGCAGGAAAACCCCCAAGAGGATGATGTTAAAGGATATGTGGGATTTCACCAGAGAACAGTGAGAGGAGGGAAGGCCTTCCCAACAGAAGAGGTCACAGATGTGTAGTTGCTGCACATGCATGACTGAGGTGGCAGTGCATGCCACAATCTACTCCAGGAAAACCAGCTGCTGGAGAGAAGGGTCACAGGCTGGAGTGGTAGAAAATGACGTGAGAGGGGTCCTCTGGTCAGGCGGCGAGCAGCCTTAGGAATGGTGCTGAGAAGCTGAGGAGCGTTAGGCAGGTGTCTCTAAAGGATTTAAGCAAGGGGGAGTGTGACATGATCTGATCTCCATGTTAGGAAGATCACTCTGACAGCAGGGGCGAGGTAGGTGGGGGGTGGAGGATGTCTATGCTCTCCCATAAGCCACTGTATCCTGCCCAGCACAGCCACTCTGAAAGGCCCTAATCACCCTTTTCTTTGCACTCCAAGCAGTTTGACTTTCTTCCCCTGGAATCTCAGAGCACCTTCTGGACAACTGACAAAGTGGTATAATTCCCATCCCCAATCATCATTTTCTTGACTGCCTCCCAGTTCCATGCTTCTCCACCTATCTGTACTGAAGGGCCAATCGTTTGTTGTCTTTTTGTTTTGCTTCTAATTTCCAATCTTCTGCAGACCAATATTTTTGTAAAATATAAAATCGTGCATGTGGATATCATGGCAAAGTCAAATCGCCATGTAAGTTTCTAAATGCTTTCTCTTATTCTTTGGTATTTATCTTGTCACAGGCTGATAAATGTTTGTGGATTTCTGGCTTCTGGTCCAACACATAAGGAGCTTAGATGTCACCAACTCCAGTATAAAACAAGTAAAAAAATGAACAAACTGAAAAATCAGCCAATCTCATGAGATGCATAAGGGAAGTGCAGTTACAGGGCAAACTTCTGCCCCTAAAGCTGGAGGGAGAGACAGATGAGTATAGAAAATCACAACTCACTACAGCAGAAACCGGTAAGCAGAAACCTCCATGGGAGCCAATGGCAGGGTGGGAGAACCTGAACTGTAATTGCCCAGTTGCTGGAGGCTCAGTGTGGACAACTCTGAAGGCAAAAGTTCCAGGGGGGCCCAGTCACAGGGAGTTCCCACCCTTTCGTGAGTTTCACCTCCAGGAGCTCAACCAGGTCCTCACAGTGAACGTCCAGTAAAAATCCCCTCATGCTTCTGGCAGGGGGAGGGGAAAAGGAAGCATTTTTGAAACGTGCCAGAGCTTTCTTCTTAACAAGGTCTGCTCTCAGGAGAAACTATTTTCATAGAGCCTAACCTGCTAGGGTTTTACCAGAGCCTAACTGACCTGAAGGAAAAGAAATACTCACTTCCAGCTGGCCATAGCCTTCCACAGGGAGGAAGGGAAATATGTAACTGCAGCCCGCTCTAGCCACCCTGTCCTACCTAAGGGGGCGGGAGACTGAGGAGTGCAAAGTTCTGACAAGAGGTGCAGCAAGCTTATTAAAAGACAGAGACCTAATCATGGGTCTATCTCATTCCTTGCTGGTGGGAATGCAAAACAATACAGCCACTTCTGTAAGACAGTTTGGCAGCTTCTTATAAAACTTAATACTCTTACATATGATCCAACAATAGCACTCCATGGTATTTACCCAAAGGAGATGAAAATTTATATCCACACAAAAACCTGTGTACAGATGTTTACAGCCACTTTATTCATAACTGCCAAAACTTGGAAGCAACCAAGATACACTTCATTAGGTAAATGGAAAAACTCTGGTACATTCAATGAAATATTATTCAGCACTAAAAAGAAATGAGTTATCAAGCCATGAAAAGACAGAGAGAAACCTTAAAGGCATATCACTAACTAAAAGAAGCCAATCCGAAAAGGCTAAATACTTGATGATTCTAACAGTATGACATGATGGAAAAGGCAAAACTATGGAGACAGTAAGAAGATCAATGGCTGTCAGGGGTTAGTGGAGACGAAAGGATGAATAAGCAAAGCACAGAGGATTTTTAGGGCAGTGAAGCTATTCTGTATGATACTCTAATGGTGGATACATGTCATTACACATTTGTCCAAATCCACAGAATATAAAACACCAACAGTAAACCTTAATGTAAACTATGGACTTTGGGTGATGGTGTCAATACAGGTTCATCAACTACAACAAATGCACCACTCTGGTGGAGAATGTTGACCCTTTTGAGCGAGTTAAGTTACAACTCCACTTCTTAGCTACTCAGGAATAGCCAGGAGCTACTGTCCACATGTGCTCCAGTCCCCTGATTTGAGGAACAATTCCAACTAGCCCCACCTCAACATATAGAAAGTCAAGGCAGCCTGAATCCTTTCTTTTTCTTCCTCCTGTGAACATGGCAGTGCCCTCTGGAGGCATAAACGTTCATTTTCATAGGATTTGAGAGTCGTAAGTTGTCCTCGCAATGTATGTCAACTATATTAAACAAACATGGACAGAAATATCATAAAAAGCTACCTTTAGGATTTATAACCCTCCAGCTAGACTATAAACTCTGTGAGGGAAGGACCATGCCCACTATGGTCTCTACTCGATGGCCAACACTGTCCAGTACCCAGTACATGCTGAGTAAGGACTTGTGGGTGAATGTTGGAAGTAACATGATCCAGATAATGTTACTTACTAATCACTTAAGCATATGTTGTAATCCAAACTCACCAAGTGTCTAAAAACAAAAATATTCTCCAGTGCTTTTTTCTTGGAAATGTTTTGCCCCTCCCTCTCCATCTTTAAATCCCTCTGCACAAATGAAATTGAGTATACTTAATCCATTGAATGGGTTAGGGGACAGCTATAGCCAGGAATATTCTTTCACTTTCCTTTTTTTAAAAACAAACGCTGCCCAATAATATTGAACGGTTCATCTCAGACTTGCTTTTCATAGGACCATTACAGCTGTATCACATAAGAAAAAAAGGAAAACAACATTTAATAATGAAAGAAAAGACAGTTTTGGAGAAATGTGCCTTTCAGAGAAATGAAAACAAACAGATATGAAAGAATAGATTGTGTTCCCTGCCTGCTACTAGATTGTGAGTTCCAAATCCCCTGGATATTCTACTAGCATCTCACCATCTACTCGGCCCACACTCTTTTCTCCCATTAGACTTCCTTGTCCTAGGTTCCCTGTCTCAAAACACCGCCACCACGAACTAACTGCTGCAGCCTTCTGGACGCCCTCATTGACAGGCTTTTCCTTTACCCCCATACGTGACCAGTCAGCCACAGGTCCTTTAATTTCTAGCATCTTAGTATCTCCCATCAATCCACCGACAGCTCTCCTTCCCCTGGCTCCCGCAACTATTCTCACCCCTGGACAATTACTTGCAAAAACTACCGAGCTAGTCTCTCACCACCAGTCTTGCTGGTCTCCAATGTACTCCCCATGCTGCCACCAAACATGATACCTCCACAACGCAGAGCTGGTCAGGTGAAAGTAAGATGAGGTCCAAGCTGCTCTCTCGGGCGTATAAACCACCCTTTGCAGCCTGGCCCCTGATTACTCTCATCTCTCCTTCTAATCTCCGCACGCACCTCTCCTGCTTCTTTCAAACTCCTTGCTGACTCCTGAAGGCACGTGCTCTCCCTTGTCTTTCTTTGCTCCCCCTTCCTTCAAGGCTCAACCCCAATGCCCCTCTCCTCTGGGAAGCCTTCCTTGACTTTGCCCACCCTCCGTCAGGCTTGGCTGAGGACTCTGCCCCTGGGGTCCCATGGCACCTGGCCTTTCCCTCTCACCATGCTGTGCTGAAATGGTCTGTTTATGCCTCTGTAGCCAAGATAGATGCTAAGCTCCAAGCTGCACAAAGGTAAACACTGCATTGCTGTTCACCATTTCATCTCCATGCCTGAGGCCAATGCCCACGTTGTTGAATTCAGGGAACATATTGTATTCATATTTGATTCCCTGGATTTATCACAATGTTAAAAGCCAGCAGGTATGTGTAAATAGTAATGAATACATGGAACATTCTATTGGTTAAAATTCAGTTCTGAGATTAACATACTTTAACTTGTTACTTGTACCCATACTGGATGACAGAATGTTTGTATGACATCTACAGATGGCAAGTACACATTTATTTCTGATGTGTATAGAATAAAATATTATGAAGAATAGGGATGTGATACAACCATCTGCAGATCGAATTTCCAGAACTGGTTGACAAGCATCTTCAAGATGGCAGCATTTGCTGTGGAGTCAAAAGATCCTTATTACCACTTAGTAGCAAGGCATTTCATCTTCCTGGGACTCAAGTTTCTTCACGTGAAGAACACATCTTCTCCAGCTTCAAAAGCCTGCAAGTGGAAGCTGCCTGCTATTTTTATGCATAGAGTTTGCAAGGTGTTTTGAATAAAAAGACTCCTGGAAAAAAAAATTAAATAGTCTGCTAATGTGTGTTGCAACTGACACTTCAGTATATTCATACATAAAGTTTAAAAGTGGCAGGTAGGTTAAGGTAATTTAGCAATAAGTTGTTCTAAAAACATTTTGTGGAGAAAATATATATAAACAATTATAGACAAAATTATAAAGTGCCTCGTATTTTAAAAGAATATACAGAGAATACAGCAATCACAGCAGAGTCAGGAAGTCTAGTGGTAACCAACCTATGATTTGCAATATTTGTAAAAAAAATTTTTAACTGTCTAAAATAGCACCATTTTTTTTTTTTTTTAAACTGCTAGATAAACAGTATTACAAGATGATTCCACAGTGCTGGCTCGTTATACATACTCAGAACTTTTAAGTCGCCCACCTAATGTAGCACTTTCCTAAAACACAATTCATTTTGGCCTCATTGGCAATGGCATATAGTTGGGGGCACTGGAATCTGTATTATTACACATAAAATCCTGAGTATCTTAATTTTGATGTCTTTTATAACCACATTATCAAATCTATGATTTATATAAATTTAAAGAAACTCTGATAGTCCCTTAGGTGGCTTCCTTTTTCCAAGTTCCTGACTTAAAGGGCCTCAGGCATATTAGCGCTTCCTAGTTTAGCCTTCTAAAATTGGATGCATATTTAGAAAAGGCTATCAGCTCTCTTACTACCTGGAACACTTGAAAAGAATGCACAGAAATGCCTGTATTTTCTTAGGGTGCCCAAAATAGTTTCTTAGTAAAGCCATCAGCTCTATGTACAATCTTACAAATGTATTCTTTATGTAACTTGTATCTATATGTGATCTTGCAGTTTTAATTTTGGAGCTCTTCTAAAAGAACTTTAAGTTCTTTTACTTTAAGCCTAAAATAAAACATTTTAAAGTATTATATAGTCTTACAGATTATGCATTTAAGACCTCAGAAAGGTACAAAATATCTTATTCCTTATCACACACAAATGGAGGAAAGTAAGGTTGTTTTTCACATTCACACACACATACTGAGCCTCATAGTCTAAAAGCTACTTCCAAGTCCTAGTTTTAAGAAGAGTATCCATTTGTTCTTTCACTCAAATATACATATTTAAACTCAAATATTACTCTTAAAGCATGCCACATTTCTGGTGAGTTCCTAAAACACAGGAAGCTGTTAAGTATACTTTGGGGCAGTCACCTACTATTTTGATGACCAGACCAGATTGCACCTCACTTCCAACACCCACACTGCAGCTCATTTCCCTCTGCTCCTGATGTCCTCCTCTGTGTCACATACATGCTCCTTCCCAATTCAAGCCCACCATTTTCTGTGAGGCCTGCTCCAGCAGTTTCAGCTTTCCTAGTCTCTCTCCTAAATTCTGAAGGTTCTGGATTTCTAGTAACACATAATCATGTTGGACTCTATCTCAGTTTCTTTTTACTTCTCCCCTGTCCCCACCCCCCAAGCTAAGAGCCGCGGGAACCCCGCAAAGGGATCAGGGCCTGTATTGCTCTTCTTTACTGTTAGGGTCCCAGTTCCTAGAAGTGCTAGACAGGAGATGCTTCCCTAGCTGCTTCTTGATGAGTGACTACTGGTATTCAAAGATTCTATATGTCCATACTATCTTTTGACCAGGTCATTTTTAAGGGCAAGGACTATTTTATTATCTTATGTCATATATATCACTGTGGTCATGACCATATGGGCTAAAGATGAACTACATTTAGAAGAATTGCATGATTGGGGTTCCCCTGGGCCTAGGGCCTCACTCAAAAAGGTTAAAGATTTAAAATACTGACTTTTGTTAGAAGGATTATTGTAACCAGTTAAAGGCATCCAATGTTTCTAAAAAAGAAATGGAGCTACATCTTCAGTAAGAGTTCCAAAGTCAATATATACGGTGGAAAATTAGAATAAAAATTATCCTTAAAAATCCTTTCAGTAAGTCTCTCCCAAAATATAGCATAGACGGTTTCATACATGCCTCTCAGGAAGTATAACAGTATAATTTCCACCAGGGTTGGGAACAGAGCTGTTTCTTCCATTAAGCATCATGTGAAGTATCAATAGTTGCCTTTTAGGGGCCATGTACTAGAAAAGATACTTATTGTTTTTTATTTCCTTCTTTTCTTCCTAAGTGCATATAGTTGAATTAAATGGACATTAAATGCAATACCGCTGAACAGAAATTGTAAAGATAATGAATTCATTCTACAAATAAAAACTACAGGCAACATGGTAGTGACAAAAGCTAGAGTCTACCAATTGAAAAACTATTATAATATATCCTTGAACGTCAAGTCTCTCCATTAACACTTGGAAAATTTCCCCAAGTAACCTGTCAGCTTTGCAGCATCTTTTCCGTAGTGTATGTCTACCTTTATTCCTTTACATAGAAATTATTTACCCCCCAAAAAAGTAATTTTTTCTCAAAAATATTTCTCTAAAAATAAGAACAAAATCTACGTTGTGGAAAAAATGCTTTTTGATATCTAGCTACAAGTTATTTAAGACAGTCTGCATGTTTTGAAATCATAAACAAATCCAGTTAAAGCAAAAATACCACAAAAATGTAGATGTTCTCTTTGTCTCCCCTTCCATACACACAAAATCAATTCTAGTCTTAAGAAGAAATGCTCTCTGTAATTATCATATGACCCACAATCGCACTCCTGGGCATTTATCCCAGGAAAATGAAAATTTACGTTCACACAAAAATCTATACACGAATGTTTACAGCAGTTTTATTCGTAATAGTGAAAAACCAGAAACAACCCTGAAGTTTCAACTGGTAAATGGCTAAACAAACTGTGGGACAACCATACCGTGGGATATTACCCAAACATAAAAAGAACAGACTTGAAATATTCAAGTTCAATCTCCAGAAAATTGTGCTGAGTGAGAAAAGTCAATTCCAAAAGGTTATATACGATATGATTCCATTTATACAACATCCTTGAAAAGAAAAAATTATAGAAATGGAGAACAGCCTAGTGGTTGCTAAGGAAGGGGAGCAGGACAGAAGCAGCTATGGATACACAAGGCAACATGAGGAATCCTTGTGCTGAAGGAACTGTTCTGTATTTTGGCTGTACTGATGCCAATGTCCAGGTTGTGATATGGTACTATACACCATACTATTTGGGGAAACTAGGTAAAGGGTACAAAGAACCTCTCCATTATTTAGTACAAGTGCATGGGAAATCTATAATGATCTCAAAATACTAAGTTTAATTAAAAGTAAAAAAGAAACACTCTAACCTAATCAATTGGCTTTGCCATATGGAGACCTGAGCTTAAGAATTTATCATAGCACTTTCTTTACAGAAGTGGATGAAGTGCGAACTGGGTCATTTACAAAACAGTCACTCACGACTGCTTCTTCGAGTGTCATCAGCATCTGTGAATCGCCCCAGTTCCGTCGCTAAGGGCCGCCTCTAGTGAGATAGACCCCTTGACAGTGTTCACACCACAGAAGCCAGAGGCCTGCCTGCCACAGAGGAATCCTTCCATTTTCCTACAGCCACCACAAAGGCCACAACAAGGAATTTCCCAATGGCAAGGCAATCGGTCATTATTCGGTCTCCCCAAACGTAAGAACTCTGTGAAAGACTGGATGTCAACCTTCTTTACATAACAAATGCTCAAACACGTAACAAATGCTCTGCCAGTTATGATTTTTTTCTTGTATCTGAGTTGAGCTAATAGATTTTTTGAGAAGAAAATGTTCTATTCCAGAGGGACTAATATAGAGAATTAAAATATATATAAGGATACCTTTCAAGTCTTTTTTCTCCCATAAATACAATACAGTCACATTAGAAAGTGATTTTAAACCTATTCTAATGATATCAGATTGCCAGAAGAATTGCTATGTTGGAGAATGTGATTTTTCTTTTGGAACGCTCTTTTTCAGGTATAAACATTCATTCAATCCAATAAAGTCGTTTTAGAAAAAAAGTCAACATATAAAATTGATTTTTTTTCTATACTTTGATTAAAACAGATAGCATTTGGTAATACATTACAACGCTAAGCATGTCAAATAAACTTGGTGATCTAGAAGGGCATAACCTTCTTCTGCATGACAACTGTGGATTTTAAGTGGAAAAATACTGTAATCTATAAATAAGAACATCCAAAACATATTTAAACCACTTGAGCACTTGATTTTTTCCATGGCCTTTGCATCTAGACTGAACAGACCACAGGAAATTTCAGACGGATAGCTGAATCGAAAAGAAAAAAGAAACCCATTTAGTCGCCATGATCATTGTCACCATCAGTCCCTAATATCTTCTTATACTTCACCAGCCTCACTTAACTTTGCCCTGTTGCTTTATGCTTGGGAGAAAGACAAATCACTAATCAATTATGCACACTAATTTAAAATGCTACCTTTAGGAGGCATTTTGATACCTTAGGAATGGGGGTGACTATTTCCTCTAACTGCTTACTTTTAAACGTTTTCGATAACACCTTAGGCGGGATGCACTGAACATTTGCAAACACTTAAAAATGCTACAGTCTACATAAACTATCAAACTGCGCCCCAAAAGTGGCGGTACAATTCTGCAACTGGTTGAGGTCACATGGAAAATAGAATTATATGCTAATTTGTTCCTATATTAAGTTATCATAGAAGGTCATACCAAGCACAGTAAAATGAATTCTGGAAAAAAAATTAACTAAGTAGATTGGTATGTACCGTATCAAAGTAAACTGTTTATCTTAATAGATACAAATACAAGAACGATTTTTAAAACAGGGGCATTTTCTCCTTTTCAAAAAAGTAAATATTTTAACCACCCCCAGGCAATGACTTGCATGATTTAAAAACACTTTATCTAAATAGTTTTTCCTTAAAGGAGAACAAGGGCAAGATTATTTTTTCCAAGGGGAGAAAAGAAATGGAAAAGGGCAGAGTATCCAAAAGAGAATAATTTCCCCAGAAAAAGCTTTACTTTATCTACGTATTTATTGAATTTCATTCATGTAAATAGTTCTGCACATGTACTATAAAATGAACAGATAGGTTTAAACTAAATGATGGGGTCAGGAGGTACTTACCATATACATTTATTATTTTACTCCAAAATAAACTAAACAGCGATATAGATGTTTTCCTTAACGTAGATTTGTATGAAGAAAATACGCTTCATTTAAAAAAACTATTGAGGAAAAAAATCTATATTCTTTTTTTCTGGAGGGCACATCTATAGATAGGCCTTAACCATAGATAAGTTCTAAGGATAAAATATCAACTTAGAAAACTATAAACCAAATTAATGGTTGAAGAATTTGGGCTACCAGTTTCACATGTGATGATAGTGCAACCTTTATATTTCTATTTTCAAAGGTCCTTTATAGAAAAAAAGGAAAAAATTGGGGGGGAGGGGGTGATGGAGAACTAAAATCTTACAGCATTTGAAACCAAGGGACCAGTATTTTATAAAGCATCCAGCTTATTGCAGGACACAACTAAGATGAGTAACAGAGATCATCTGTGTCACACCCTCAGGCAAATTCCTGGGAAAAAATAAAACGATAATTTTCTGTTCTAGAGTCTATCCTATTTTCCATTAGAAGATATGTTTATATTTTTCATTTTATTGCAACATTTCCAATGCAATGCTACAAAAGAACTAGCACTCACAAAGAGCCATCTGAATTTTCTTTAAATCATAACTCATTTTTAATTTCTAAAGGAACTTTACCTATTGCTTTCAATAAAATTTTGTTATTATTAGTTATCATAAAATACGTTAGGTTCCCATGGAATACAAGTTAGACATCTTCAAATACTGACTTTTCTACTATATATTATAGGCATTGTTTACCCTATTTTCTCCTTACCAAGTTAGATATGGAGATACTTAGTCAGGCATAAGATCTTTGGCTTCTTGATGAACTATAAAATAAAGCACTATACTACTTTATTATAATTCTTGTTTGAAGGACCTCATGTATTGGGATCTTAATCCATTAAAAAGCTGAGAATTACATTTGAAAAGGGTGGGCGGAAGTCTGACAAAAATGAAAACATGCAATGATGCCTAAAATATCAGGGCTTAAGTAAATTAATCTTCATTCCCACTGAAAGCAGTCTGATGTCCAGGGACTAGGAATTATTCTACCATAACGTACAGCACATTAAATACTACAATAGACCCATTTGAAATGTCTTAAGATAATTATTATGTCATCTACAAATGATTGTATATAGACTTATATTTTAATATTCAATACCAGAGGTTCTAACCCAAAATATGCTAAAATGGTAAATACATTAATTTGGTTAAAGATAAGAGCAAGCAAATCAGTAGCTATTCTATGACTGAAAGTAAGACTCCAAACAAGATCTGAAAAAGAATCGATAAAAGCAAGGGCAAAATATTTGGACCCTGGTTATCACAAACAACACTATCATTCCTGATGGTTTGCATATAAAACTCCTTATCTCCACTAGCTAGTTGAAAAGAATGAAAAGCTTCTTACAACCAGCTAAAAAGAAAGTCTTTACCATGCTCCTTGAAAAAGCTCATTTTCACATTACTCAGGCTTCATTATGCTAAATCAATATTCGTTTAGTCACTGGGGTTATTGACATATTTTAAAATAAAAGTATACCCTTCAGCTACTGCACTCATTACAGGTAATTTGTCTTGTCAGAAAGCAGGGAATATTATCCTAGTCTTTCAGGGGCTGACAGCCCGTGGAAATACCTCCCCATGGTTACAACTGTAAATAATTTTAAGGTAAAATATTGAAAAATCAATGACTGTTTCCTGCAATCTGTCACAAACAAATCAATCATAATCTGTACTGCCAGAGAGTATGATTTGAAGGAGATGGGAGCAGATGTAATTCTTGGCTGGAATCTCTCATTTCAAAATCACTTCACATAATGGTGTCATCATTTAAACACTTAACAGTCAGCGCAACTGCCACTGTAACATCTAGTTGGACAAAACCACAAGGAGGAGGAGGAGAAAATGCCATCACTATTACGTTAACAAACATTTAATTTAAATGGTTACTGCATTCGTAAATTTCAGCCGAAAACAGTTTTACCTGTCCCCTTTCACAGTTTTAAATTAATCAAGGCTGCTTTTCTGTGTACTAATGCTTAATAAATTAGTCCCTGAATAAAGCACGTATTCTTTTTATTTTAAAAGTCCATTATAGAGAACAAAATTTGGAATTAATAAATAAATGATTTGGATTGTAGAATATCCATAATTCTATCTATAAACAAAGACAAAAAATAGTGTCACAGATGTCAAGATTATACTTTTAAAGTAGGTTTAGAGGTCACAGTTGCCCAGATATTAAATTTTATATTTTCCTTCTATTAATAAATATTACATTTCAACTTTGTAATACTGTAGCACATTTTAGAATGACCAGCAAGACCTAGTCAATTCAAAAATACCCTTGCATTCCATACACAAGCTACACCATAGATTGATATTTTAAAAGCTAGAGTAATAACCCAAGTATATGAAGTGTAAAAGTTGGTCAAGGACATAATATTGAATTGTTCTGCGAATGTAAACTGCCTTCCAAGTAATCACTTTTATATCATTTTTTTTCTAGGCTACATGTTAATAGCTCCTCAGCTGCTTCCAACCTCTACCTAGGCAAGAATAAAAGAATCTGAGATTAGTATATTTCCTCTTCCTGGTGTATTTACCAAAAACATCATATGATTTAAAGATTAAAGAGTCCCCTTCTTGAAGGTTTTTGTTTTTAAATGTATACTAGCTCTTTAATGGAAGAAATTGATTTTATCTACTACTGTTGCTTACCAATTTCCCAATTATATAATTAGACATCATAAAGCCCTTTATTATTACATTAATATCCCTCCACAGATATAGTTCAGGGAGCATTTTTGATGACTAGAAAAGTATATCATTTTTCTTAAAAAGGAAAAAAAATGATATAAATACCATTACACAATTTAAGCCTTTATAAACATTCTTAGACATAGCGATTGATAATTTATAAAAGGGTTTGACTCTGTTTTTAATTTAACTTGCATGGGCAATGTAGCAACATTGCATGCAAAGATGGAAGATTTTCTTATTGACACAGATTTTTCATTTTTCATTTTTGTTGTTCAAGAATCTTAGATCCATTCTGTAACACCAGCATTAGGTTTCTGAAACTGGAAAAGCATGTGGGGAAATGATCAAAGATCTCATCCAGAATAAAACAGAGTCCTCCATTCCATGTGAATCCCTGCAACAGCTGCAAAGAAAGCAACAAGCCAACCTAGTGAGAGGAAACGGAAAGTATTACCCATAGCCTAGGATTACACAAAAAATGGAAAGGGACCTAAAGCTGACAACTAGGGAAGGAACCCGTGTGTGGGAACTCCTGGCCTCCAGTGCGCTAGAGCAGCCCAGGCTGGGCCTGGTGAGCTCTTTGGCAGAGCCCTGGAACCAGTTGTCAACCAGCAAGTCTCCCACTCAGAGCTGGGTGGTGGCTGGCAGTAAACCACCCTGCCGAGAGCACGTTCCCCCAGAGAAGGCAACAAAGCCAGAGAGGTAAATGAGGACAGCTAAGCAACGTGCTCAATGCCTGCACATCAACCACAAGCTAAAATGACATCTACTAGAACGGGGTAGGCCACCATCACAGATCTAATTCTCAGAAAGAAGCTATTTTAAGGGTGCTGAGTATGCCTAGATGAGATTTCTCAGCTCTCCCAACATAGCCTATTACCCCAGGAGGAGGAGCTCGAAAACTCAGCACAGGAAAATCAGATTGTTTCCATACCCCAAATTTAAAGAAATTGCTCTCTACTAGATAAAGTTCTTATATGTAATAAAGGCACAGGATTACAGAGGAAAGTATTCTTTTAAAAGAGATAATATTACCTCCCTATCTTCAGAATCTCCTTCTTCCAATAGCCAGTACAGTAGCTCCATTATGGACTGTAGATTCTTAAAGAGAAAAACAGCAAGAGTTAGCTTCATCTTTCCTACCAGTTCGTTCCTTCACTGAATTACAATTTAATTACCAATACTTCAATTGATTTTATTCCTGAATGATATAGTTCTCAAAGAGCATACTCTAGCCATTTCCACTAGACAACATTTAGTATAACCTTCTCAATTAATCAACCATAACCTATTACCGTTGAAAGGACATGCTTTCTTCACATTTTCAAGAGTGGGGAACCCCCCTCACACACCTATTTTATGGAAAAGAAGTATCGGTTTTAATACATTTGAATACCATTAATATATAAGAAATAAACATGAATCTTCATAATAAATTTTGGCTAATAACAGATATAAAACTCAACCAATTTGCATATATGTTTAGATTTTTCCTATATTCATCCTTAGGAGGGAAGAAAAATCTAATCCTCCTGTCTTTTAAATTCAACAAGTTTACATGTGGTTAAAAAAACAAAACCAAAACCAAAAACTAAGCTTAAAGGCAAACAAAGAGGAATCAGATTGCTCACTGTTTAACATTTTCTTCATATCTGTGTGTTTCCTAAGTCACTGTAATGCTTCAGCTCTTGGTCATACGTGAAGCCCCATAGCGCCCAATCAGTGATAGAAGAACACAAGTGTGTTATTTAAAAACAATTATATAACATTAAAAATCACTTTAATGCCTCTGAAAGTATCCACAGAGAAGCACTTATTCTACTGCAGGCTGTACTGCAGTTGCCTTCTGTAGAATTCGCTTTTTTTCTTGGTCATCCAACCATCTTTTCTACTTAAGAAAATATTCTCTATCACTAAATCCAGTACTTGCTCTCCCCACTAGGCAACACAAATATTCTGCACAGTATTTTTTTTTCTCATAGCTTTTCTCATCTGCTTGTATTCAGCAGCCCCTATTTTGATGAGAAGTGACAAGTTTTGTGCACACCTGTATATCCTTTGTCTTTTTAAAAGCGTTTAGTACCCATGACTAGAGCTGATACTCCCTCTAAGTTTATTCTTAAAAGAACTGGGGTAATGAAAACAATCAAAAACTGTAATTTGATATAAACATTATTTCCTTTAAATAATAATCCTATTTCTACAACGTATCGTAACTTTAGTCTTGATTTTTACAAAAAGCACTGAGCTCAAAAATTTCACTATCCGATGATAACATTAAAAAATAAATGCATTTTAAGTGCATTTCCATGAATCAAAAATTTTCCTACTTACCAATGCATTGGTAAAATTTTAATAATCAAAGGCCTCAAGTGACATTCTCTACATTCTGTACTTAGACCATCCCTATTTCCAACACAAATACTTTGGTAAAACAAACGCTGATGCTATTTTGGGTTTACTCCACACACAAGCGCAGCTGTGCAGACACTCACTTGCAGATGAGCCTGGGGATGCGCAAGGACAAATTTCAGTCAACATTTGGAGGAACCCCATGGTTCAGAGGTGAGCTTAGCTGAAAACATCCAAATGTATTACGGAAACATCATACTTAAAACCTGCACAGAAAATGGAAATGATTCTGTTTAAGGAAACACAGAAGTCTGGTTAAATACTTTTGGGATATTAGATATGAATATCTAATCTAATTTTCTCCAAGGTATCACTCTATATTATCGCAAATAAACAACTAAAGACTGTATCAAGGTGTGGAATATCATTAGCCTGTGAAAAGGCTAGAAAAATGGATTACATAAATGACAACTGCAGGAGAAAATTATATTCTATTCTCCTGAACAAATGTTAAGTGCATCCTTACTAATAAAGATTTAAACTTTAACTACATTTGAATGTACTGGTTTTCAATTTTCAAGCATCTAAGTTAATTTGCCAAGCTAAATCGGTGCTCAGGTATACTCTAGCTATAAAATACTGCAGATTTATGCAGAAATAAGTCATGAGTATCACACTCCAGAGTAGTGCTATGAAAGCAAACCAGAGTCATTACTGAACAAGAAAAAAAAAATTCTAAGATTTTACATCTTCTTAGAGTGGTATCAGCTGCTATTCTATTAAGGACAATTATTCTCTATAAAACAGCTAACATTTATACCGAAAAGATGTTAAACTACAAGAGCCAACACAATGTAGACACTGAAGGGAAATACACAAAGATATTGAGATATTACCACACAAAATAGGCTGTGCTATGTCAGAGTTAAAACACTGTTCCAAAATATGATCCTGTTTTCATAATCTGTTTTAAAGAACATGTTTAATTCACTCAGGATTACACGATCTCATTTACTTGCACATTATCAACTGAAGAACACTGAAATTTTCCACAAGATTTCTATACTGTAAAAATATATTATATTATTATATATTAATATATTAATAATTACTTGGTGTTACTTATTAAAACAGATGACAGGTAATTAGCTCATATTCCTATTTCATTTCTTTTAACACAGCATATCAAATTTGAAAATAATGTATGGATAATAGCATTGGGATGCTGATCTTAGCTGCCAGAAAAGAAATTTTTGAAGGGGAGTTGGGAGATAAGTAAAGCAATTATGTCAAAATTAATGCTCTTGTTTTAGTTTCAGCAAGCAAATCTAAATAAGTCATTCTTTGATTTTAGTTTACCATGTAATGCTCTGCAGCTCATTATCCTTGGAGTCACGAATGAGCTGTGATTCTACACCTGGCCTCTCCGATCATAACGCCTATGGCCTCCTCCACTTTCATTTCCTCTTTCTACAATGAGTTTTAATATTAAAGAAAAACACTCACACATCTTACATACACACTGATGGACAGCCAGCTTCCAGGAAATCATGAGCTACAAAGAGAGGGGGGAAATCTTAATGCAATACTTATGTTGAAGGGTATTAGGTGCTGGGTAAGCCAAGGGGTAATATAATCAACAGCATCCGTCCTGCTATTGTTTTGGCATTTGGTATTCAGAGATTTGAAGTAAAGGATGGTAATACTATTCTAGTGGTCATCCAGGTTATGATTCAGATCCTTAAACTAATAAGAGTCTAAATGCACTATCTTCACTTGTTCATCAATTCAAGTTTACAGAACCACATTTTGGAAGAAATAAAACAGTTTTCTCCTACGTCTGGAGATAAAAACAAGGCATTCCATAAAAAATGTAGTTAATTACTTGACAATAAGAAAAAAGAAATTGTTTTAGATCATTAAAACATTCTAGGAGACTGTCTTCTAAAAAAAGTGAAGGGACATAAATTTCTTATATATTTACCTTTTTATTACAATCCTGTTTCTGCATATTAAGCACGCCTTCCTCTACATATTTTTACTGAACACTAATAAACGTTTGCTTAATAATATACTATGCTATTTATGCTTTTCTTTCTAAATCAGGAACCATTATTCCACAAAGATGGAAGCACAAAAAAAGTCGACAAAGGCATTGCCAAAAAGCCACAAGTAGTATTAATACATGCCAGAACACTTAACATTGAACTATCATTTCTCTCTAAAACTTCTGCTGCCAAAGTGCTCACAAAATCTGGAAGCTCAAAGACAGGTTTCTATGCAATTAAATTCTCCAAAAGCAAAACTGTACAGAAATATGCCGCCCTTCTTATGTCACCATTTTATAGACAACATTTTCTCAGGATCTTAATTAAGATAACGATGCACACCTGTGTCAACATTCTCTGGCAAGACAGCCTTATCAATCATAATCCTTTAAGTACACTCCAAAACTGCAAAGCGATATGACAGAAGCAATCTGTTGCCTTTCCTAGCGTCAGTGTTGTGTCTCTCCCACAAGAATGATGAGATCTTTAAAATACAGCAGATCTCATTTTATGAGTCTTTAAAGTTTTAACTGTAAACAGTTATTACACTAAATAAACAGGAATAACCTCTTTTGCACTTGATTTAAACAACGACAACTGTACAGCCAAAACTCGAAGAGCAAGCTCCACGACCACGTCTTAACAATACAATTGTGGATCTTATTTTAAAGCTCTAAATTTTAAGAGTTATGCCTAACAGGATCCGTGCAGACATGACAAACCAATAAACTCTCAGGAAGTTTTAAAATCAGATTTTTTTTTAAAGTTCTTCATTAAGAGCAATCAGGGAATACCTATCCCTAGTGTAAGTTAAAATGTTCGGAAAGATACAAATGCAATACTAAGCCAAAAAGAAAAGGAGTCGTCTTGGTAACCTGGAACCAGAGGGAGTTAGCTCCCACCTCTGCTGGGGGAGAAAGCTTCAGTGACAAGAGACGAGTTAAACTACTGCTAAAAGCACGCAGGCCCCCAAACGGCAAAGCTGATGAATAAAAGAGGAAAAGGGGCGGGGGGGGGCGGCGGGTGGAGAGAAGGGAACGTATCCTTATCGTCACTGCTACCAAGACTAAAAGTTAAAACCTCCGGTTTACCAGCAAAAACGTGAAAGCTTTCACATGAAAACGGAGAAAACCCGCCAGATGTTATCTGAATCCCGTCTGCCCGCTAATGATCAGCTCTTCCCTTTCACATATTAACACGAGTCTATCTCAGACGCCGGGCGGCCGTGGCCAGCCGAGCATCATAGCCATCAATGTGCAAATAAACCAGAAAATAGAGACATCCTTAAGAAATGAGTCTCAAATTTGACGTAGAGCGGAGGTGACAACCACAGCAACAGAACCATAAACTCCATAAATACTAAATGCCTCAGTATCTTGCAGGATTCTCTACAGTCCGTACACCAAAAAGAAGACAGTAGAAAGAAACGAAATGGGGGGG
>NW_006786802.1:1185868-1186332 GCF_000442215.2 Lipotes vexillifer | reverse complement strand
TGTGGTGAGAGGCGGGTTTTGTAAGTATAGTGTGTGTGTGCGGGGGGTTGCTTAGCTGCCCAGAGTGACATGATGATGTAATGAGAATGTCTGTGTTGAAAGACTCAGATTTTCGGTGGCACAAACCTCCACGGCTCCATTTCAGAAATCAGCATTTCAGAAATCTCGGACGAGAGCCGAGAGGGTGAAGCCGCCGCGCGTGGATGGAGGGGACACGCCCACGCCCGCCCGCCCGGGGACCGTCACACTAGGAGAAGCCCGCCCAACTTTCACGCGGCCCGTGCCCACGGAGGCGCGCGGGGCACCGTCAGGTCCGTCCGGTCCACGAGGGGACGCGGACGCGGCTCGAGAGGCAGGAAGCCCGGCCGCAACGGGGCGGGTACGCGGTGGCATGGAGGACCCGGGGCTCACCTCTCCTCCACGGCGCGGGAGCGCGAGCCGCTGACGCTCCCTCGTGGCTGGCG
>NW_006786802.1:1174190-1185858 GCF_000442215.2 Lipotes vexillifer | reverse complement strand
GGGCCGCTACAGACCTTTAGCGCGAAGAGCTGCGGCGGCGGCGGCGGCGGCGGCGGCGGGCGGAGCCGACGGCGGGCGGAGCCGGGGGGCGGGCGCTGGGGAGCTGAGTGGCCGCGACAGGCGGGAGCGATGCGAGCAGGGCGGGGACGCTTCGGGGCTCTCCCCGCGACCACCCGGGCGTAGTCCGAGCCCCAGAAGACACTGCCCCTTGGCTTCCTGAGAGGCCGCCACTGGCCGGCTACGCGCGCTCCAGGCCGCTCGGCCTCGCCTCAGTCTCGGCCTGCTCGCTGCCACCTCAGCCTGGCTGTTCCCGCCACCGCCGCCGCCGGCTTCCCGTCTCCATGACAATAGCGCGCCGTCGCCCCGCCCAGCCCCGCCCTCTCGGCGCCGTTACTCGGAGGAAAGCGGGCTCACGTCACCGAAGGGCGGAGCCAATAGAGGCCAGCGTCCAATTAGAGGTGAAAGCAGGGAGGGATGGGGCAGGGAGGCTAGAGCAGTTGTAGGAGGACGTCCGCCTGAGGGGCGGAGCCTGGAGGGAACTGACGGAGGGGAGGAGTCAGCGCGCGTGCGTGAAGTCGCGCTGCGGAGAGTGTGCCCTTGTGGAGAGGGGGTTTGTGTTCAGGGTTTGGAGCTCAGGAAGTAAAAGTGTATCTCTCCCGTCAGAGTCATTGAGGGAAACTCTGTGTATAGGCATACTTCGGCTTCCGTGTGACCTCATTATAAAAGGCCACAAAGTCCCCGATCTACTGGGCCCCAGCGGAGCGCCCAACACTGTGCCAGCCCCTGTCCTGGTTCACCAGCGCCCCTGTCTGTCCCAGAGTTCGAGTGCTTCTGTGGCTTGTGGCGGCGCGGTGTGGAGAGTCAGGCAAAGGGTCTGTTTTGTATTCTAAATGTGTGGCCTTCGTGGGCAAGGGCTCGGCCTGTGACTCGGTTCTGTGTGTTTGCCTTGCCAGCGCCTCGCTGAACAAACGGTTGGGTTGGTTACTGCTCCGCAATGTTAGCAGTGGAGCGTGGGCGGATGCGAGAGTGGGTGCGAAGGGGCAGAGGACCCGCACTCTCCACCACCACCGGCCTGGCGGGGCGAGCTGCGGATAATGCAGAGCCCCGAGAAAGAGGCAGCCAGGCATTGCGGGAGGGGGTGTAGTGGAGTCCGAAGACCTACTCCGGTGTACTTGCTTCTCCGTCTGGCAGCTCTTGCCCACTACCTCTCTAGAGAAGGGCTACCCCCGTAGTACTGGGTCCCCAGTGCTTCCTCCCTCGCCGTCTGGCGGGGAGTTGGTGGAAGGGAGGCCGGGCCGGAGACGTGCAGATGTCCAAGGCCTGTCTCTCGCCCACCTGCTGCTGCTGGCGGAGAGGGACAGTCACCCCGGACTCCCTGCGCCCTGGACGCTGGCATCCATCCGGCTCTCTCGTGGGCCTTCATTCCGGGTATCCAACTCGCTCTCGGGTCCCCTAGCTTGGGGGGAGAAGCCAGGGGCGGGTGGGCGGCGATCTGCCTTAGAGCTCAGCCTTCTGGAGAACGAGAAATCCGCTCACTCCGCGATTTACTGCGGCGTACAGAAAGCAGAGCTTTCGCTGGCGCGCGGTCCGCGGCCTCGTTCCCTTTGTGCGTCGAAGCGGCGGGACCGGCCATCAGGGCCCGCCTTGTGTCGGAACCGCCGCTCCACCCCGACTTAGCAGGGGAGGAAAGTTGGAAGAGATCGGCGCGCCTGGGATGTGTTTGTCATCCTGGGGCCGGCGCTCAAGAGTCAGAGAGAGAGAGAGGGAGAGACCTAGGAGGGGAGGGGGGGAAATAAGAGGAGGGGGGAGAGGAGTGCCGCGGAGGAGAGGCGGGCGCTAGGGAGGGGCGAGGGGAGCGCCAGCGAGCGGGAGAGGGAGCCGGGGAGGAAGAGGGAGAGGGCGAGGCGCGCCTGGCGGCCGGGTTGGCTGCGGCCGCCCAGAGGCTCCTGCCAGTCCTCCCACCGACTACACCCCGCGAAGGAGGAGCTTCAGGCGCGCACAAGGCGTCAGAATCCTCAATTTCCAACTTAGCATCTTGGCAGGACCTTTGCGAAGCCAAAAGCAGAGCCCCCCAGTGCAAAGAGCGAGGGGGAAAAAGAGAAAGCAGCAAAGGGAGGGGGGGGGAAACCCTGCCGGGGCGAGCGAGGCGCGCAGAGGAGCGGGCTCGGCAGCCGCAGCCGGAGGCGCGCGGGAAGCCAGCGAGGAGGCGCCGCGGGCCGGAGCCCGGGAGCCGGGGCCCGAGGAGCGGCGGCCCGGGGCAGCCGGAGACCAGGTGCCCGCCCGCACGCCCTCGCAGGGCGCCGCCCGGCTCGTTGGCGGCCGCGGCGCGGAGCGCCCCATGCCCGTGCGTGGCCATGTCCTACCCGCAGGGCTACTTGTACCAGCCGTCCGCCTCGCTGGCGCTCTACTCGTGCCCGGCGTACAGCACCAGCGTCATCTCGGGGCCCCGCACGGATGAGCTCGGGCGCTCGTCGTCGGGCTCCGCGTTCTCGCCCTACGCCGGCTCCACCGCCTTCACGGCGCCCTCGCCGGGCTACAACCCCTCGCCGGGCTACAACTCGCCCCTCCAGTACGGCGCCGCCCCCGCGGCGGCGGCAGCCGCCGCCTTCTCTTCGTACGTGGTGAGTGAGCTGGAGCCGGGGCGGGCGAGGGCAGCTGCGGCAGCTTGGGGCGGTCGGGGGCTGCGGGGGACACGGGCCTCGGCTCCACTGCGGGCCGCCGCTGCCAAGCCTCGCGGACCCTGCAAACTTGGGCGATTGTCTCCCTCGGCTTCGCCCGGGCCTCGGGCTCCGGAGTTGCTCGGAGAGAAGAGCCGCGTCTTGCTCGGATCGCTGAGTTGGCGAAACGGTTTTTTGGGGAGAGGTCGCTGCGATTAAAGAGCAGCATTTGGTTCAAACGTGAGCTCCAGGCCGCCCTGCACATTTTACTTTCTTCTTCTTCTTTTTTTTTTTTTTGGTTTTGCCATTTGGAGAAAGTAGTTCAAAAGAAATAGACCCGAAATCTGAACAGAAGCGTGCTAAGTCTGTGTAAATGTGTTTGGCCTCGCCTTTAATTAGTCCTCCAAAATGTTGCAAATCCGTAATCCTATCTTTGCAATCCGATTTGGAGGTATTAAATTTCTGAAAAGTCGGGCGAGCTGCGGTGCATCCGGGATTTTTCGGCCGGGTGCACTTTCTGGAAAATCGCCTTGGCTTCGGTTTGGGGTAACACTTTTGGAGGGGTGGGAGTGCCGAGGCAAGGCTTAGCTTTTCGTTTGCTTTTCTCTGTGGGGAAAAAAAGTCCTTGATTTCCTTTGCTCACCACCCTTGCTCCCAACGCGCAACCACTCGGGTGCGGAGCGCAGAGTCGCCGCCGCTGCCCAGGCCTCTCTCTGGGTAGAGGGCCCGGCCGCCGTGGCCGGATCTGCGCACGGAGGGAGGACGTTCCCGGGCAGAGGGGGGCCTACCAAGGGCCAGGGAAGCCAGGACGGCTCCAAGCGCCCCCAAGGACTCAGGAGTTGGCGCCCCCGCTTCCTTATGAGGAGGAGGAGGCGTTGCCCTAGGGTCTGAGCTCTCCAGCCCTACCCCAGGGGAAGCCTGAGTGCGGGCCTCGCACCCCGAAGACCCCTGGGCGCAGGGAAAGTGTCTTTCAGTCACCCAGGTGGCACTGGGGACCACGGCCCACTCTCACGTTCTCTCTGCCCCTTCCCTGCAGGGCTCTCCCTACGACCATACACCCGGCATGGCAGGCTCCTTGGGGTACCACCCGTACGCAGCACCCCTGGGCTCGTACCCCTACGGGGACCCCGCGTACCGGAAGAACGCCACGCGAGATGCCACCGCTACACTGAAGGCCTGGCTCAACGAGCACCGCAAGAA
This sequence comes from Lipotes vexillifer, assembly GCF_000442215.2. Lineage (NCBI taxonomy): Eukaryota > Metazoa > Chordata > Mammalia > Artiodactyla > Lipotidae > Lipotes > Lipotes vexillifer. Next base: position 1,182,001 of record NW_006786802.1, on the reverse strand, counting down.
CCCCTACCCCACCAAGGGCGAGAAGATCATGCTGGCCATCATCACCAAGATGACCCTCACCCAGGTGTCCACCTGGTTCGCCAACGCGCGCCGGCGCCTCAAGAAGGAGAACAAGATGACGTGGACGCCGCGGAACCGCAGCGAGGACGAGGAGGAGGAAGAGAACATTGATCTGGAGAAGAACGACGAGGATGAGCCCCAGAAGCCCGAGGACAAGGGCGACCCCGAGGGCCCCGATGCAGGTTGGTGGACGCGGGAAAGGGTGCGTTAAGCAAAAGGGGGACTGGAGAGGGGGCGCACAGGGCCTGGAGGTTGAGGGCAGGGGTCTTTGCCTTTGCGGGCGGGCACCTGGGCCCCGCCGCGCGGCCTCCGCGCCTCTGACCGCCTGGGTTTCGCCCGCAGGAGGAGCAGAGCAGAAGGCGGCTTCAGGCTTGGAACGGCTGCAGGGGCCGCCCACCCCCGCCGGCAAAGAGACCGAGGGTAGCCTCAGCGACTCGGATTTTAAAGAGCCGGCATCCGAGGGCCGCCTCGACGCGCTGCCCGGGCCCCCACGCGCCGGCGGGCCCTCTCCAGCCGGGCCTGCGGCAGCTCGGCTGGCCGAAGACCCGGCCCCTCACTACTCCTCGGGCGCGCCGGCTCCGGGCCCACACCCAGCCGCGGGAGAGCTGCCCCCCGGTCCCGGAGGGCCCTCGGTCATACACTCGCCGCCACCGCCACCGCCTCAGGCGGTGCTCGCCAAGCCCAAACTGTGGTCTCTGGCGGAGATCGCCACATCCTCGGACAAGGTCAAGGACGGGGGCGGCGGGAGCGAGGGCTCTCCGTGCCCACCGTGCCCCGGGCCCGTAGCCGGGCAAGCCCTAGGAGGCAGCCGCGCGTCACCGGCACCGGCACCCTCGCGCTCGCCCTCGGCTCAGTGTCCCTTTCCAGGCGGGACAGTGCTGTCCCGGCCTCTCTACTACACGGCGCCCTTCTATCCTGGCTACACGAACTATGGCTCCTTCGGACACCTTCATGGCCACCCGGGGCCTGGGCCAGGCCCTACAACGGGTCCGAGCTCGCATTTCAATGGATTAAACCAGACGGTGTTGAACCGAGCGGACGCTTTGGCTAAAGACCCGAAAATGTTGCGGAGCCAGTCCCAGCTAGACCTGTGCAAAGACTCTCCCTATGAATTGAAGAAAGGTATGTCCGACATTTAACGCGGGCTGCGTCGGTCCTGGACTTTCCTAATTTATTTAAAAAAAAAAACATGGCCTTGGCAGTTATTTTTCCATCAACATGAGAGAAAAACAAAACTACCCCTCCTACTAAAAAGTTTATAGTTCCTGGAGATGGATGACATAAAAATGTAAACATCTCCACACACAAACAATAATGTCTTAACCAACTGAAAAGAAAAATTTTAAAGAGGATTTGTATTAAATCTTATTCTGTATATTTAATGTAGCATTTTTGTATTTAAATTGATCACTCAATATCTTTGAAGTAAATTATGAAATTAAGACACCTGTACAGGCATTTAATGTTTTTTTGTAATATAAATATATACATTTGTGTTTCCCCCAGAACTGTTTCATAGTTTAAAAATACAAGTTTAATTTAATTTTTTACACCTATTGATTTTTCTGGGTATGAGCTGAAGTATTATTACAGAAAGGGAACAGGTTATACTCTTAGATTTAAAAAGTAAAAGAAACTGCAGCCGCCTTTGTAAAATGCAAAATATTTAATTAAAAGAGATTTTAACATAATCAGAGCCACTCATTACTTTTTAGAAGCCACAGTAAACTGTCCATCGCCCTGGACAAAAGGTGCAAACTGCAACTTTTTTTCGAAGTGGGGAATGAAAGGTTCCACCGAACCTAGTGTGCCAGCGGGAAACCGTAATTAGGCTTCGAGCCCCGGGGAACCTGGCCCTGCCCGGAATGCAGATTTGGATCACTGATGCGGGCTGCTGTGGGGAGATTGGACCCTGGAGGAGGGAGGAGAGAGACCCAAGTGTGTGCCCAGAAGGGAGAAGAGATGGCAAAGGCAGCTAGAGACACGCACCACCCGAGCTCCATTGCTTAACCTAATTACTTCCAATCAGTGTCGTGTTTTATGCAAAGCAATCAGCTGGTGAACTTTGCTAATGAGTTCGATTTTATGCCGGATTTAGCCCTTATTACTCTTTCAAAGGTGCTCTGGGCTAATGCGGGCGGGAAGCGTTAGGGGATGACAAGGAGAAGGCTTTCCCAAGTCACTGTCTTCTCTACCCCTTCAAAATTGTGCATTGATCTCTTCGCTGGATTTGATTAGATTAGTAAATGTTCCATCCGCGACCATGCGGGTGGTAGGCGGCCGGGTAGATTCCCCGCGCAGCCGCGGGGCTGGGCCGCGGGACCAGCGAGGGGACGGTTCCTCCCTTTCACAGGTAGGTGTCACACTTGTCCTGAATTACAAGCCTGCACTTTGCAGAGTCGGAGATTGGAGAGAGTGGGCGGAAGTGGGGGAGGGAGTGCCATAAGTGCTTGGGGGAAGCAAGGGGAGCCCCGAACGGACCAGAAGAGCCCCCCCCGCCCCCCCCCCAGGGCCCCTTTTTGGACAAGCGGCATTCAAAAGTTCGAGGACGTTTGCCTAGATAATGAGGCCGTTGTGGACTTGATCAGGCTTGTCACTTTAGCACTCTTCCCATCACGGATTCAAGAGTCCGAGTAGCCACAAAAGTATTTTTGATGTTTTATTTTCTCCGTTTAATCCCGCATCTTTCATTGCAAAACGAAAAGGCAGGTTACGTCTCAATCCCACATGAGGAAGAGATACCGCCCTGCGCCCGAGGCCCGCCAGCACAGTCGGTGTTCGCCTCTCCATTTTGCGCGGGAGATGGGGAACCGCGGACTTGTGGAATTTCGTGGGAAATTTTCACTGGTCGGGGGACGGGAGGCTTTACAGCAAAAACATACCCCAGCGAGGGGAATTAATTTGCTCTATTAAACCGAAGCCTGAGCGTAGAGAGAATGTGTTTGCACATAACACCGGTTTAATTAGGCTAAATCAAAACTCACATATTTGCACTTCTACTCAAGACCACTTTAACCCTGTTTTTTAAAACACAGCCCAAATTTTCACCGGAGTTTTCACTTTTGCTACTTTTTTTTTTTTTAAACCTGCAGCGGGGCTCCTTTAGCTTATTCGAATTTAAACAAGTTTGAAAGCAGCATTGTCCAGATGTTTTCTTGAACAGCAGTCGGCTTCAGTGTTTAAATTAGTGAGAAAATTCACGCAGGGAAAATGGTTTCAAAGCTGGAAGTGTGAATGATTAAATATGCATGAGACGATCGTATTTTATTTTGTCCCTTTAATTATAAATGATTTTTTTAAACAATTGAATTCCAGAGATGACTGCCCTACCCCCCGCGCCCCAGCCCCCTCCATCCACCCCCCGACAGCCCGGTTCACAATCAGCTTTTTGCCCCCTGTTGAATATGCAGCCCCAGGAGTCACCTTCTCTTCTAAAAAAGTCAGAAGAATAGGCCAGTCGCCTTCTCTTAAGAGGGAGTTTAAGGACGACATCAACTCTGCGGGATTTGGAAGCACTGGCCCTAAACCCTGCCCAACGATTTTAAAAAGAAAATTGTAGGCTTCCTTGTGTTCCCGGGAATATGCAAATGGCGCGGCGCAGGCCTCCCGGCTCTGATTGCCGAGGCTCCGGGCTGGGAGCCGAATGCCCGCGGGGGCTGCCTGGGAACGGGAACCGCGTACCGGGGAGCCCGCGGCGTTTCTCCCCAACGAGGGGCTGCGCGAGACGCCTCCCGGCTGGTCAGCGAAACCGCCAGAGTCTGGAAGGCTGGTGCCCACATCGCTGCCCCCTGTCCGCATCCCTCCTGCCCTTGGCCTCTGCAGGGTCGAGGGTTTTCTTTGCGTACTTCGTCCTAAGTACAAGCCCCAAATTAAGTTTAGGGTTTTCTCCTTTGCAGAGCTGGGTTTCGGAGGCCAGTGGTTTTTCTGTTGTCTAGAGACTTCTCAGTTTGGGGGCGGCCTGCTGGGCGGGTCGAGGTATGTGCAGCTAGGAAATGTCTCCCGCGTTTAATCCCAGAAATAGATGCGTGTCTGTAAGGTCCCAAGTCCCTCCTCGAGCCTCCGAGCCTCAGCCTGGCCGCATCTTGGGCCGTGTCGAAGGCGATGCTCCTTGCAAGGGGTGCTACGGGAAACCTTTCGGCGTGTGCCAGGGGTTTGCTCGCAGACTTGGACTGGGGCGCGGAAGTTATGCGAAGCAGCGCCTAATACACCTCGGTGCTGGGGTAGCGCGGGCGTTTGTCACCTGCGCTTGGCTGCACTGGTTGCAGCCCCCAAGCAGAGCCTAGCTTGGCACTAAGGGGACTAGGAGTCGCTGAACCCCTGGCAACAGAGGCCGCGGGACCACTGAGTGGGGTCCCTGCAGTCAGCCCCACGAGGCAGCGCCAAACCGGGGCCCGGCTGGGTTTCTTCCCTTGCCCCCCTGTGCAGGGCCGAATCAGCTTCTGGGATTTGGGGCGAGGAACCAACAGCCCAGTCAATCCCTGAGGGTGCATACTCGGGCATTGAGATGAGTCTGCAGAAGGGGCCCTTTCTCCTTCCCGCTCTTCGGACCGGGGTGCCAGGGCCCAAACTGCTGTTCCCGGCCTGGGTGAGGGGGCTTCATCGAGGCCTCCTGGTTTGCAAACCCCTCAGGGCCTCTCGTTCCCTGAGATGTGCACAGCTCTTGGAGCCCGGAAGGTTGGGGGCTGGGCTGCGGTGGTCGTGCGAGCAGTTTCAGAACTGGCCGTTCCTACCAGCCCACCTGTCCCGCCTAACAAGCTGCCAGCTGGGGCGGAGGCACAGAACAGCGCCCTGCAAAGCGCCCAAAGTGAAAGGAATGTGATTGCGCTCCCAAGAGGGAGCCGGAGGCGGATGCAGTTTAGGAAGGGCGCCGCCTACTGGTCCCCGGGCGCCACGCGGCTCGCAGAGAGGAGGAGTTAGGCGACACCCAGCTATGCCCTCCACCCTCAGCGGGGCCTTAGCTCTGGACCCCAAGAGGGTCAAACGTAAATTGCTCCGCCATCCCACTCGCTTCGGCCTGGGACCCAGGACCCACTTAACACTGGGGATTCGGAAAGCACGGCCTTCGACTGGAAGAGTATTAACCCTACAGATTCCTGCCACGGCTTAGGCACAGCCTTTAAAACCTGGCGGCAGGCAGTTGAGAAATATGCGGGCTGCTGGAGCAGCCTGCGGGGAGCGGGGGCGCGGCGGTGCGCAGCCCAGGCAGTGCCGGTGCGCCCACTCCGCATCAGGTGCAGGTATTCCTTTTCTGCTGGCCTTTCCACTCCCGGCCTCTGGGCCCCTCACAGTTTTAATTTGCGGTTTGGCATGTCGGGGGTCTACGACGCAGCCGCGCCCCCAAAGATCGTTTCTATCTTTTGGCCTGTAGGTTGGACATCTTTAGGAAAAGGAAAAACAAAACAAAACTACCCTCGAATTCTTCAAACCCTCTTTCGAAAGCACCTTTAATGAGCTCGGCGTGGCAAAGGAGGAGGTGCTCACCTGGACGTCCCCCTCTACCCATCCAGAAGCGCTAACGGGAAGTCTCAGCTGGTTTCCCCCGGTGCAAGGATGTTGGGGACAGCGGGGGGCGCGCCCTCTACCTGACTTTCGCCTTCTTTGCCACTCGGCCCCCGAATAGGAGGAAAATCGGCCCGACCGGAATCTTGCCTCCTGCTCTCCCCCCAAAGTGGCCAAAGCCGTGGGACTGGTCCTACACCCACCCCACGGGTCTCCCTTTTGGACCAGGCCAGAGCTAATCTCCTTTTCGTTTTCGCGCTAAATGCGACTTGGGTCCCAGGCACGAGGTGGGACCCAGGTTGTGGCCTAACACGATCGCCTCGGGGACCGGGCTGCAGCTCTGGCTGCACACCCAGCGCTGGCCGGCCCCTCCGGGCCGTTGGGGATCTCCGGCCTCCCGTCGGCCGCAGGCCCCAACCCTGGGTCCCCAAGGCCGCCCTCCCGGCCGCGCTCGTTTCCGGCGCCCGGACGAGCCTGGCGCTCCCAGACGCCACTTTTCTCAGTGAAATCTGCTTTTATTTGCTCCGAGCAAACCCCGGGCTCTCAGCGCTCTCGCCTGATGGATGCAAATGTAAATGTGCACTTATTTAATTGGATCAGGCCCCAAGATAAAAGAGATAAACGGCTCCCCGTTTGCTAACTTATTTTCCGAGGCATGCAGCGCCGCGTGGAGGGGAAGCTAATGAAGGAGAATCGCGTCGCTGGGCGCTCGAGCGCTGGTCGGTCGGCTCGGCTTGGGCGGCTGCTCCTCGTCCACCCCCTCTGCATGCGACCTGCCCGCCGGGTAGGATCCCCTTGGGACTTTCTGTGCAATGGGACGGGAAAGTGAGAAGGCGCGGCTTCGGCTTCGCGCTTGCAAATACCCAACCTCTCGCCACAGTGTTCTGCGGTTTTTACCCAACTCTCCATACTGGAGTCCTACTGGCAGGGCCCATTCGATAGAAAATCCTTTCTTGCTCCCCTCCCCAGGCGTCGTCTTTCACCCCAGGCGGGGGTTTCCGAAAGAAAGATGGGAGGGACATGGAAAAGACCAGGGGCGTCCCCCCCCCCCCTGTGCAATGGGACGGGAAAGTGAGAAGGCGCGGCTTCGGCTTCGCGCTTGCAAATACCCAACCTCTCGCCACAGTGTTCTGCGGTTTTTACCCAACTCTCCATACTGGAGTCCTACTGGCAGGGCCCATTCGATAGAAAATCCTTTCTTGCTCCCCTCCCCAGGCGTCGTCTTTCACCCCAGGCGGGGGTTTCCGAAAGAAAGATGGGAGGGACATGGAAAAGACCAGGGGCGTCCCCCACCCCCACCCCGACCCCCGGCCACCAGGGTCCCATGGAGTCGCCCTTTAGACGGAAGGACCACCCTTCTCTGTTCCCAGATGGCCGTCTTTTGGATTCTGGGATTTCTTTCAGGATTGGCGTGGATAACCCCCCCTCCCCCAATGTATGCCCGCAATGCACACAACCCTTCAATAGTTTCAAAGGGTTGCAGAACCCAGACATCCAGACTGTAGGAGGAGAAAGGACTGCCTGACTCCCAGCTCCACTGGGCGGGAGTTCAGAACCTCAGCACCAGTGCGTCGGTCTCCGCCATCCTCGACAAATTCGTTCCCCAAGTTTGGGCCTCGGTTTTTCCCGCAAAGTTTTTCTTCCGTTTAGGAGGGTGGAGGAGGTCTGGGTGGGTGAAGGCAAGAGGCCGGCTGAGACAGACTGCGGAGGATGGGTGCAAAGGAGCCTGGGAAAGGGGGCGCCCTAGGCGGAGACCCTTGCCAGGTAGACCCCAGAGGCTAGGCTGGGCAGGGCTGGGACTGGTGAGGCCCGGCTGGTCAGGGCGGGCCGGCCGCGTCCCATCCCCAACGCGCTGATGGATTGGCTTGTCAGTAGAGCTCTGTGCGCGAAGCCCATCAGAAAGCACTTACCTCGCTAAACTGAAATTACTGTCTTTTCAGGGGCTAATTTGTGTAACTCCCATGGAGGGGCTTGGAGGGGGTTTGATGAGGCATAAAATGATGATTAATGAATTTATTGGCCGCTGCTCATCAAACAACGGCTGGAGAGCTCCCGTCCACACGGGGCGGCCTGGCAGCGGCGCTCAGCACAGCTGGGGTTCGGCCTCCGGGGGTTCAGCGCCTGCAACGGTTTTCTCTTGTACCCAGCCCTGGCCCTGGGGTCTTTCCTTGACCTTAGCCGCTTTCTGCTGACCAGCCTCGGATTTGGGGCGCGGGCTCCAGCCATGCCGCCATCGCCCCCTGCAGGCCAGC
>NW_006786802.1:1161677-1174180 GCF_000442215.2 Lipotes vexillifer | reverse complement strand
TGGTGGTGGGGGGAGGCCAGGACTCCAGTGGCTGCAGGCCCAGAGGTGGACAGCACCTCTCCAGCGTCCTAGAAGCCAGGACTTCAGTGTGACCAGGGCACCCCAGGCAGTGTGAAGATGGAGATGTAGGCTGTTGTCCAGAAGCGTTACAGTGTACTGGTTGGGTCCTTGGGCCTTGGTAGCTCAATCCTACCTCCCTCTGCAATTTACTAAGCTGTGGGTCCTTGGGCAGATCAAATAACCTCTCTGAACTTCAATGGCCTCCTCTGTAGAATGGACCTCTACCACACCTGTTTTCTTTTATTCTTTCTTTGTTTTTTTTTTGCCGTACGCGGGCCTCTCACTGTTGTGGCCTCTCCCGTTGCGCAGCACAGGCTCCGGACGCTCAGGCTCAGCGGCCATGGCTCACGGGCCCAGCCGCTCCGCGGCATGTGGGATCTTCCCGGACCGGGGCACGAACCCGCGTCCCCTGCATCGGCAGGCCGTCTCTCAACCACTGCGCCACCAGGGAAGCCTCCACCCCTGTTTTGTGAGGATTCTAGTGGGTGACAGATAGTCATCCTTCAATACAGTTACTCGGGTCATGCTCTCTTAGCACTTCACTTCGCTGGAGATGCTAGCCAAGGCCTGGGGGGGAAGGGGAGAGGGTGGGAGACTGAGGCTTTGGGTTCTGACTTGGGGAGAATCCTGCCAGAATGGCTGTTGTTCTTTAGCACTCTTCCCCTTCCCTGCCTCCTCTGGCTATACATCACTCTCTGGGGCTTGATTGGAGGGAGACACTGGGGAGCCTGGGAAGGCAGCTCTGATCACAGCTGAGCTTTGAGGAGCTGACCAGACCTGCCTTGGGATCCCCTAGGGGGGCAGAACTGAAGTTCAAGTTAGTTCACAGGACAGTTCAGACCTCCTCTCATTTATACATAACCCACCCTTTTTCTGCAGGCTCCTGTCTTTTGGAATGTGTGTCCCCAAGTCCTTTTAGCCACTTCCTCTACTCTCAATCAAAACCCTGCAGCCCACAGACTTATAAACTCAGCTTGGAGTCTTTACCTCCCCTGCCTACCTTGTACCCCGCACACTGCCCCACCCAGATCTCCCAACAATTGGCTCAACCTTTGCCTCCCTGGGACATCCTGCCCTGCTGAAGCAGAGCACAGGGAAGCCCTTGGCACTGACCTCTCCAGTAAGAGGCTTGGTTGGCCTCCATGTTAGTGCAGCTCCACTTAAACTATTTTTTCCCTTCCTGTAACATACATAATTGAGCATCTATAATATGCCAGATTCCTTGTTCTAGTTGCTGATGATACAGCAATGAACAGAGCAAAGTCCCTGCCCTCCTGGAGCTTACATTTTAGAGGGTTGGGCAGAAAGTAAACAAATAAGTGTGATAATGGCTTATCACAATCTCCAGGTGATGAGTGTTAGGAAAAAAATTAAGTAGGGTAACGGGAGTGTGCTCTTGGAGTGAGGGCAGTCTGGGAAGCATCCCCTAGGAGGGGGCATTTGAGCAGAGACCTGAAAGAAGTTAGGGAATAGGCCAGGCAGCTATCCCAGGGGAGGGAGTTCTGGGAAGAAGGCATAGCAGGTGCAAAGGTCCTGAGGTGGGAGCAGGTTTGAGCAACACCAAGAAGACTTTTATGGGAGGGGATTAGATCAAGGCAAAGCCAGGTTCAGGTTATATGGGGCCTCGTAGGTCCTGGTGAGATCTGTGGATTTTATGATGTGACAGAGAGAGAGGGAGAGAGAGAGGGAGAGGAAGGGAGGGAGGGTTTTGAAGGGAGAGACAGGATCAAATTTATGTTTTAAAGGCATCCCCCTATATGAGGAGCTGAGACTCTGGGAGGACAAGAGTAGAGGCAGAGACCAGTTAAGAGGGTGATGGAGAATTTAGGGGGAGGTAATGGAATGTGGTCTTGGTCCAGCATGGTAGCCGGGGAAGTGGGGAGAAGCAATCAGGTCTGGGCTGAAGGTAGTGTCAACAGGCTTTGTTGATGGATTAGATGTTGGGAATAAGAGGAGTGGCGTTCTAGATGCCTCCAAGAATTTGAGCCTGAAAACCCAGAGGCATGGGGTTGCCATTTGCTGAGATGTCCAGTGGTAAGGGAGGAGCAGGGATTTTTTTTTTTTTTTCTGGAGAAGGGGGAAGTAAGATACTCATTGACCTGAACCCCAAGCCCTTTGGCCCAAAGGAGTTGCTCTTGTGGACATGTTGGTCATCCAGTGTCCAGGCCAAACCCTGAAGTGAACAGATCCTGCCGCCTGAGACCAGAGATCTCAGACCTTTCTAACCCCATCTCCCCTTTTATTTCTGCCTTTTATTCCTTTCCCTTTTTCTTTTTCTTTTTTTTTTTTTTTATCAGCGGAGAAACTGAGGTTCAGGAAATGAAAATGACTTGCCCAAACTCACACAGTGAGTTTATAGGCAGCACCGAATCGGAAACCCGGGTCTCCTAACTCCTAGGCTGTGTTCTCCTGTCTCAGCCAAGCTAAGATCTCACGGATATCTGTGTTTTAACGGAGAACTCCTGGAAACAAAATGCCTTAACAGAGAGGAATGAATTTAGAATGGTGGAGTCTCAGACACTGTGACAGGCTGTCAAGGGAGATATTTTTAGGCAGGGCCGGGAAATATCTTAGCCCTCCTCCAAAGCTGCTGGAGGACAGGCTGCCTCCTCAGGACTCTGTGTGTGGAGTACAGATGAGGGAAAATCTAGGAGTATGTCATCTCTCCCAGATACTCAACAGCAAGGAAGTGCTAGGACTTCTGCCCCTGCCAAGGAGTGTTTACTTCCCTAAATAATTGCCATCTGAAAAGATTTGCTCATTTCTCCTGTTGGAAGTGACTGCCTGCCTGCCCACAATGATCGCGCATAATGCAGCAAAAATGAATGTTCCTTTGCCCGTCATTTTACAGAGCAGCTCCTAGCAAACAGATTTGAATTGGGGACAAGGACTCCAATCACAGGTCTTTCATGCACTTATTTTGTATTTCTTTCTTTTTTCAGTGCCTCACCTTGACTGTTTTTTGCTTTTTTGCCCCCACCTCAATCCTTTTCTTGACTCCCTGTTTCATATATATGGTCGTCAGCTTGGGGATTTTTTCTGTAAAATCTATCAGTGGCTTTGTCCCCAAGGGAACCCACAGGCCCTTAGGAATAGCATCTCAATGTCTTTCAAGCAGAGTGAGACATCTGTTAGCCCTAGATTCCAAATACCCTCACAGTTCCAGAACATCCCAGACACCTTCCCAGCTAACACAGTTTGACATTAGACTTACCACACAGTTGTCATTGCTGAGACTTTTTTTTTTTAAGGTCTAAGCCACAAGGTTTTTTGTTTGTTTGTTGGTTGGTTGGTTGGTTGATTTCATTTGCCTTCTATTTGTATTCAGCATCTAAATCCAAACCCTGTGGTAATAGGTGGCTCTTTTTCTAAATACTCATACATGCAAAGATGTTCATGGGTAGTTGAGGACTTATTTTCCTGGATCACATAAAAGAGTGGATGAGTGGCGACTTGGAGAAAAGGGTGTTTTTGGAATAAACACCACCTCTTTGCGCTCATGAAGAATGTGGTAGAAAAATCGGTGGCCTGGTTTATTTTGGTTGGTGGAGTTTTTTTTTTCCACTCTCTCCAGACATTGTTTCCTTTCTTACTTTCTTTTTTCTTTTTAATTTTTTTCTTTTAATCTGGTAAGTGCCCGACAGGTCCTAGAAAATGTCTGAGGAATGTCTGAGAAGGCTCCATAGGACTGAAATTGCAAGGAAAGGGTGCTTACCTTGCTCCGTGTTCCCCGAAACTTATTCGTTTGAGCCCCGCCCTCCCAATCCTTATCATAGCCTACGATTATTGAAACTACTATTTACAGAATAATTTCCTTTGAATTTAGTTGCCATTTACTTATATTGAAAGGAATGTTTGTACCACTACAGTCACTGAAAAACGAGTATCACTCGCCATCAGTGGAAGACAATTATTAAGAAGCCAGTTAATTAAGTGAAGTTCTTGGCCTCCTGGGCTTTGAAGGCAACTGGCGTCTCTCAGGGTCTCTGGTTGTTCCAGAGGTTACTGCAACCCCATTCCTTCTGCTTCGCCCACGATTTTGTAGGTCACATGAGCATCTTTTCACCCACACCTAAAGTCATCCTGTGTCCCCCCAGAGATGTGCTTCCCACACTTTAAAAAATAGTAACTGCTCATTTTACAGATATGGAAATTGAGGCCCTGAGAGGTAAAGCAGTTTGCTCCAGATCACACAGCTTGTTGGTGACAGAGCAGCCAGGGATGGCTGCCCCCGATCCCCACCCTGCTCCCCCTACGCCTTTTTCTTAATGAATTCCTTGCACTGTAATCCTCATCTCTGGGTGAGCTTCTGGGGAGGCAGGACCGAGATGGGAGAATCCATACAAACCTTGTAAACTTTTGTTCCTTCAATTCCACTGGTTCTTCAAGGCCTGAATCTCTTTTTTCCGATCTGTGGGTCACTCTTTGGGGGTAAGGGGCCAAGACCCACAACCCAATATGCTCTTTGATGCCACAAAGGACTCTGGTCCTCTATTTCTTCTGCAGGGGAAGAAGAGAGGGTTGGAGCCTCCAGCTCTGAGCAAAATTTGGAGAAGGGGTGGGTGGGCTTGACGAGGTGGATGCATCTCCCTTTGAGAGGTTCCTGCCCTATCAGTGCCCCTTTTTCCAGATACTTACAAGTGTATCCCACCCCTCTCCCCCACTTTCTGAAGCTGGCCACAGAGACACATGGGAACTTTGTTTAGTGCTAACAAGTAAGGTGTTGTTAGGTTCCTGGCTGTAATATCACTCAAAGTTAACACCCCTGTACACACACACACACACACACACACACACACACACACACACACACCCCTTGCTCCTTTCTCCTCCCTCTTCTTTTCTCCCTGGGTGGGGACCTTTAGCATAGCTTGTTTATTGGGTAGGCCCTCCCTCACCTGCCCTGGAAGGCCTGCCATGCCCCTCAGTGGTGTTGCTGCACACCTGGCCTACATCCAGCCCGTACTCTCACCACTTCTCCAGGCCACCTATCTACTACCTGAAGTCTATCTCCAGCCAGAAGGACCACAGGCAACTCAAATTCAAAATGTCCCAAACTAGGTTTATTCCTAGGTATTTTATTCTTTTCGACATGATGGTAAATGGGATTATTTCCTTAATTTCTATGTGGTATATATTATACAGTGGAATACTACTCAGCCATAAAATAAATGAAATTTTGCCATTTGTGACAACATGAATGGGCTTGGGGGGTATTATGCTAAGTGAAATAAGTCAGACAGAGAAAGACAAATACCGTCTGATACCACTTATATGTGGAATCTAAAAGATACAACAAATTAGTGAATATAACAAAAAAGATGCAGACTCACAGATACAGAGAACAAACTGGTGGTTACCAGTGGGGAGCAGATAGGGGGAAGGGCAAAATAGGGGTAGGGGATTAAGAGGTACAAACTATTAGGTATAAAATAAGCTGCAAGGGTCTTCCCTGGTGGCGCAGTGGTTCAGAGTCCGCCTGCCGATGCAGTGTACAACACAGGGAATATAGCCAATATTTTATAATAACTATAAATGGAGAATAACCTTTAAAAATTGTGAATCACTATATTGTACACCTGTAACATAATATTATATATCAACTATACTTCAATAAAAACTAAAAATAATAAAAATAAATAAATAAATAAATAAATAAATAAATATATATATATATATATATATATATAAAAAGAATAAAGCCAGATAAAAAGATGAAAAAAAAATGTCCCAAACTAAAGTCACCTCCTTCCCATTCCTCGCCTCACCCCAACCCCACATTGGCTTCTCTTGCCTTCCTTCATCCAGTGACCCAGTGGAAGGACTTCAGAAACATGCCAACAGTTTCCTTTCACCAATGCTTCATATGCATCCACTCCCCAAGTCCCATAGATCCTTCTGAGGGATCTTGTTCAACCGTCTCCCCCGCCTACTGCACTAGTCTGAACTTCATCATCTGCCATACTGACCATCACATACCTCCTGAAGGTCTCCCTGCCCCAGCCATCTTTGTAGCACCAAAGTAGAGCCCAAAGCCTGGAGTGTCCTGGATATTCAACACACGTTGATGGAAATGAAAACAAAGAAATGGATTCCAAGCCAGTGTACTTGGATTTTTCCCATAGAAATGAATTTTGAAACAGCTCTGGGGTCAGACAGGTGTGAATTCAAATCCTGACTGCCCTCTACTATCTTGGGTATATTAATGAACCAGATTAGATGACTAAGAAATCTAAACAGAGAGGCCCAGCACCTGTGGTACTGGAGAAGGTGGACCCTATTGGGTGCCAGACTTCTTGGATTCCGTTCCTATCTGTGCCCCCTGCCAGCTGTGCAACCCTGGGAAAATTCCTTAACCTCTCTCAAATTCAGCATCCATAAAACAGGGATAATACAGTACCTACCTCACAGGGTGAGGATTAAATGAGATAATGGATGCAAAGTGCACCGAAGCACATGGTGGACTCTCAAGAAATGTGAGTGCTTACCATTATTACTCAATAAATATGGTTTCATATGATTGCAAATGATTTCACCTGAGAATTTCTAAAATTGTGTAGTGTGTTTTCTCCATTTCTTATCTACATCACATCTTTTTGCTGATCAGCAATGGTTAAGATGTCTAGAGTGAAAAAAAAATCTTATTTTAAGAATCACTCCTTGGAACATTATTTCATTACTTAAACTTTCTGCTGACTCATCTATTCCATGGTAACTGAGTCTTTCTTTACCAATAACTTTAATTACATCAATCACTCATTCCCAAAACTGCTGAATAATGAAAACTCTTAGAGGTGACACGATGGACTTCTGTCACAGAAGCAGGGGCTTTTGGAGGGAGATATAATAGGCGTTTCTTTCCTTTTCTTTATTTGTTTTTTAAATAGCAATCAGTACTTCAAATAGGGAAATATGGTTAGCTTTCATGATTTACTATCTGTCCATCTATCTCTCTAACAATTTATAATCAGGAATGACAATTCACAACTTCCTGAATTGAATTGAATGGAATTTCCTTCATCTTCTGACATTTCTTAGTCATAAGGCCCATGTCGCCACCTTGGTGATTAAATAAGTGATGTTTGAGAATTCCAACACCAATTCCTTTGCTAAAAGCTGCATAACAATCGCATAGTACAGTTAACAGTTAACATATTACCTAAACAATGATTTTGTCATTGATAATAATAGCTACCTTATTGAGCTCTTAGTGCATACCAGTTATTCTACTGAAGATTTTATGTACATGAGCTCAGTAAAGCCTCATCAAACCTATGGAGTACATACTATCACTATCTCCGTTTTACAGGTGAAGAAACTGAGGTGCTGAAAGGTTTACTTGCCTGAGTAAGCATCAAAGTGACATATGAACCTAGGAATGTCTGACTCTCATTTTCTGTGCCTAGATGGAGCCAGGAGGGAGTTGCTGGCTGTTCTTTGCAGTTTTAGGCAGCAGTTGTTTTTCTGGCTATTCACAGCTCAATTCTACTGTGAGTAGAATAAGGTACCTGCTATTTGCTGACCTTGAAATGTTATCTGATGCTACAGAGAAGCAGTGATCCTCAATGTGATGAGGGCCAGGGGCGGGGTGGGGTTGGCGTGCATCTCACAAAACCCTGTCCCAAAGTGCGTGCTCTTCCTCTCTCCCATCCCCTCCAGGCCCTTGGCCCCTCCCTCTTGGACTGTGACATCAGCCTCCTAACTGGTTTCTCTGTCTCCAGGCTCTCCCCCATCTTTCCATCTACATACTCTTACCTTACTAGCCAGGAGACAGTAGCCAAAGGAGCTACAGAAGGTTGTAGAGCGGGAGAGTGACAAAATCAAAACTATACTCCCAACAGATTCCTCTCTAAGTCATTTGAAGCTCTTCATCAGTCTGACCCCATTCTCCCAGGTGACCCCGTCTCCCTAGACCCTTCCTGGGTATCTTGTGCTCTGGTCACACTGGCTCAACAGTCACTTTCCAAGCCCTTTTCCCCAGGCTGGGTCCCCTGCCTCAGAGCCATCATCCCAGTCACCTGTCTAAATCCACTTGCCCTTCAGAGATTGAGTTCAAGTGCTTCTAGCAGCTTCTAGGGCTTTCACAATGGCTCCAGCTCACACTGCTTCCTCTCCACATGGGGCTGCTGCTGAGGAAGAGACAGCAGAGCGCATGGGCTCTAGGGTCAGGGAAAGCTGGGTTTGCATCCCATCTCTGCTGCATGCCAGCTGTGTGACCTTGGGCAAGTGGCTTAACCTCTCAGAGCCTCAGTTCCACCAGAGTGAAGTAATGATGATGCTTTCTGTGTCCCGGTTTTTGGTTAGAGGGTGAGCCTGTCTGTGGTGTGCCTTAGAAGTCATTCATTCCAGGACCACCTGCAAAGCCAGTATGTTCTTTGTTCACATATTAGCATCCATGTGCAGGACTGGAAACAAGGTGATTCCAAAAAGTACATGCTTCTGTGAGCTTTGACCTGGCTTTTCATCTTTGCATGTACATTTCCAGAAACACACAGATCTGGTTCTGCACTCTCCTAGGCTATTTGTCTGGAGCCCCATACTGTTTATCTGACTATGGCTTTGCAATATATCTTACAATATGACAGAGCAGTCCTTACTTTTTGCTTTTCTTGTTCAAAACTCTTTGACTTGTCTATTTGGGGGCATTTATTCTTCCACACAAGTTTTAGGATGAATTTAACAAGTGTCAAAATCATTAATTTTGGTACTCCTTCCCTCAGTACTGTACCAGGCACAGAGTCTGAGCTTCAGGGTAACAGGTGTGAGAGCACCCAGGTGATTCTCTGAGGATACAGGTGGAGAAAGGAATCAAGTGCATACCAGATTCTATAGAATCTATCTTGGGCACCCTAAGGCGTAGTCTGGGGTGCCCAAGATAGACTGCAGTCAGTCTAAGATGAACCTGAGGGTCCAGATGTCTTACCTTGGGTGCAGGGGAGGGGTAAAGATGGTGGCTCTGAGGCAGGGTGAGGAACTGGCTGTGTGAGGAGGGAGTTTTCCCTCCTCCCAATGAGGGAGGTTTCCTCACTTCCATCAGGTTTCCCTTAATACCCCTGGCCCAGTCCTGAGTCCTGATATTTTCCTACTGCGTGTTAAGTGTCGGGGATTGAGACTGAATTGTGACGAGGAGTGCAGCCTTGGGAGCCAGGCTGCCTGGGTTCCTGCCCTCCACACTCACCTCCCACCTACCCCAGCTTAGCCAATGGCACCACCATCTAGAAACCTGGGACTCAGTCTTGGCTTTTTCTATTTTCTCCAGATCGTCACCTCTGGTTACGAAATCTGGATTCAGACTTGGTGGATTCAATGTCCTTGATTTTTTTCCCTGAATCTACACTTCGTTACCATCACCAACATTGTAATGCAGGCCACTGTCATCTCTCACCTCCTCAATGGCCTTCCAGCTCTAGTCCTGTTTCCTGAAGTTGATTTTCCCCACTGAAGATAGACTGCATATGTGATGATATAATTCTTCTGCCTGAAATATCTATCGGCTCTCTATTGCCCTCATACAAGTCTTGAACTCCTAAGTATAATGTTCCTTTAAACATTAGTTTCTAAACCTGCAAATGGCAAACCTGTTTGCCATTCATATACACTATTTTGCCTCTGGGCCTTTGCACATGCTGTTGTTCCCTTTGTCACGCCCCATTTCTCACTGTCTGCCCCCCGCCTTTCTACAGTCAACCCTTACATGGTTAAAGATCTGTGTGTAAAGTTCCCTCCTCCTTCAATACTAAAGGTGTCAAGTAAGGAACAAGAAAAATTTACTAGTTGTGTGACCTTGGGTAATTAATTCATCTCTGAAGTTCGGTTTCTCTTTCTGTAAAATTGGGCACAATCATAATGGTAAAAGTCCATTCTAGCTGGACAGTTTAACAGTCAGTGTGTGATTCACTGCCTCACAGGATTGTTGTGAGGATTAAAGGAGATCATTGCAGGCACATTTCATAGACCAGTGGAGGAATAAACAGAGGCACAAGGCCCAGTCCTAGCCTTAAGGAACTTTCAATGAGATCAGACTCATACCACCACAGCTGACAGCTCCTTGAGAGCCATTTCCTTCCTTCTCTTTTCCTAAAGGAACCTCACCTTTGTGTGGGGTGGCAATGTGCCCAGCCCTAGGGGATGGGCCGTTTATCTCTAGGCCAGTTGTGATCATTCCATTCTCCTTGCCAGATGCTCACTTTCCCAGCCTCCCTTACAGGTAGGAGGCCATGTGACCAATTCTGGCCAATGAGACATGAAGAGAAATCTACTAATCTTTCTGAATCTCAATCTCTACTTTTGTAAAACGAGCAGGTGGGATCAAATAGCAGGGTAGCTTAATCCCCCTGTTTTTTTAAAAGCAGAGGATCCCCCTTTTTTAATTCCAAAAAAATCTTACGTGGAATGTTAATGTATAACAAAGCACAATTGCTCTAATTGAAAGGGAGATTGGAGAGTGCAGGAACTCCATCCTACTCTTCCCATCCACAAAACAATACTTGGAAAGCCACTGGGTCAGAGCATCTCTACAGCCTATAGTGGATATGTGTTATTTTATTTGTGTATATTTTTGGATACTTACTCTAGTCCAGCATTCTGAATTCCCCTTGGGAACCATCTCTCCCCTCCCCTGGGTCTAAAAGCTTTTTAAAATTTTTATTTTATTTATTTATTTTTGGCTGCGTTGGGTCTTCGTTGCTGTGCGCGGGCTTTCTCTAGTTGCGTCGAGCGGGGGCTACTCTTCGTTGCGGTGTACGGGTTTCTCATTGCGGTGGCTCCTCTTGTTGTGGAGCACGGGCTCTAGGTGAGTGGGCTTCAGTAGTTGTGGGTCACAGGCTCTAGAGCGCAGGCTCAGTAGTTGTGGCGCACGGGCTGAGTTGCTCCGCGGCATGTGGGATCTTCGCAGACCAGGGCTCAAACCCATGTCCCCTGCATTGGCAGGAGGACTCCCAACTACAGTGCCACCAGGGAAGCCCGGTCTAAATGCTTTTGATGAAGTTAATTCAATTTTGATTCTAGGGCTAGACGTATGATTTAGGGCTGCCCGACATTCCATCCTTTTGGGTTCAGTGACTGGTTCAGAAATATGCACATGACTCAATGTGTTCCGGAGAGATTGAGGCCTCAGATTTTTATTAAAATTGAAGAGAGGTACAGGCTCGCTTTTCCCATTGAACTTGAACTCTGGGACTATGAAGACCTGAGAACAAAGCCTACATGGAAGGGAACAGAGCTGAGAGATGGAAAGAGACCAGATCTTAGAGAATTTGATGCCCTGGATTAAGTTTTGCCTGAAGACAGACAGACCTACCACTGAATTTTTAGTTTTGTGAGTCAGTAAATGTCCTTCGTTTAGAGTAGTTTGAGTTTCACTTTCTATATTTGCAACCCAAATGGTTCCAACTAGTACAAATTCTTTCCAGATCTAGAATCTCGGATTCTCTGAGAGGTAGATATTAAGGCTATTCACAAACTTTCCAGTTTTTCTCATTCCGGGCATGGGGGAGAATTGTGTTTCTCCACTGATTCTGAGCGAGGCAGGGCATATGCCTTCCTTTGTCAATGAAATGGGAGTAGAAGTGATAGGTGTCACTTCCGGGTGGGCTCTTTACAAGTCGTGCACGATTCACCACTCTCTCTCTTTCCTTCCCATAATGGTGTTCCAGATGGTGGTGGCTCTATCAGCCTGGGTCCCAGACTGAGGACAATATGGAACAGAGACCCCTGCTGACCCTCGATGGATATGCACTGCGAGCAAGAAATAAACCTTTGTTGTTTTAAGCCATTGAGATTTGGGGTCATTTGTTATAACAGCATAACTTAGCCTATCCTAAATAATATCTGCAGAATCCTCCTCAAACTTGCCCTCCTTCTCTTTCTCCCCCTCCTTTTCCCTGCCTCTCCCGTTGCTGCTCTGCTCTGCCCAGCAGTCTTTCTTACATAACTCTATTCCTTATCTTACATTCTGTCAACAGACTATTAAAAGGCATCGATGATTGGTCGTCTCCTGCCTTCCCAGTGATATTCAAGTGGACATTGGCAGGAGATCACCAGCCTGCCCCACAAAGCTGTGCCCCTGGCATCATCACCAGTGTCCATCAATTACAGCTGTCAGTCAGTCGACCTCCCCAGCACTGGTCTCGGCAGGCGGTAACTTCCTAAGCAAATTACTGGACTCACAGGGCTCTGAGTTCTGGAATGGAACCTTCTCCAAGAATGCCCATCCATTATCTCAGGAAAATTAACAAGATCCTGAAGTTTGTGCTATGGTAGTCGTAACAATACTCTGCCAAGATTAAAAAAAAAAAATTGACAATTAAAAATTACATACATTGGCCTTCATTGTTAATATGCAATTTCTAGAGTTTATCAGTCAATAAAGCTAATGTACAAGATTCTGCAGCTGGGGTGGAAGTTTGGCAATGACTAAGTTCTTTTTTTTTTTTTTTTTTTTG
>NW_006786802.1:1140925-1161563 GCF_000442215.2 Lipotes vexillifer | reverse complement strand
GCTCCGGACGCGCAGGCTCAGTGGCCATGGCTCACGGGCCCAGCCGCTCCGCGGCACGTGGGATCCTCCCGGACCGGGGCATGAACCCGTGTCCCCCGCATCAGCAGGCGGACTCTCAACCAGTGCGCCACCAGGGAAGCCCTGACTAAGTTCTTTGAAATCAGAAAAGAAGTAAAACATTCCTGAAGCTTGAGTGTGATCACCGTTATGAGCAGGTATGACACTTGTAGAGCGCAGGATCCTCAAATTTCCCTGCTGACATGGCAAGAAAAGCCATATAAATGGGCAAAAGGCCATATGGGAGTGGTTTCGACTGTAGGGGACTTCACAATGCTACCTTTTCTACATTCAGCTCTGACTGGCTGATTGTCACCATCCAGGAATGCAGACCCAGTGTTGCTAGTCCTTTGCTTTTTTTTTTTCCATTTTCAGGGAAAATTGAAATCCATATAAGTCGTCAACTGCATCACATTTTCCCTAAAGTACTCTAACATCCAAGCTTAGTGGGCAGACACGGGTAGGATGTTTGATAGAATATAACTTGGTCATCCTTATTATCTCTTCCCATTCTGCACTCTCTCCATTTTCCAGATTAGGAAACTGAGACTTAGAAAGGGAAAGTGACCTACCCAAAAGGACATGGCCAGACTTTGAAACTCAAACCATAGCTTCTAACTGCTTCTCTTCCTCTGGTGTCCCAGTTGTCTCCTCACAGCTCAAGTATATGGCAGAGAAATTAATTGTCCACCAAAGAGTCATGCTCCCACTTCTGTAATACAAGGTGTTAGTGGGAAGCAGCCATGAGCCAGAACTACATTTCCCAGCTTCCCTTCTAGGTGAGGTCATGTGATTCATTCTGATATGTACCATTTTCAGACACCAGCAGTTAAGAAATGGGTGTGCCTTCCCCACCCTCTCTTCCTCCTTCCATAGCTCCTTATAGATGAACACAGCAAACTTGGAAACCATTGTTGAAGGTGAAAGGACCATAAGACAATGAATCTGGGTACCTGAATCATCATTTGGAGGAAAGCCACCTCCAATTAGGAGCATCCATTTTGGACTTGACATTGGGGATAAATAAACTTCCATTGTATTTGAGCCATCATACGTTTTTGGATTTTTTTGTTACAGCAATCAGCGTTACCTTAACCATACATATATATTAAATAGATTTTAAAAAATCTTTCTTTTTTCCCCTTTCTATCGTAACGGAGGGGTTTGCAACGGACAGGGCCATCCACTTGAATTCAACCCACTTGAATCCAAAGGGCCGTGGGTGAGAAAATGACTCCAGTTAAGTTTGGTTTCTGGATATAGAGGTGGAGGGGCCTTGAGTGTCACTGCATCTTTCCTCCCCACCCCCAATACCACCTTGGCTTTGAAGAGGGACTTGTTCATATTTCAGCTGGAGGTGAGCATATTATCAATTGAGCCCTCCTGGAGGAAGACAGAAGACAAAACAAGCATTTGGCCTGTCTGAGCCACACACCCTTAACCAAGATAGGAGTGAACATGTTTGGGAACATCAAAGGCAGTGTGATATCTTAAGCATAAGGAGATTAACATTTACAAAAGTTTGCGCCTCGGCCGGTTCCCAAGAATCCAGCAGACAGAGCCAGAAGGGACAATTAACATCACCCATCTGCACTGGGGTCTTCTGACGTCTCATATTAATTTCTTTTGAGCTTTCAGCTAGATTCAGGATGGAGGAGGCAAAGCAGGTCTCCTATGTCAACAAGAAACCTCCATACACAAGGGAGATGTTAAAAAGCACTGGGAAATGACAGTAAAGGTGCCAAGTCCTGGGGGAGAATTCTGCCCTCACAAGTACCAGGCCACTTACACTCAGAGACAGACAGATAGAAAGTCTTTACTGATCTTCTTACAGTCAGAAACAGCCAGTGCCCTCCTAAGCCAGCCACTCAGTGAAAAGCAGGGCTGAGACTGTTTGCATGAATGGAGGAGGGGTGAGGCACTGGTTTTGTCCCTTTGAAGCAAGAGGCCAAGAATATCTCAACACACTCCAAGTACCAGCAACAGTAGGCAATGGATGGAGACCAAAATCCCTTACAGCTGTTGGAAACCATACCCTATTCAGAGATAATTGGCAATTAGTTAAACAACTCCTGTTTAAAATACTCCTCCTCTCCACCCTCAAAGACAGCTGTGTTTAAAAAGGGGTGGAGAGAGACTTCTCAAAAAATGTGGAAACCTAATCTTCAAGTCAATAAAACAAAACAGGGCTCTGGGAGGAAATGAGTTAGAGAAGTTAAAAATATTTCTAGGTAATGGAACATCTTTTGAAAATCCATTGCTCCGTTTTTCTCTTGCAGTAGGAACTGGTGGTCAAGAACACAAACTTTGGGGTCTGAAAGGCCTAGGTCTGAGGACCTGCTCTGCCATTTACCAGCCGTGTGAACTTGGCAAGTTTCTTAAACTCACTAAGCCTCAGTTTTCTCATCTGTAAAATGGGAATGATAGTAATTGTATTGTGAAGGTTAAATGAGATGGTGCTTGGGTCTGGCACATAGTTAAGTGCTCAGAAGTGTTAGCCCTTAGGCATACATACTTATTCAAACCCAAATTCCCCAGCCTGGCATTCAAGCTCCTCTGTAATTTGTCTCCAACCTAGTCTTCCAAACTCTTGCCCATTTCCCATCCTCTCTTACTGGCAACCAAAAGGAACCAGACCCCTAGGCCTTAATTTCCTAATCTATGAAGTGAGATAGAGAAACTAGATTCTCTCTAAGGTCACTGCCAATCTTTTCTTCCCATCTTGCATGTTAATCTTACAAGGTCAGGCTCAAATGCCACCATGAAGCCTTCCCTGGGAAGGAATTAATTTCTTCTTGCAAAGCTCAAGCCAGAGTTACAAGCTAGTGGCTCTTTTGTTTGACCTGCACTATATTTTTAAAAATCAGAAAACGTCACCGAAAATTTTGGATTTCCACCTTCTCTAAAAAGAGTCGGAAGACCTGGAAATCCTGGCTCCACATGGATAGCCCATTCTCAAGGCTCTGACCTCTAAAGGTATAACGCTTTTCCATTCATATAGAGATAAAAAGTTGCAGAAAAGGGAATAATATTTTCTTGTTGGAGGTTTACAGGAACATCATGACCTGACTTAAGTGGACAGATGTAAGAACAAAGGAGTCTCACAGCAAGGAGTTGGCAGCAACCAAGCACACCCCCTCTCCTTTTAGTATAAAAGAAGCCTGAATTCTAACTTGTGTAAGATGGTTCTTTGGGACACTAGTCCACCATCTTCTTGGTCTGCTGACTTTCCGAATAAAGTGACTATTCCTTGCCCCAACAATTCGTCTCTCAATTTATTGGCCTCTGGTGTGGCGAGCAACACGAGCTTGGGCTTGGTAACACATCCATCCATCCATCCAACCATCCATCAGTTTACTTATTCATTCATTCAAAACTTAGCAGACACCTCACAGTGTAGGTTGAATTAATTTAAATGAGGATCATGTAAAGGTAAGTTACAAACTATAAACAAATATTCTACAACCATAATATGAAAGATAACTTTAAACAATATAGGTTATAAAGTTGGAGTAGAAAATATTTCTGTGGTACCCCAAGAATACAGTGGATGAAAACATTGATACAACTTTTGGAACATAAGTAAGTACAGCTTATTTAAAACACGATGATGGTCATAGTGAGACAGACTGGAGTGGGATAAAGTTTTTATTATACTGAAGTATTTGCACAAATATATATACTGAAAATATATATGTACACACATTTATATACTCTACAATATAAACAATAGTTGCAATGCAGGCAGGTATATAGATGGCATCTGTGTGACACAGAATCAGCTCACCAAGAATGGCTGCTCAGTCTTTGCGGGTTGTGCTCCAATGAGACCAGAATGACATGAGGGGCATAACAACTCCCGGGACAGTGATGTCTATAAGTGGTGGCTTTACCAGGTCTCCTCTCATTTCATCCTTGCAACCCTGTGAGGTAGGTATTATCAGCTTTATAGATGGGGAAGCTGAGGTATTCAAAAGTGGCTCCCCCCCCCCTTCCTCCCCCTCCTCTCCATCCTCCCCAACCTTCCCCTCCTTCCCCTCCTCTTCCACTCTCTGTGTTTTTCTTCTAGGGGCTATTTCTTTTCTTTTCTTTTCTTTTGCAGTACGCGGTCCTCTCACTGCTGTCGCCTCTCCCGCTGCGGAGCACAGGCTCCGGATGCGCAGGCTCAGCGGCCATGGCTCACGGGCCCAGCCGTTCCGCAGCATGTGGGATCTTCCCGGACCGGGGCACAAACCCGTGTCCCCTGCATCGGCAGGAGGACTCTCAACCACTGCGCCACCAGGGAAGCCCTCTAGGGGCTATTTCTTGCTTTCTACCTTCTGTGGGAATTACGGATGTTTATAGGCATCTTCGTCTCCTCTGCTACAGACTGTGAGATGCTTGGGGTGGGGGTGGGGTGGGACTCTCTTTTATTCACCTGGTAAGCCCAAAGGCCCTGGCCCAGTGTCTAGCTTCAGAGATGGAATGAACAGCCCCCCTCCCATCCATATGAATGTCACCCCCTGGAATTGTGCAAACCAGCCCTGTGACTGAGTGAGCTAGTGAGCGAGGGAAAGGACAAGTGAATGATGAAGGCATGCACTTATATAGCACCTACTATATACCAGGCACTGTACCAAGTACTTTACAGATAGATGAATACACATGGATGAATACCAAATGAATGGGTCCCTCTGCTCGGTTCCCAGCTCAGAGCTGCAGACCCCTTCTCTCTGCGAGATATGAACAGATATTCCAGCTCTGAGCCTGGTAGATTTGGGGGCTCCATCCAACTGCTAGGTCTTGGCCTTAACAAGATCCACTCACGTCAGTGGAATAGGGACACGTATTGTGATCGTTACCAACCGGAAAACATCTTTCATTGTCCAAAGAGCCATGCTGGGCCTCAGTGAAACCCCGAGACCAGTAGACAGAGGTCACTATAGCTGCAGAGTTAGACTATCTTCTTAGTTTCCCTTCCAATGTCACCCAGAGAATGTGTTTGTTAGAGTTTTATTCCCTGGGGTAAGAATAAAACACTCTTTGCACCAAAATCTGCACCAATCTGTTTCATGTGTATGATGTTTTAGGGCTTCAAAATATTTCCTCATTCATTATCTGCTTGGTTTTTGAAAAATGACCTCATTTCTTTCCCTCCTTCCCATCTCCATTAGGAGGTACATAAAACATGCATTACCTTATAGTACCCATTTTACAGATGAGGAAACTGAGGTGAAAATTGAGGAAAGGATTTGCTCTAGGTCATACCGGAAGGCAGAAGTTATTACTTGGACTTCTGGCTCAAATCTTTTTCTAGTTTTCATCGCAAACATTTACACAGGTGGAGAAAACATACCAATCCACTAGCCACCGTTGTCATCAACAGAGAGGAAGGCATGGTGGTTGTGTAGATTGAGAGTGGGAGAGAGAGAGTGCGGGGAAGAGAGGCCTGGCTAGAGCATGGCTGGGCTACAGGCTCGATTCCCTCTCTCCCAGTTACAGCCCCTCTTCCCAAGCCTGTCTCTACCCTGAGATAAGAGTGCAAAGATCACATGGACAGATTCTAAGAGAATCAAAGAGGAACAAAGCAGGGCAGAGTGACTAGGAGCATAGCCTCTGATGTGGAGAGGCCTGGGTTCAAATGTCCCTCACTTCTAACTGTGTGATCTTGAGTAACTGACTTAACCTCTCTGGCCTCATCTGTAAATAGGGATTGGGATTGTGCCGAGGCTGTTGGGAAGATGAACTGTAGTAAATGCTCAATAATTGGTAGCTGTTACATGTATTAGCTCCTTTGATCTCCAGGCTGTACCTCTGAGGGAAG
Organism: Lipotes vexillifer; assembly: GCF_000442215.2. Taxonomy (NCBI): domain Eukaryota; kingdom Metazoa; phylum Chordata; class Mammalia; order Artiodactyla; family Lipotidae; genus Lipotes; species Lipotes vexillifer. The sequence goes on along the minus strand of NW_006786802.1, from coordinate 1,155,703 downwards.
GGAACAGGCTCGTCTCTAGTCACACAGTAAATGAGGGACCTTCCAGCCCACTGTTCTTCTAACACATCACTCAGCATTCTGGGTGGGTGGTCTGGAGGCTCCCGAGTGAGGAAAGCCCGCTCTCCAGCTAACCGATGCTGTACCCTGTTTTCACTACCCTCTGCTTGCCCCAGTCTTAGCAAAATTCCCTGTTGGTCTAAAAGCCAGGGTAAAAGACCCAGCAGGAGATGATATTTTATGCCGACTTCAATCTCTCCCTTCTCCCCCAGAGAGATGTTCCTTTTTCCTAGGCTGGGAGGCTGGGTTCTGATCCACCGCCACCCCACTGAGAAGGTCCCAGGACCACCGGAAGCAGCTCAGCCGTCCCGAGCCCCAGCACCCCTCCCCCTATCCTCCATCCATCACCAGCAGCTGCTGACTCCCTCTCCCCCATTCCAGCCCCTCTTCCTAAGCCTGCAGCCCTGACCCTTGTCCTCACTAAAGTTGAACTGCACCCCTGCCTCAGAGGGCTGAAAAGAGACAACCATCGCGGAGTCATCGAAGAATGCAAGAGGAATGAGCGCCGGGAGAGAGAGAGAGAGAGGCAGATACATAATTTATGGTATGGCAGAGTATGAGTGACAGGCAGCAGCGGGAGGCCTCAGCACCTTATCGATCCTTTCAAAAAACCTGAGAAAGGGCCCCGTGCTGAGGGCCAGGGGAGGCATGGAAGGTGCAGGCGGGGGCAAGGCCATTAAGGACGCACCACGACCAGGCCCGCCGCCCCGGGGGTGGACTGGGGGGCTCCGGCAGGTGGGGCGCGCACGTGCGCGCGTGCGCAAACACACACACACACACACACACACACACACACACACACACACACACACACACACCTCCGATCGATGACACCATGTCAAAACATAAAATGCATGCTTTGGCTCTTAAGCCAAATGTGCGTGAGATTTTTTAAAAGCATTGATTCATGATGGATCAACGGAAATCGAGGCCTATCTTTTCTTTTTTTCCCTGTGCAAAAAGGGGGTAATAACACTTTGCAGAGAGGCCCCCCCCGTCAGGGGTGGCGAGAGTAATGTTCTATGAGGAGTGCCTTCTCCTTTGCTGGTCACCAGAGAGCTCCGGGAGGAAGGTCAAGGTGTTTGCCTCAGCTTGCCCTCCCGCAGCTGAGGTACCCACCCTAACGAGGGGGTGAGGGCCTTCTCGTCTGCACTGCCAGGCAGGGAGCTGCATTCCGTTCGCCCGGCGCTCACCCTCTCATCATCCCGGGATGACCCTGCTCTATCTCCCAATTCCTAAGCAAATCCGGTCAGCTCTACCTGCAGACTACATCTCCGTTCCTTCCACCACGTCCATCTCTCACCTGGACTATTGTCTCTCTGTCCATTTCCCACCCAGCAGCCAGACAGCTCCCATCTCACCCAGAGTAACATCGGGTCCTGCACCATCTGACCACACATCTCCTCCAAGCTCACCGCCTACCACCCTCCCTTCTGCTCCAGACCCCACTCCGAGATGCCTTCCACACACACAGCGCCCCCTGCCCCCTCCATCCCCCACTGCCACCCCATGACACTTGTCCATTTTTTTTCTCATGGTGCTTAACATGATTTATAGTATTAGCATTTGTGGCTTTGTTTTTTTTGCTGTTGTTTATTGTCTATAATTTCTATACAGAATGCGAGTTACATGACAGCAGGGATCTTGTCTGTCTTGTTCACTGCTGGATTCTCAGGGCTCAGGACAGATTTTGGCACAGAGTAGGTGCTCAGTCGATATTCTGCAGGCAGAAAGCTCTGAGGCTGGGATGCAGGCTGGGTGGGCTTTGTGAGGGTCCATAGGGCCCCAAAGGCGAGGGCCTGCAGGAGTAGCAGAGAGGTCACCTCCCCATTCCTCAGGGGGGAGGGGGGAGGGAGAGGGGGGAGGGAGGAAGGAAGGAAGGAGCCACACCCAAGGAGGAGACAGCAACGCATTATGAAGCTACCTTCAGCACCATTGCTATAAAACACAAAGACAAAAAGAAGTCCCACCACCAGTTATGACCTGCACAGTCTTTCACAGGGACTGGTCATCCATCGCTAAGAGTTCTAACCGGAAACTCTGAATTGAGGAGTAAGAGTCATCGAGGAAAACGTGTTATCAAAAGCCGCTCTTTTGCGGGGGACAAACTCATCTTTCTGCCTGAGTCAAATGAAACTCAAGCAGCATCATAAATAAGCTTGGTCCACCTACCCAGCTCCTTTGGGGCGGGGCGTCATCATCTCTTTCCTTGGAGTCCAAGAGGGGAGCAGAGGCTTCTGCCCTAAAACTGTGGAGCCAAGGGCTGTGGATTTTCCTGGCATCTCAGGGGAGTCCTGGGCTCTCTGTCATCCTGGGCGCTGGCATCTGGGCTCCTACTTGGGGATGGAGGCTGGAGAGCTACCGTTATTTCTCTGATGTCATTCCTGGAGCCACATGCCATTTTTTACTGTCGTGAGCACTTCCTCGGCCAGGACAGTCAAACGTGAAGACGAGATGAATCTTTACCACTCCTCAGAGAGAGAGAACGCCTGAGAAGCTAAATCCACCGGCAGGCTGCTAACCTGGTCCCCCTTCCCTTCCTCCACCGCCCCGGCCCCATCTTGGAATGAAAAGGGGCCAGAATCATTTTATTTGGCCGGTGCTCACGAAGACAGTAATTTAATTATTTCCGCAAATCACTTTCCAAGAGACCAGTCTCATTCTATTTGTTATGTATAGGATAACTTAATCACAACTTTGAGCGGAGAGGGAAACTGGGATGGAATGAGGGATATGGGGGGAGGGGAGATTAAAAAGACCTTGCTCGAAATGATTCTCTCTCCTTTTACTTTTTTTTTCCAATTGCTTCAATATGTCTCTCGTCTCTCTTCCCCTTCTCTCTCCATCTCACTCCCTCCTCCTCCCCTCTCCCGGCCTCTGTAAGTCTGCTTCTCTTTCTGGTTTTTGTTTTTTTTTATTTTGGCTGTGTTGGTTCTTCGTTGCTGCGCATGGGCTTTCTCTAGTGTGGCAGTGCGTGGGCTTCTCATTGCGGTGGCTTCTCTTGTTGCGGAGCGTGGGCTCTAGGTATGTGGGCTTCAACAGTTGTGGCACACGGGCTCACTAGTTGTGGCTCATGGGCTCTAGAGCACAGGCTCAGTAGTTGTGGTGCACGGGCTTAGTTGCTCCACGGCATGTGGGATCTTCCCGGATCAGGGCTCGAACCCGTGTCCCCTGCATTGGCAGGCGGATTTTTAACCACTACGCCACCAGGGAAGCCCCTCTTTCTGTTTTAATAGGCCCGTCTCATCTTCCCACCCACCCCCCACCGCCTTGGCCCCCAAGCTGGCTCACAGACAAACTTGACCCCTAATCATTTCTGACAGTAAGATCACTCCTGGGCAGAGCAGAGCAAGGTGATCACCTTCCCCATCACATCTTTTATTGGCACATCCTGTGGGTTTCCATTAGTGAACCCAGCCCCTGGGGGAGCCTCAAACTTGAACATCTTATCCTTGGGTCTTCACTGTCCCAGCTGAGGGTGCCTCCCAACCCCTGATCCGGGCTACATCAGCTATCATCTGGCGCTGTTCAGAGTCAGCAAGCCCAGTGTTTCCCCAGATACCTTTCCCCATACCTAGATGCAAATTTTGAGTGCTGTTTAGCGCTCCTCAGGCCTAAAGAGGGCATTTGTCTAGGACATAAGGCAGAAAAGCAGAAGGACTCTGGAGCCCGATTGCATTACTTGCCAGCTGTGTGATCCTGGGCAAACTGCTTAACCTCTGTGGGCCTCAGTTGCCTGATCTGTACAATGGGGGTAAGCTATACCTCTTTCATAGGGTTCATGTAAGGATTACTTGTGTTAATTCCTGGAAAGCACTTAGAACAGTGGCTGACACATTGTAAGTACACATTCAATGTTAGCTACCATTAGTATCTATCATCTCCTGCCTCCATCCTGGGGAGGCACTGTCTGGCCTGGACCCAAATAGAACTAGCCTGTCAGCTTGCCACTCGCAAGGCTTAAATACTGGGTAAATCACGTTTCCTCCCTGAATCTCAGTTTTACTATCGCCACAATGCAAGTGCCGATAGTACCCCATTACAGGAGTGTTTGGAAGCTGGAATGAGTTAATGCATGTTAAGAGCAAAAATTCTAAAGCCAGGCAGGGTTATGAGTTCAAATCCCATCTCTAGCACTTAACAGCTGTGTGACCTTGCACAGGTTACTTAACCTCTCTGTGCCCCGGATACTTTATGTGCCTGTAATACTCCCGCATCCCCAACCTCCTAGGGTTTTTGGGAGAATGAAAATGAGTTAATTCATGTAAAGTACTTAGCACATTGTCTGGCACAGAGTAATACCTAGGCAAGTGTTCGTTTTTACTGATTACTCCCAGAAAAATGTTTCTCACCTGCCTTCTGTCTCTGAAGGATTTCTTCTCCTCTCTTTACTCTCTTCCCATTAGGTGGCTTGGGACAGAAGTTCCTTGTTTTTAATCCAAATCCAAATTGTTCTGACAGACTCAGAGTAGCAAGTCTTACCTCTGGAGGCAGAGGGGTGAGTTGAGTTATCACGGGGGGGACCCTTGTCAGGGACAAACTGGAGGAGGTGATGAGTAGATGAAACTCCTAGACCCAGGCCTTGGAGGCTGGTGCTGGGAAAGCCAGCAACTCCCAGTGTGACCTTGACAAGCCCCTTAACTCTTTTTTTGGCCTCAGTTTTCTCATCTGTCCAATGGGGCTGACTGCCCACTTCCCACATTATCACCACACTTAAATAAGATAACCAGGAAGAAGATGTCCTGAGATTGGGACAAATGCCACAGAGCCCAGGAGCTGCCTGTTCCATTTGGGGTCCATGGGCAGCAAGAAGCAGAGCCTCACTCAAGGGGCTTCATATCACGGAGGGCACCTGGGCAGGAACCAGAGAAAGAAGGACTGCTGACTTCTGGAAGGGCGGGAATTGATGGGCAATTTTGGCCCTAAGTCAGAAGTGCATGGATTACCTGTCTCTACGAGCTTTACCTCCCTTGAAGGCTTGCGGTGTCTGCTTCTTCAGCCTCCTAGAAAGTACTTTGTTCCTTTACTGTTGCACCTGCTTTTTGGTTTTGCTGCCTTAAAACAGCAACTTGCATATGGCCTTGTTTGGCTTGAGGACCTTCTCCATCCACCTATCCATCTACCTATCCACCTATCCATCCCTCCATACATTCATCCATCCACATATCCACCTATCCATCCATCCATCCATCCAAAAAATATTTATCAATAGTCTTCTATGCACCAGGCACCATAGCAGATGAAGCACATAGTAAATAAGACAGACTAGGACTGCCCGAATGGAACTGTATTCTAGTCAGGGGAGAGAGATAATAAATAAGCAAATAAATATACGTCAGATAATTTTAGATAGTGATAAATGATGTAAGAAAAATAGAATAGATGGATAGGACCAAGGATGGTCCTCCCCAGCAGAGGCTCCTTAGAGCCTCCCCAGCAGGCTCTAAGTTCTATGATGGTACTTTCCACTGGCTGATCAGGGAAAGCCTGTTTGAGAGGTGACATCTGAGCTCAGATTTGAAAGAGGATCTCGGGGGAAAATGTTCTAGATGGAGAATGTTCTAGACAGAGGGTTCGGCAAGTTCAAAGACACTGAGAGGGAATAGAGGAGCAGATAGAAGGTCAGAGTGGCGGGAGCGCATGAAGGCGAAAGTATTAGAAAAGGGGTTGGTGACAGATCAGAGGCCAGACTTTCCAGAGTTCTGTGGAAACATGGAAACAATTTGAGGTTTGGTTCTGAGTGCCATGGGAAGCCATTTCTAACCAGCAAGGAGCATCCTTGCCTGTCATCTAGCTGTGATCACTGCTGGGGTGTTATTTCCCCAAAGAGTCCAACAAAAGCTGCTGTAACCAGGCTAGGTCCCAGAAGTGACAGAGGCAGGAATGAGGCAGGCCCTGGGTGTCCTGCCTTTGAATCCTGGCTGGAGTTGGACTTGCTATGCCAGTCTAGAGCTGAGGAGAGGATATGCAGGGTCCACAGGGCTCTAGACATCCAGTGTGTCCTGGTGAGGCTCTGGTGCCTCCCCTTTTTTTAACAGGACTTGCACTTCGGGATGGGGGTGAGGAGAAGGCTTATGACATCAAGCAATTCACTCTGGTGGTTCTGGGTCAGCTAGGCAAGGTTTAAATCCTGCTCTGCTACGTACTAGCTGATGACCTTGCAAAGTACTTACCTCTCTGAGCCCCAGTTTTCCCATCTGTAGAAGGGACACTGTCACAGTGCCCTCCTACGGCCATTGAAAGCATCAAATGATAATGTATAGATAGAGCTGAGCACATAGAACTCAATACATTTTAGCTATTTTTCCTATTATTGATCTTTTTTATCAGCACCATGCATCAGCAATTCTAGACAATGTTAGCAATAAGACCCCCCCCCCACCATTTTGACTTGTAAGTGGGTGGCCTTGTAATTTATCGCCCATACTGGGGCATTAGGACAACAGACGTCAACTGAGACCCGTAAGATCCTATGGGATCTGGCCCCCAGCTACCTCTCTAACCTAATTCCTTGACCCTTTCTACATCATTTAAACTGAACAGCCAACTCTTAGCTTCACAAATGTTCCAAGCTTCTTCCCACTTGGGGCTCCACCCAAAACCTGAAGGCTGGGACTTGCTTGGGGCAGGGAGAGGGGCACTGCAGCCGGAGAGAGGGTCTGGCACGAAGGCTACATGGCACTCCCTTGGTTCTCATCCAGGATCTTCAGGCCACAGGACCTTTTTAGAGGCCCTTGCTACAACTAAGCCTGGAGTGGGATGAGGTCTTTCTTACATCATTCCTTCCCTTCACATCTTTTATTACAATAACGATTGTTTTGATATTCGAGTGATTACTATTTATGACCCTCTCCCCAGCAGGCTCTAAGTTCTATGATGTCAGAGGCCATGTCTGATTTGCTCACGCTTGTACCCTCACCACCTAACACAGTGCCCAGCACATAGTAGGAACCCACAAAATATTGATCAGCTGCATGGATGGATGCCTGATGGAGCTGAGATCCAAAACTAGCCCACATTCTTTCCACCATCTTCATTCTAAGATTGTCAGAGTGGCTGGAAAAGCTGATCATATCCAGGTTAGAGATGCTTCTTATCAAAGTCAAGGCCAAGATCAGTGGGAAAGGATCAGGTAAAAGCAAAGGATCCAGATGTGCAAATTCGCTTCAATGAGGCAGATGTGACCCGGTGGTTCCATGCCAGGCATAACCGCTGCATCTGATTCCTCATTTCCATGAAAGGAATTGTAGCAGGTGCAAAAACCGGAGATTATCCCAAGAATTAAGATATGAAAAGCATGTTAGATCACTAAACTCCAATTAGGGAAATTAAATTGTGCACACTCCCCTCCTGACGCAATATCGGGAGTTTGCATTAGCTCTGGGCTCAGGTTCTAATAAAATTAGAGAATAACACTTTAATTGAATTGTGCTTAAAAGGATCATGCTGACAAATGTGATTGTATCTGGCTGGGATGCACACCTTCTCCAGCAATCATTAAATCCAATGAAATGCCAGTCTCGGGATCTTGACAGTTTTGTGAAACAATCTGTGAACCGTGCTGTATCTTAGAGTATCTAATCAATTTAGAGCCGCCTCATTAGGACTTGGCTGCTAACAGATACTTAAAAATCAAAGCAAATTACTGCACTCCATGGATAACTACCTAATCATATCGATACAACATGGCTGGATTGTGTTGCAACAATTCATTTCCTCTTTAAGAAGCCACTGTCACCCATAATTTACGGATTGAGATTCATAACCCTGACACAGACAGCTCCAATGTCAAGGATTTTCCTGAGCTCAGCATCAAGGGGTACATGTCACCCAAGCTAGTGAGGGTGAGTCCAAGCCAGGCCCTGGACTCCTTTTACTTACATTCTACCCCTACCTACCCCCAAGCTCATTCCTGAATAATGAGCCCAAGAACCCTTTTGCACAAAAGAGGAATTGGGAGCTCAGACAAAGAGCGTTATTTCCTAAGATCACACAGCAAATTAGTGGCAGACCCAGGATTTGGCTCTTCTTGACATGACAACAAACTTTCTAATATCATTTTAATAGGAATTTAGAACAGTGATTATTCTTTCATTGATGAAAGAATAGGACTCGGGTCCTATTTTAATATTCTTACTACTAATAAACATCACCATCATCATCATTATTATTATAATGCAAACAGCCTACACTTACACAGAACTTATTACAAATTGAATTCCTTTCATTCTCTCAACAACCTTAGAAGTTTGTTCTATGATTATTTTGGTAGGCATTAATGCTGTTCACCAAGTATTTCTGGCTCTCTCTCTCCAGAACACGTGGACTGCACTTCTGATAACTGGAGGGATCAGGGGACTGTTTCTGGACAATGAGTGTGAACAGGAGAGACCTGTGTTATTTACAGGACAGAGCACAATTGCTGGTTCAAGATCTCAATCATTCTTTTTCCCTCCTGTTATCAACCAGCAACATTTGGGCTGGTAGCTGCTCTGCATACAATGAGCAGAAACTCCTCCATGACTCACAGTGGACTTGTAGTGTGAGTGAGAAACACACCTGTGTTGCTGACAGCCACTGAGCTCTGGGGTTGTTCGTTACTGCAAGATAACCTAGCTTGTCCTGATTGGTGGAATTATTATCCCTATTTTACAGATGAGAAAACTAAGGCACAAAGAGATTTGGTAGCTAATACTTGGTCCGGTTCAGGCTCTATCAGTAAATTTCTCTAAAGCCCAGAAGTCTCCTTGGCTCCTTTTCTTTCTACTTCCCAGTTTCTCTCCTCATTCTGTGGCGACTCCCTAATATCCGTTTCTGAGCCTCCAGGACTGCCAGTGAGTGGTGGGCACCAAATCTCATTTCAGAGACTCGGGTCTGACCTATCCAGGCCACTTAGCCACTGTCACTCAGCTCAGGCCTGGGCAGATTTACTTTTTTTTTTTTCTTCTTTAATTGAAGTGTAGCTGATTTACAACGTTGTATTAGGTTTAGGTTTATATGTACAGCAAAGTGATTCAGTTATACATACATTTATATTCTTTTCTCAGATCCTTTTCCCTTATAAGTTATTACAAGATATTGAATATAGTTCCCTGTGCTACATAGTAGGTCCTTGTTGGTTATCTAAATTTTATATATAGTGGTGTGTATATGTTAATCCCAAACTCCTAATTTATCCCCCCCCCCCCATCCCTTTTGGTAACCATAAGTTTGTTTTTTATGTCTGAGTCTATTTCTGTTTTGTAAATAAATTCATTCGTATCATTTTTTAAGATTCCACATATAAGTGATATCATATGATATTTGTCTTTGTCTGACTTACTTCACTTAGTATGATAATCTCTAGGTCCATCCATGTTGCTGCAAATGGCATTGTTTCATTCTTTCTTATGGTTGAGTAATATTCCACTGTATATATGTACCACATCTTTATCCATTCATCTGTTGATGGACATTTTGTTGCTTCCATGTCTTGGCTATTGTAAATAGTGCTGCTGTGAACATTGGGGTGCATGTGTCTTTTCAAATTATAGTTTCCTCCAGATATATGCCCAGGAGCGGGATTGCTGGATCAAAGGGTAGCTCTATTTTTAGTCTTTTAAGGAACCTCCATACTGTCCTCCATAGTGGCTGCACCAATTTACATTCCCACCAACAGTGTAGGAGGGTTCCCTTTTCTCCACACCCTCTCCAGGATTTATCTACTTCTGAATATGCTCTGTTTTAGGCATCTGAACCATTGACTTTCTCTGAAGTCCTTTTGGTGTCCTGAAGAGAAAAACATTGTCTAGCAGGTACTTTATGAGAGCCATGCTTTGCCAAAGGACTGGCTCTTTGATGGAGAAATTCCATGCACAGTAAAGGTCTGGGCAGGGACCATTAGACAGAGACTTTTCTGCACTGTCCCTCCCCCAACCCCACCTCCAAGCCTTGGTCCAGAGCTGTGGATGTGAGTTCTGGGCGAGGAGGTTTCCGTGTTTCGGTTCTCTGGAGCACGCCCCACCATTGGCCTTGCAGGAGAAGTTTGAGGGGTGGGGCTGGAGGGAGGGAGCCTGAACCCCCAGCCCTAGAAGAGGGAGGAGGAAAAAGCTTGCAAAAATTGTGTACAGCTTCAGGAAATGTCTACCCTCTGCCAGTCATATCTGAGTCAGTTAAGACAGTAATTACAGACCTTCCCCAACACAGAGAGAGGGCAGGGTGGCAGGGGCTGCTATTATCCTGTTCTCTCAGGCACAACAGCTTGTTTACAGGAGGGCTGCGGACTGCGGGGCGATTGTCTGGTGGCTCCGGGGGCAATGGCTGCTGCTCCACAGCCCCTGCTTGCTCTTGGGCCCATGCCAGGAATCCTGGTGACCAGTCCTGGGGTGGCCCTTGCCAGGATGCTCAGAGGGGCAGTTACTGGGGTGCAGACATTTCACTGGGTTCCATTATCAGCTCCCATTCACGCCTCCTGCCCTCCCCACCTGCCACAGGCCCAGAGACAGTCAGCCCTGCCCCAGCTGGGCTGCTTCAGTGGAAGACACTTGAGGACTGAAGGCACGGAATCTGTGTCCCCGTCTGGACTCTGTTACTCATCCACTGTGGGACCCTGCAGGTTCCTTCCCCGTCACATTCTCCATCTTTCCATTTTAAAAAGAGACCCACTAGGTTAATGCTTATATTTAAGTTATATACCCAGTCCTTTCAAGGAGGGGGGCGTGCTTCTTGTGGATGCTGAGGTTCTACACAAACTATTTTTATTTTAATATCACTCTGATTTTTATAGGTATGTTGCAAACAGCAGAAAACTATGGTGGCGAATACGAGCAAAAAATATATTAATGAAAGACTGTAGAGTGGCTAATAGACTCTCCTTTAAGACCAGGGAACAAGGATGGAGATGCCATAACTTCAAATCAAATGGCAGAACTGGTCCTACAGAGCTTGGGGTGGGGCCCCTGCTGGCATAGATGTCAAGAGCTCTCTGCAGACACCACCCGTGCTGCACCCCATGTGTGGCCACTACCACAGCCACCAACCTCCTCTGAAAGGGTTCCACGTGGTCTCCTTTTTCCCATCACAAGCTCCTGCTCAAACTCTGGTGAGAGCACATCTGCTTGGTGGACCCAGGTCATGTGATTGTTCCCTAGCTGCAAGTGAGGCTGGGAAAGCAAGTTGCTGGCATTTTCAGCTTCTCCATTTTTATGGTGGACTTGATTAATAAGATGGGGATTTGACTATCATCAGAAGAGTGTTCAAATGCAGAGTGACAAAACAATCATCAAGTGTCCTCTGCAAATTACAAATATAAAACTAGCTTATAAGCCCTTATACAGCTATACAACTGCAGACACATCGACAAATTAAATATGAACTTAGCTAAAAAGTAGTAACATCCACATTTTAAAATATTAACATTCAAATTTTAAAATATAAACATTTAAGATGAAGAATAACATTGTCTTACCAAAACCAAATCATCACCTGAAATAAGAATATGGTGCTGACTGCTACACCAATGCTCTTTTGTGTTCCGGAAGCGTTCCATAATACATTTGCCAATTGGTTCTCATTTGACACTAATGTATCTTTTCATGTTAAGTTTATCTCTGTTCCTTTTCTCCTTAGCCCTCAATGATTATAGTTGAACTTCTTGACACCAATGTGAGTGTAACCACAAAAGTAGACCTGGCATTGGAAAGTGTGTCACTTAGTTATAAGGTGGTCATCCCAGTGGCCAGAATATTCTGAAAATAGTAATGAATGTGAAAACTCTTTACAGTCTTGAGTCTTCCACAGTCTAAGGGATTCTCACACATGCTCCCCTTCCAACTTTGGCATGGTAGATATTAGTCCTGCAGGACAAAATTTCCAGTTTCCCTCCCCTTCCAGACACAGAGGAATTGCACTTTCTTCTCCCCTTAAATTCAGGTGTGGCTTTGTGACTTGCCCGGATCAGTGAATGTGTTGCTTCTGGGTAGAAGCATTTCACAGGTAATTCACAATTCTCTATTTTCCCTTCACCCTGTCACGATGACCAGTGATATTCCAGACAGTGGTACCTTTACCAGCCTAGGTGAATGAAAAGGACATAGAGCAGAACTCTGTGCCAGTGGGATAGACATGTAGGTGAGTGAGAAAATGCATCTTTCTTGTGTTAAAGCACTGAAATTTTGAAGTTGTGTTACGCAGCATGACCTAGCCTGTCCTGACTGATACACTTAGATAGGGGTTACAGTTTTTGTGATCTCCTTTTAACACAACAAAGAACTCTGGTACAGAAAGTTTGAGAAACTTGCTCAAAGTCAAACAGCTAAAAAATTTCAGCTGTAGGACTCAAATCCCAATCCAGGTCATTCCAAATCCCATGCTTCTCCCAGCAACTCATACAAGGGAGAAGACAGAGTCTCTACAGAGACTGGTTACAACCAGCAAGCAAGGCTGATAGAAAACATGGCATGTCTTGGTGGCTGGAGTACAAGCTTTCAGAGCCACCTATGTAAAAGATCATTCTGAGTGCCAAGTACATTTCCACTACAAAGTGTCCCAAGTTTAATTAATAGTGAGGCATTCTGAATGTTTAAATTTAAAAAGTCATAGTTCTCAAATTCTTCCCAGCAGCCAGGGCGGTTGACAAGATGATAGATGTGTTTGGAGCTGCTGAGCTTCCATGCCAAGAAGCAGTCTCTGGCTGTAAACCTGTTCACAGGAGTGATGAGTGTCCTGGTGCCTGTGGGTGGCCATGCAGTTTGGAGGAGAGAGACTCTACTTTCTGCCTTGAGGGTTCCATTCACCTTCACTTGAGAAACAAACATCACATCTGGAGGCCTGTAAGACAGGTGACTCAGGAAAACACCAGGTCGTATTGGAAGTTCATGGTCACTCCCACAGGACGTTAAAGGGATGCACCTGGAAGTAGGCAGGGGTTGCATATTTTAACCAATATTTTCTCCCAAAGAAGCAGCATTCATTGGGAGTTCAGAGCTCATTTCTTGGGCTGAGTATGCTCAGTACATGCTTCCTGTCACTTGGTACCAGAAGCAACTGGTCCCAGGGCCCCGGGCACCAGGCTCATTTTAGTTCTTATCTGGAAATAAGACACCTACATGTTTATATCTGCCAGAGCCATTAGCTCTTCCCTTTTCTCATTTATGCATCCTCTTACTCATTCTTCAACACTTATATTCACTCTGTTCTAGGTGCTAAGCATGTAGTAATGAATACTAATGTTGATAATGATGGTAGTGATGGTGATGATGATGACCATGATGAAGGTAACCATGCTAGTGATGGTGCTGATGACAACCCAGCATCCCAATGGGGTCTGATCAGTGCAAAGCCTACATCTCCCTGGCTCTAGATATTATGCTTCTATACAAGCACCCTGTGCTCACATTTGGGAGAAATGGTGTCCTACCACTTGTTAATTGCACGGCTGTGCCAGCCTGTGGGAATATACAACTGCATACATGTGCCATCACCCACCATCATGTATCAGGCCCATTCATGTCGTAACTCAGAAGAGGCCGGGGTGGAGGGCAGGGTCCTGAGCAATGTTAGGGTGGAGATCAGGAAATTTGGTCTTGCTCTCCCACACCTCAAGGTCTTGTCTGCCTGCTGTTGGGGCATGAGTCTCACTTGGCTGCTGACAACAAGTGGTGACTACACATTTTCATCCAGGAGGGGTAGATTCCTCCCCAGCATCATCTCTGCAAGCGCCCCCAAAAGAAGAGAAGCAGAGGTGGTGGCCACTTCCTCTGGCCACCACTGCCTCATCAGTCTCTGCCAAACCAAGGGCTTGAGACTACAGTGCAAACACCGGGAGTTTCTTTCTTTTTTCTTCTTTTCTTGGCTCCTTTGTCATACATTAGTTGACCATACAGGCATGGGTTTATTTGGGGCTCTCTATTCTGTTCCATTGATCTATGTGTTTGTTTTTATGCCAATACCATATGGTTTTGATTAATATAGCTTTGTAATATAGTTGGAAATCAGAATGTGTGATGCCTCTGCCTCTGTTCTTTCTCCAGATTGCTTTGACTATTTGGGGTTTTCCGTGGTTCCATATACATGTTAGGATTGTTTGTTCTATTTCTGTGAAAAATGCTGTTGGAATCTTAATAAGGATTGTACTGAATCTGTAGATGGCTTTGAGTAGTATGGATATTTTAACAATATTAATTCTTCCAACCCACAAGCATGGATTCATTTATTTGTGTCTTCTTCAATTTCTTTCATCAATGTCTTATAGTGTTCAGTATACAAGTCTTTTAGCTTCTTGGTTAGATTTATTCCTATGTATTTTATTCCTTTTGATGCAATTGTAAGCAGGATCATTTTCTTAATTTCTTTTTCTGCTAGTTATTAATGTAGAGAAATACAACTGATTTTTGTATATTGATTCTGTACCCTGCAACTTTTAAAAATTCACTTATTAGTCGTTAACAGTGGAGTTTCTTAATGAAGGGTCAGCTACTTCTGAGAAAGGACAAGGTGGCAGAAATAAAGGCTGGGAATGGTAACTCTCAGGGTCATTCCCTTGTTCTGTGAAGATCCTTTGCAAACTCAGACTTCACTGGGATGCTTCCCTGCTTCTTCTCCCACCCCCCACCGTGGATGATCTTTCTCCGCCTGATGACTTTCTCTCTTTTAAAAACATTTCCTAACATTCCACATCTCTCCATACGGGGGCATTTTCTTGTCTGTCCTCAAGACACTCCGCTTCCTACAAGACAAAGGGAA
>NW_006786802.1:1133962-1140846 GCF_000442215.2 Lipotes vexillifer | reverse complement strand
GGGAAAGAGGCTCCATGCTTTCTGTGTCCCTAACAGAACCCTTTTGAGGACTCTCTCAGCTCAGCCATTGCAAACCCCAAAAGGGAGCTAGGGATGGGGTCAAGTTCCATGAGTGAGGGTGGATTCCACTTCAGTCTCTGCATCCAAGAGACATGTACCAATGTTCTTTCTAGATCACCTGCGAGAATGATACAAACCATCACAGCGGGCATTCATCTCCTTTGGATTTGGTTCAGTTTGCTCCTAAGTGGAGGAGGGACCATCTCTCCCAGTAGCGTGGCTTTGCTGCTGCCCACTGGGAACTATTGCCATTCTCACCCCCCACCCTTATTGTGCTAAGAAGCATTTCATTTCTCTCTTTCTGCTCCTGCTTGGCCCTGGCTTCTCTTATAGAGAATATCATATCGACTGTAAAGAGGTGTGTCCGTGCAGTCCAGGAGAAAAGATGCTTTTGATTTTAAGTGTCTGCCTGAAAGGGGGCATGGGCTCTTGCCATATACATTTTCTTATTTGATTCTCCCGCCTCACTTGTGATGTTTATATCATAATCCCCATTTTGTGCATTTGAGGAATCCAGAGTTCAGAGAAATGAAGTCACTTTTCCAAGATCACACAGCAAGTAAGTAAGATTTCAAATCCAGACAGGCGAAGAAACCACAGAATCTCAGTGGTTTAATGAAGAAAGAGGTCTATTTCTCACTTGTGTCCGGTATCCTGACTGGGAGGTTCTCCTGCAGTCCAGAGACTCAGGCACCTTCTTTCTCGTGGCTCTGTCCTTTGCAGTAATTGACTCTCAATGTCACGCCAGGGACCTTTTTAGTCCAGCCAGCTGGAAGGAGAACGAGAGGAGCAGGTCCACAGAGGCAAGTTTGTGGGAGAGCTCTGAGCACCACTCACCCTCAGGCCAGACCCATTCTCTCCCGTGGTGAGCAGCCTCCAAATCTCCAAAGAGCTCTCTAGGCAGCTGCTACTGATTAATTGAAGTTGATACCTAACATGAAACTTTTCTGCCACCATGATTCCAGTGGCTCAAGCAACACATGTTTTTTTGCTCTCTATTTTGGAGGGAGGTGGGGAGGGCACCAGAACCGTGTCAGGAAAATTTGCGAAATGCTTTGAAATGAGCAGAAAAAAAAATTGTTGTGTCTTCTGTCTAGCCCACCCTTCTGGATTATTTCCGCATTTCTTAGTCTTTAAGCTATTTTACATCTCTGAAGTTGTAGAGAACTAATAATAATTCAAATGCTTCTCGTCCGTAGGAATGCAAATGAATTTTGTTTGGTTGGAATGCAATTGATTAATGCCATGTGGATGGATTATTTTTGCATCTATTTGTAAATTCATTTCCTGCTTTCTCGATTGCCTATATATGTGGGTTCTTTTGAGTTCTCCTTTGAACAGTTGTAACATCTTGCTTGTTGCCTCATTAATTAATGAGTTAAATAAAATCTTTGATACATGTTCCCTTTTTTTTGTATGTAAATCATGATTTTAATATATATATATACATTTATATGTGTGTGTGAATATATATATATATATATATATATATCTTTTAACAACTAAAAATCCCCAGGGAGAGAAAGAAACCCTTTGATACTTTATACTCCCCTGCTTTCTCAGTATCCTCACACTCATTCTGAAAGAGAGGCAGGGCAAGGATTGTTAATTCCATTTTGCAGCTAAGGAAACTAAGACTCAGAGAGGAGACTAACAGATGCCAGAGATCCAGGTGTGTTTGATCCTAAAACCTGTGTTCTTAACCACTTTACCCTGTTTCTCAAGTGGGATATGAACAGGGTAGACATTAACACCTTTCTCATTTGGTAAATGATGAAACTGAGGCTCAGAGAAGTCAAATGACTTAGAGGTAAATCTGGGTCCAGAGCCCTATCCTGGACCTCTGTTTCCTGGGTCATCTTTATATAATCCAAGTGAGTGTACTTTTCTAGCTAGGATATTCCTTGCACATCTGTTCTTTTTGTTTTGTTTTGTTTTAAAGTCAGGGAAGATTACTAGGTGGTTTTGGTTCCTAAAATGCTCTCTGAACCTTTATTCATAGAAGCCTAAGTAAGACAGGAACCTGGGCCAAAGCGGGCAGCATCTGCCTTGTAGGGTTCAGGCCTGGCTCCTGGAAAGGGCCGGCAGCTGCAGAGCTGGCACGGGACACTCCTCTGGGGCCGCAGGAAGGTCATGGTCGGTAGAGGTTCCTGCTCAGAGGGCTGTGCCCAGGACTTGCTAAGGCAGAGCAGGGTCAGGACGGGGAGACGTCCAGAAGTGTGGAAGACTCACAGGCTTTGGGATGAGACGGGCTTGGGTTTAAACCCTGCTTCTGCCACTTATCAAATGTGTGACTTTGAGCACTAAATGTGTGACACCTCTGGGCTTCGGTTTCTTCATGTATAGGTTGGAGATCATAACCCTCACTTCACAGGAGGACCCCGGTCCAGCTGCCTTCTACTCAACCAAGCCCCGCGCCTGTGGACTGCTTGTGCCCAGAGCGGGTGCTGTTTCTCAACTTGCAGCCATCACGTGGACCTGCAGCCTCCTGGGCAGTCACTAAGGGCTGCGTGAGAGTGGAGGAAAACCCTCTCCCCTTTTCTCCTACTTCTTTCCTCTCTCAAGCCTTCTGCAAGATGGCTGCAACTCGTCTCAGCTGGCTAGTCAAGTTCATTGGTGTCTGCTCACAAAAGGTAAGCAGATCCATGGAGAGGGAAAGATAGCAGAGAGGCCAGGCCCAGCACCCAGGCCCTCCTACTCCCGGAGCCCGAGCTGGGGCCCCTCCCTGATAAAGCTGGTCAGGTTGTGCCCTAACCATCTTATTTATTTCCACGTCCCCAAGGAAATCCACCCTAGAGATGCCCGAGGTCTGCCCCTCTGTTCCAGCATTCAAGCTGGCTTTGCCAGGTGGTTGCGTCACCCCTGGGTCCTTGTTTTCGACTCCGCGGGCCCAGGTCCTGCGGGGACCCTCTGTAAACTTCACCTCTAGTCAATGGTCCCCGTTCAGGAAAATTGGCTCCTTTGACACCGTTTTAGACAAACCATAATGTGTGTGGAGCTGAAAGAGGTTCTATTTACAAGTCTGCAGGAAATAGCCCTGGGCAGAGGATGGTAATTGTAGGGTGAAGGTTCACCAGGGGCTGCAGAGGGGAGCGAGGCCCGCCCTGGGGAGAGGGTGCTGTGATGGGCGAGGGAGTGTAGGGACTGCCTCTGCCCCCAGGACCCGTGGCAGAAGATGGACCAAGGGCGCGGAGGTCTTTCCTTCTGTCTCCTCTGAGCGTGCCGTGCCTCAGCGCCCTTCTGCTTCACACCCTCTCCCTGAGTGCTCTTCCCCCAGGTATCTGAATGGCTCATACACTCACGTTCTTCAAGTCCTGCTCCAAACATGACCTTTCCTGACCACCATTCCCAGCCCCCTACACATCACACACACACACACACACACACACACACACACACACATACATGCATACACACACATACACACATGCACAGAGAAACACTCGCACATACATACATATACATACAAACGTATACACACGCATACATACATATATGCACACGTGCACACACATATATACATGCATACATACACATACATAGACACATAGAAACACTCACACACGCGCGCGCACACACGCACACACGCACACACACACACGCACGCACGCACACATGCACACACACACGCACACACACACTCCCTATTTCTTTAACCTGCTTTTTCTTCTTCACGGCCCCATCACCTCCGAACACATTGCTTCATTCCTCAGTGCACTGGCTGTCCATTCCTTCTACAAAGTAAGTTCCACAAAGATGTAGGCCTTGGACTTGCTGCCCACTGGATTCCTATTGTCTAGAAGAATGCCTAAATGTAGGTGGTGCTTACTCAAAAAATCTTGAAGGAATAACTGAAGAAAGGAACATATGAGTGAATGAATGAATGATTAGATCCCAACATCAAGGGCCTCTTGGGTTCCTTCCCCCAGTGGATCCTATCTCCCCAGGTAGAGGTGGGCTCACTCATGCACTAGACCTTGACCTTTAAGCTGAAGAACCCACAGTTCAGCTGGGGCTCCCATCTGGCAGAAGTCATGGCAAGTCACCCAAATATCTGTTTACAAGGTGGTCAGAGCCAAAGATCTGAGGCCTGGGAAGTTGGGTGTTGTGTCCAAGGTCACCCAAGATCAAGGTGCGACCAAACCGGGATTCAGAAGAGTTTTCTCCCTCCTGGTGCCCTGGGCCCACCAGTTCAGCAGATGAGAAAGCAGAGGGCGGAGTGAGAACGCAGCTGACTGGGTCCTCGCTTCAGCCGTCCTGGAAGAGGTGGCCCTGGCCTGTGGGATTGGATGTGTGGAGAAGGGGCACTGGTGGTCGGGGGGTGACGGCTGGGGTCTTCCTGTAACAAGGGCAGGACCGGCAGGGCCTGGGGAGATGATGCCATCATGCAGATTTCTCCCAAACCATCTCCTCAGCAGGATGCCACTCTGACCGGCTGGCCTTTGCTCCAATTACAGCTGTTTCTCAACTTTTCAGACATCTGTCCTCCACCTACCAGCTGCGTGACCTCTGCAGGTCACTTAACCACCTTCCCCGCAACCTCCCTACTGATGGAAACCACAACTAACATGATCCAAAACCAAAGGGCTCCTGAGTGGGTTTGAGCCCTCAGCAGCCCATCCCCCAGGAGAGACCAAGGACCAGGCCCTCCTCACTCAGGAAGGGAGGCCGGGCCCGTGAGAGGGTAGAGGCCGGTCACCTCAGTCTGGCCTCCGTATTTTTAGCATCTTCCCTCCTTCCCACAAGCCACTAGCCCACTCCTTGCCCAAATAACAGTCACCAAAATAGCCCCTGGCACTGGACTGAGGGGCACTGGGAGGGTCTCCTCCCTCCTGCTGGTCAGTCAGGCTGAGCAGAGGCCCTGGGGCTGGGCGAGGCCCAAGCGGAGGCTGTTAATTGTACCTTTGGTCCGAATTAAAAAAATAGCTCTGCTCAGGGCTGATGGCAGCACTGGGCCTGAGGAGCCAGGTACTGCCTCGTGCCAGCCCCTGGGCTCACTCAGGGTGGACGCCTCGGGGACTGCAGCAGGATGGCACCAGGAAGGCAGCAGCAAGGTGGGCAAGGTGACCAGAGCGAACATCTTGCTCAGTTTTTCCTGTCCCGCAAGTCATCCAGATGAAGAGACAGAGGGTCAGAGAGGATTGTGTGCTCGGCCGTCACCTCCTCACAGAGATCTTCACCCCTCGCTGCTGAAGCAGGGCCCAGGCACTAGCCCCTTACCTGCTTTAGTTTCCTTTACAGCACCACTCACTCTCCGGCATGATATTGTGCATCTGTTTGCGTCTGCATCTCTTGCCTCTTCCACTAGAATACTAGCTCCCCAAGGCAGGGTACTGGGCTCTGTTGGTTCCCCATAGTGTTTTCAGCACCTAGACTAATGCCTGGAGTTCAGTAAATTCAACATTAGCAAATAATTTGATGAAGAGAAAACCACAGCTCTGGCCAGTTCCCGACTTTTGCCACGCAGTGACAAGCCCTAAGAAGAGGAAGAAGCAAGAAGCAAGGCCCCATCAGCACCAAATTCCCCCAACCAGCCCCCAGACACCAGTAAGACAATCCTCCCCCTGTACCCAGCTATCTACTGATCTCAGAGCTCACCCTCTGTCCTCACAACAGCCCTGCAGCCCTGGGTGGCAGAAGAGAAGGTCCTGGTTAATAACAATGAACTAAGCTCCTTTTTTTTTTTTTTTTTTTGCCGGCCAGCCTGCATGGCTTGTGGGTGGGACCTTAGTTCCCCGACCAGGGATTGAACTGGGCCCTCAGCAGTGAGAGCTCGAAGTCCTAACCATTAGACCTCCAGGGAATTCCCTAAGCTCCTTCTAACTGCTTTATTTATGTTACTAACACAGGCAGTTCTGGTAGTAACCCTAAGTCAAGTCAGACCCATTATTATCTCCACGTCATAGATGATGAAACTGAAATCCCAAGAAATAAAGCAACTTGACGCAAACTGCACGACCCCTAAGTATCAGTGTTGAGATCTGAACCCAGGCAGCCTGACCCCAGAGGCCCCGTCTTAATGTCTGCACGTACAGCCTGTTGTCTAATGAGACTCCTGATGTTCAGAGAGGTCATGACCTTTCCTTGGCCAGACCGGACACCCATTGCTCTGCCTCTGATAGTAATATCATCAGCGGTGCCTGCACTTCCCTTTAACGCTTTTTAAAGGGCTTCGTACATGTCACTTCATTGGTGCTTCAAAGCATACCCAAGAGATTGCATTGTTCATTTCCCCCCACTTTTCAAAAGTGCCAGCAGAGCCCCTGAGAGGGTAAGTGACTTGCAGAAGGTCACCTTGGGTAGAATCGCCTGGCTTCCTCTGCTTTCACAGTGCTCTGCCCTCTCAGCCCAGACTCGGGCTCAGACTAATGCGTTTGCAGCTACTTGGCCCCTTGGCCCAGAGACAGAGCTGGCAGGAGCCCTCATCACCGCTGGGTGGCCAGTAAACACACTCTTGACTCTTTCAAGAGCTTTGTCACCGTGCCACGCACCGAGCTGCCCTTATGGCAGCTCATCAGGATCAATAAATTCACGTATAAATGGTTGGACACTGGGGAGTTCAAGAGCACAGACTGCAGACACGTGACACTGTGAGCAGGGCGTGAACTGGAATCACTGCCCGTGACCCCCAGCAGCCCACCCTTCCCAGAAAGACCTCTCTGGGGGTCAAGGGACCTGGATTCCAGGGTATTCTCCATTGATTTCTTTGTGCCTTTGAGACCTGGTCTTGCCAGTGGTTTGGGTTCTTTTGCAGTGGTCTGACTAGGATCACAAGTGATGGGACACAGGGTTTTAAGGTTGTGTCTGCAGGGGGACCACCACCC
>NW_006786802.1:1122515-1133681 GCF_000442215.2 Lipotes vexillifer | reverse complement strand
TTTTTTGCAGTACGCGGGCCTCTCACCGCTGCGGCCTCTCCCGTTGCGGAGCACAGGCTCCGGATGCGCAGGCTCAGCGGCCATGGCCCACGGGCCCAGCCGCTCCGCCGCACATGGGATCCCCCCAGACCAGGTCACGAACCCGCGTCCCCTGCATCGGCAGGGGGGGGCCCCCCCCCCCCCCCCCCCCCGCAAGCCTTCTCCCAGCACAAATCTCCAAGTTTACAAGGTCATCTTTCAATGTCCAACCTGCCGCTCTCTAAGGGTCCCTGAGGTTTCGCTCTAGTGACCTATGCAGGCCGGCCTGCCCCAGTCCTCTCCAAAGTCTGGATTTTTCTCTACCCTTTCTTTCTTCTTCTTTTTTTTTGATCATTCAGTCATTCATTCCCTGCTCAAATTTACCCTGTCAGAGTCCTTCCTTCTTTCCTTTATTTCGTATTACTATCTCATCTCTCTCTAAGCCCTTACTCGATTTTTCTTTCTTATAATGAGTAACTACTTGGCATTAATTAATTAATGTCTTCACACTCTGTCTTTCCTACTAGAATGTCAGCTCTGGGAGGGCAGGGACTTTGCCTGATGTTCACCTCGGGATTCTCAGAGTCTAGCACAGTGCCTGGTACAGAGGAGGAGCTCAGGAAATAGTCACTGAATGTTAAATTCATTCACCCAACCCATGCCGAGTAAGGCAATCCCATCAGAAAAGTCTCCTTAAAATTCCTCTCTCAGAGTGGATCTGCCCAGAGACCTGGCTGGTCCGCTGACGATTGTAACATGTGGACACCCCTGCAGCTCCGGGGTGACAGGGAGGCCTTAGCAAGAGATGCTATTTTGACTTGGGGGCTCAGACACTCTTCCACCTGTTTGGGGAGCCCACAAAGTCTCCTCAGGGCTTTTACCCCACTCCCACCCAACTACACAGAACAGACCCCCTTTTGAGATAAGCAGTCTACACCAAGGGTGTGCCCAAGATTTTGTTTGAAAAAAGAGTCCCGAGTAGAAAACAAACTTTTGGAAAAGAATTCTGCCTTTTTTTCTTAACTAAAGCAGTAGATAATATACTAGCACAGGGACCAGCAAACTTTTCCTGTGAGGGGTCTGATAGGAAGTCTTTTCAGCTTTGTAGGCCATGTAGTCGAGGGCAACTACTCACCTCATGTATCTTGAAAGAGGCCATAGACAACCTGTAAATGGATGAGAGGCTGTGTTCCAGTAAAACTTCTTTTTCGTAGACACTTAAATTTCATGGAATATTCACATGCTTTGTCGTTTTCTTCTTTTAATTTTTTTCAACTACGGAAAATGTAAAAACTCTTCTTAGCTCTCAGGCTGTTAAAAAACAAAACAAAACAAAACAGACATTGAGCAGGACTGGCCCGTGGGCCCTAGTTTGCTGACCCTTGTAGATTACGACGAGAAAAGTTGGGGCCAAGTCCTGCTAGACCATTACCATGAGCGGCTAGCTACGACAGCCTCCTGGGGCTCATTTTCCCTATCTGGAAGAGGCGGGCTTGGGCCAGACAGCTTCCAGAGTCCTATCCCACTTTAACACCTAACGGTGGAAATTTCGGGAATTTTGCTGGGTGAGTGGGAGACACTTTTGCCAGGAGTGAGGGAGGGAGCTCTTCGGGGAACACTCGAACCCCAACGTCTGCGAAGAGGAGATGGTGTCTCTTTGGCTATGCCTGACTCCACTGTCTCCACTAGACGCTGAGTGGGTCTTGGGGCCTCAGGGGTCCGATGACCCATGGACAAAGGGGTTTTGGCTGAAACATGAGAAGCGATCATCCCTACGCCTTCCCGGCTCCCATCTGGGGCCCCTCACCATTCATGCCCGCCCCCGCCTCCTTACCCCATGCCTTGCTTAACAAAGACAGAGACAGTAGTTGTCACTGTAATGTTGAAAATTGCTTGTTTCAGGACATCCCAGTAAACAAGCCCATCTTTGTTTTAATCCCAGCCTAGCTTACTGTAGTTAATTATAGGAATTTGTGGCTATTTATGTGAACCGAGGACAGGCAAAAACAGTCATTTGTCGGCCGTGTAAGTGCTGGGTGGGAGTGGGCTCCAAGAACCGAGGGAGGACCCAGGTAGCATTTGTACTGGGGGCTGTGCAAGGTGGGGAGGGCCCAGCTGTGTAATTAGCCCCTCGGGCCCTGAAGAGAGAGAAGGCCGCCATAGAAAGTAGCACCTAATGAGTGTTCTCAACCCACCTGGGGTCGCGGGGGAGGCCCCGTGTTTAAGGCAATTGCCTGAGATGTGGGTCTTGCACCTGCCAGGTGAGCTGGGCTATTTCTGGGCCTGTCCCTGGGGGCCGTGGCGAGAAGGAAGCCGGGCCAGGGTTTCCCAGGGGTCTGCGGGGCCGGGAGCGGGGCCGCGGAGGCCAGCGGGCCGAGGTGCCGCCTTCTGCCCTGGGCTCCAGCCCCGGAGGAGCCGCAGTTAGTGAGGAATGCTAACAAAGAGGAGACAGCGCTGGCTGCACAGAGGCCCTACGCCAATTCCCGGTGCAAACACAGCTACCCACCCACCCCACCCAAATGAGAAAACAAGCCAGGCCTTTGTACACACTGGCTGATTATCACCCGCCCTTACCAGCGTAGGGGCCGCCGGGCTGGGAGCGGGTGGTGGTCGTGGAGGGAGGCACAGCTGCAAACTCTGGGCGTCCGGGGGTACAGGACCCGCTGCTCAGGCCAATTCTCTAGGTCACAGCCTGCCAGGGGAACCCAGCGAGGTCCAGGTGCCCTGCTCCAGAATCCCTGTGGCCTGGACTTCCGCTCTGGGCCCCGGTTGTTGGGAGCCCCAGGAGGTTCAGCCCGCATGCGCCAGCCGGCCCACGCGAAGTGGGTTTGGGCCCGCTCCCTAAGTGAACGCTCGTCCCCTTGACTCCTGCTGTCCACCTCTGAGCGCTCACGTGTTCCTCTCTCTGGCCCCCAGTCTTCCACTCACTGCTCTCCTCTTTGCTCACCTCCTGCGGATCCGGATCCTGCCTCCCCAGGAAGCCTGCTGGGACTGCTCCGCGTGAGGCTCATCTCTCCTTGCCTGGCCCTTCACAAGTTAGTGATGCGCTATCTTTTTTTTTGGGGGGGGGGGGGCTGCGTTGGGTCTTTGTTGCTATGCGCGGGTTTTTCTCTAGTTGTGGCGAGCGGAGCTACTCTTCCTTGCGGTGTGCAGGCTTCTCATTGAGGTGGCTTCTCTTGTTGCGGAGCACGGGCTCTAGGCGCGTGGGCTTCAGAAGTTGTGGCTCACAGGCTCTAGGGTGCAGGCGTGGTAGCTGTGGTGCATGGCCTCAGTTGCTCCGCGGCATGTGGGATCTTCCTGGACCAGGGCTCGAACCCGTGTCCCCTGCACTGGCAGGCAGATTCTGAACCACTGCGCCACCAGGGAAGCCCCATGATGCACTATCTTACACCCATCTCTAAGTGACAGAGCGTGTACGTACGTGAGTGCTTCCCTGCCAACTCAGTTATGAACTTAATAGCAATAATCCCAGGGGTCGTAATTATTTCCAGCATTTACTGAGTGCTTACGATGCGCCAGGCCCAGCATGGAGTATTTTTCAGTCATTTATCATTTACATCTTACGATCGTCTTAAGAAGTAGGCACTATTATGAGTCCTGTTTTACACTTGAGGAAACTGAGGCACAGTTAAACTGAGGGGTTAAGTAACTTGTCTGAGGCCACAGAGCAACCAGGGGTAGAGCTGGAGCCCTTGGTGAGCTGGAGCTGGTGTGGAATGGCTCGGGAGAGCCGATCGTGTGTGTCTTTTCCCAACTCTGCATTTAGTCACGTTGGTGCCTTGAAATCGGCCATGCGAGTAATATTCACACTGTGGGAATCAGCAAATCAGGCCTCAGATAAGGGTTACTGCCCTTCGCCCGGAAGTCGGTTGTCAAACATTTCCCGGCAAACCATGGGACAGGACTCACTCGGTCCAGCTGCCAAGACTGTGCCCCCTGCATCACTGTATCTCCCTTGCTGACTCCTATACCACAGGGCAGTTCTGGGTGCGTAAGGGGTAAGCTTGTTCGTCTTGCCCTCAGAGGAGCAGGGATTGATTTCCCAGCTCTTGGATGGGAGTTTGGCTTTACCTTGGATGAGGACCAGACATCACCCTCTTCCTCGGCCGCAGCTGCCCTTTGCTGTACGAGGTCCCTGTGACTCCTCTGTGAGCCCGGAGCCCTGGGCCACCAATGGCTGCATGAGGATCGTCACTGCCGGCCTCGACCCTGGCAGAGGCCCCTCACCTCTGCCCAGCTGCCAGGCACAGCCGAGAACTGCAGACACCAGGTCAATTAGAGACTAGCTTCATCTTCGTTTCCGAAAAGACAAGAAAAGCTGTGGGTAATGTTAGAAAGGGTCAAAGTTAGCCCTTTTCCGAGAGCCCCAGCAGGGCCTGGCTGGACGGCTGTCTCATGAAGTTATTTTGGTTTCCCTGGCCGGTGTGGCTTGGAGCAATTTGCTGGGTATCCATTGGCCAGAGACACCAAGAGGCTCCTGCATTGGGAGCTGCCATTTTACACCAGGATAATGATGGTTTCTGAGCAAGAGAGATCAATAGGGGATAAAAATAGGCTTCCATCCCATCTGGACGCCTGCTCTGGGTCCCTCAATGACTCAGAGGTACCCCATAAGGAACCAGAGTGGAAACTCGCTACTGGACAAGACGGGTCGGGCGAAACACTGCAGGGAGAGGCTGCCACCCCCAGCCCCTCAGGGTTCCATAGCCCCCAGTCCCAAATGGGGAGAACACTGAGGAGAATTCAGTGTGGGAAGGCCACATTCTCACTCAGTTTCCTCAGAGAAGTGTCCCCTCAGCTGTCCATAGAGCAAAGAGGAGTGAGGGCCAGACCAGAGGGAGCCAGCCAGCACTTCCTGGCACTGGTTTGGCAACTACCAAAAGCAAGAAAACTCAGACTCTTCTGCCCTTAGAGAAGTCATGGTCCAGGTAAGGAGACACCCGGGGAGCAGAAAAATATCTTATAGAGAGAGAGCATTGCAGGGGCCTGCGGAGGCACAGAGCAGGGCCCCTAACTCAGCAAAACAAACGAACAGAGACCTATAGACATATAAATTACTATTATGATTTAGGTACCAGCCCCTTTAGCTGCATCCTCTCACTTCTCAGAGCAACCCATGGAGTAACTATTATAACTCTCCCATTTTACAGACTACACTGAGGCTCAGAGGTCCGCAGTAACATGCCCAGAGCGTCCAGCTAATGAGCCGTGGAGCCGGCACCCAATCACTGGCCTCTCTGTCTGCCGGAGCTACAGTATCCACCTTCTTGCCTTAGACCAGGGCTTGGCAAACTTTCTTATAAAGGGTCAGATGGTAAATATTTTAAGCTGTGCAGGCCAGACAGTCTCTGTTGCAACTACTCGACTCTACCATTGTAGCATGAAAGCAACCTTAGACGATACATGAATGAATAAGCATGGTTCTGTTCCAATAAAACTTTATTTACAAAAGCCAGTGGCAGGCTGGATTTGGCCCCTTGGTTGTAATTTACTCATTTCTGCTCTAGTGCCCTAACATATATTTTCTTATGAAATCATCTTGAGGGAATTTGAATTCTGGAGCCTGGAAGGCTCTGGTAACTTTCAGCATTTCTAGCTTGGTTGGATCTAGACTTTTGACTGGTCCTTTCTCTGGAGCAGCACAATCTAATAGAAATATAAACATAAGGAGTAGACACAACTTTATATTTTGTATTTTTACATTAAAAATATTAATATTTTTTTCTATTTTTACATTAGAGAGGAAAAAGGCAGGGAAAATTAATTTTAATAATATATCTTATTTAATCTAATGTATCACAATTATGATTTCAACAGATGAATGGATACAATAAATCACTAATAAGATCTTAAATTCTTTTTTCATACTGTTCTCAAATTCTGGTGTGTATTTTACACTTACAGCAGATCTCAGTTCACACTTCCTTATTTCAAGTTCTCAACAGCCTCATAGGGCTAGTGACTATCTTATTGGATGGTACAGCTCTAAAGTACAGCTATGGTATTTTTACTGGTATGAAATGAAATCCCTGGTATAAGTTGAAAATACAAGAACAGCAGAAATGAGAGAGAAAATCCTGGGTGGGTCAGTGCATTAGTCAAGTTTCTCCAGAGAAACAGAACCAATAGAAACCAATAGAATTTATTATTATTATTACTATTATCATTATTTATTATTATATGAAACTGGCTCATGTGATTATGGGGTCTAACAAGTTCCAAGATCTGCAGTCAGCAAGCTAAAAACCCAGGAGAGCCTATGGTATAGCTCCAGTCTGAAAGCTGACAGGCTGCAGACCCAGGAAGAACAATGTTTCAGTTCAAGTTCAGATGCAGGAAAAAAAATCACTGTTCTAGCTGGAAGGCACTCAGGCAGGGGTAGTTGTCCCTTACTCTCAGCAGTGTCGGCCTTTTTGTTCTATTCAGGCCTTCTACAGATAGGGTGAGGCCCACCCACATCGAGGAGGGCAATCTGCTTGATCCCACTGATTCAAATGTTAATCTCATCCAGAAACACCCTCACGGACATACCCAGAATACTGTAATACTTGACCAAATATCTGGACCCTCCATGGTCCAGTCCAGTTGACATGTAAAATTAACCACTACAGTCAGGGAAGGCTTCCTGGAGGAAGAGTCATCTGAATTGAAACCTGGATGCAGAGAGGTTCACCATACAGAGAGATGGGCATTAAGGTTCCATGCAGGGGGAACAGCATGTGCAAAGACTCGGAAGTGCCAGAGCATGGGGGTGTTCAGACATTGCAACAGTTCAGATGGTTGGTTTCTGGACTGTAGGGTTGAGATGGACAGGACATGGGCCTGGGTGCAGTAAGCCATGGATGGGTCTGGGGTGGATGCTGCAGGCTCTGCAAGTCTTGGGAAGAAGCTTGAAGCGGGTCTTAGTTGCGGCATGCAGGATCTTTATTGAGGCATGCGGGATCTTTCATTGCAGCGTGCAGGCTCTTTGTGGTGGTGCGCGGGTTTTTCTCTAGTTGTGGCGAGCGGAGCTACTCTTCCTTGCGGTGTGCAGGCTTCTCATTGAGGTGGCTTCTCTTGTTGCGGAGCACGGGCTCTAGGCGCGTGGGCTTCAGAAGTTGTGGCTCACAGGCTCTAGGGTGCAGGCGTGGTAGCTGTGGTGCATGGCCTCAGTTGCTCCGCGGCATGTGGGATCTTCCTGGACCAGGGCTCGAACCCGTGTCCCCTGCACTGGCAGGCAGATTCTGAACCACTGCGCCACCAGGGAAGCCCCATGATGCACTATCTTACACCCATCTCTAAGTGACAGAGCGTGTACGTACGTGAGTGCTTCCCTGCCAACTCAGTTATGAACTTAATAGCAATAATCCCAGGGGTCGTAATTATTTCCAGCATTTACTGAGTGCTTACGATGCGCCAGGCCCAGCATGGAGTATTTTTCAGTCATTTATCATTTACATCTTACGATCGTCTTAAGAAGTAGGCACTATTATGAGTCCTGTTTTACACTTGAGGAAACTGAGGCACAGTTAAACTGAGGGGTTAAGTAACTTGTCTGAGGCCACAGAGCAACCAGGGGTAGAGCTGGAGCCCTTGGTGAGCTGGAGCTGGTGTGGAATGGCTCGGGAGAGCCGATCGTGTGTGTCTTTTCCCAACTCTGCATTTAGTCACGTTGGTGCCTTGAAATCGGCCATGCGAGTAATATTCACACTGTGGGAATCAGCAAATCAGGCCTCAGATAAGGGTTACTGCCCTTCGCCCGGAAGTCGGTTGTCAAACATTTCCCGGCAAACCATGGGACAGGACTCACTCGGTCCAGCTGCCAAGACTGTGCCCCCTGCATCACTGTATCTCCCTTGCTGACTCCTATACCACAGGGCAGTTCTGGGTGCGTAAGGGGTAAGCTTGTTCGTCTTGCCCTCAGAGGAGCAGGGATTGATTTCCCAGCTCTTGGATGGGAGTTTGGCTTTACCTTGGATGAGGACCAGACATCACCCTCTTCCTCGGCCGCAGCTGCCCTTTGCTGTACGAGGTCCCTGTGACTCCTCTGTGAGCCCGGAGCCCTGGGCCACCAATGGCTGCATGAGGATCGTCACTGCCGGCCTCGACCCTGGCAGAGGCCCCTCACCTCTGCCCAGCTGCCAGGCACAGCCGAGAACTGCAGACACCAGGTCAATTAGAGACTAGCTTCATGTTCGTTTCCGAAAAGACAAGAAAAGCTGTGGGTAATGTTAGAAAGGGTCAAAGTTAGCCCTTTTCCGAGAGCCCCAGCAGGGCCTGGCTGGACGGCTGTCTCATGAAGTTATTTTGGTTTCCCTGGCCGGTGTGGCTTGGAGCAATTTGCTGGGTATCCATTGGCCAGAGACACCAAGAGGCTCCTGCATTGGGAGCTGCCATTTTACACCAGGATAATGATGGTTTCTGAGCAAGAGAGATCAATAGGGGATAAAAATAGGCTTCCATCCCATCTGGACGCCTGCTCTGGGTCCCTCAATGACTCAGAGGTACCCCATAAGGAACCAGAGTGGAAACTCGCTACTGGACAAGACGGGTCGGGCGAAACACTGCAGGGAGAGGCTGCCACCCCCAGCCCCTCAGGGTTCCATAGCCCCCAGTCCCAAATGGGGAGAACACTGAGGAGAATTCAGTGTGGGAAGGCCACATTCTCACTCAGTTTCCTCAGAGAAGTGTCCCCTCAGCTGTCCATAGAGCAAAGAGGAGTGAGGGCCAGACCAGAGGGAGCCAGCCAGCACTTCCTGGCACTGGTTTGGCAACTACCAAAAGCAAGAAAACTCAGACTCTTCTGCCCTTAGAGAAGTCATGGTCCAGGTAAGGAGACACCCGGGGAGCAGAAAAATATCTTATAGAGAGAGAGCATTGCAGGGGCCTGCGGAGGCACAGAGCAGGGCCCCTAACTCAGCAAAACAAACGAACAGAGACCTATAGACATATAAATTACTATTATGATTTAGGTACCAGCCCCTTTAGCTGCATCCTCTCACTTCTCAGAGCAACCCATGGAGTAACTATTATAACTCTCCCATTTTACAGACTACACTGAGGCTCAGAGGTCCGCAGTAACATGCCCAGAGCGTCCAGCTAATGAGCCGTGGAGCCGGCACCCAATCACTGGCCTCTCTGTCTGCCGGAGCTACAGTATCCACCTTCTTGCCTTAGACCAGGGCTTGGCAAACTTTCTTATAAAGGGTCAGATGGTAAATATTTTAAGCTGTGCAGGCCAGACAGTCTCTGTTGCAACTACTCGACTCTACCATTGTAGCATGAAAGCAACCTTAGACGATACATGAATGAATAAGCATGGTTCTGTTCCAATAAAACTTTATTTACAAAAGCCAGTGGCAGGCTGGATTTGGCCCCTTGGTTGTAATTTACTCATTTCTGCTCTAGTGCCCTAACATATATTTTCTTATGAAATCATCTTGAGGGAATTTGAATTCTGGAGCCTGGAAGGCTCTGGTAACTTTCAGCATTTCTAGCTTGGTTGGATCTAGACTTTTGACTGGTCCTTTCTCTGGAGCAGCACAATCTAATAGAAATATAAACATAAGGAGTAGACACAACTTTATATTTTGTATTTTTACATTAAAAATATTAATATTTTTTTCTATTTTTACATTAGAGAGGAAAAAGGCAGGGAAAATTAATTTTAATAATATATCTTATTTAATCTAATGTATCACAATTATGATTTCAACAGATGAATGGATACAATAAATCACTAATAAGATCTTAAATTCTTTTTTCATACTGTTCTCAAATTCTGGTGTGTATTTTACACTTACAGCAGATCTCAGTTCACACTTCCTTATTTCAAGTTCTCAACAGCCTCATAGGGCTAGTGACTATCTTATTGGATGGTACAGCTCTAAAGTACAGCTATGGTATTTTTACTGGTATGAAATGAAATCCCTGGTATAAGTTGAAAATACAAGAACAGCAGAAATGAGAGAGAAAATCCTGGGTGGGTCAGTGCATTAGTCAAGTTTCTCCAGAGAAACAGAACCAATAGAAACCAATAGAATTTATTATTATTATTACTATTATCATTATTTATTATTATATGAAACTGGCTCATGTGATTATGGGGTCTAACAAGTTCCAAGATCTGCAGTCAGCAAGCTAAAAACCCAGGAGAGCCTATGGTATAGCTCCAGTCTGAAAGCTGACAGGCTGCAGACCCAGGAAGAACAATGTTTCAGTTCAAGTTCAGATGCAGGAAAAAAAATCACTGTTCTAGCTGGAAGGCACTCAGGCAGGGGTAGTTGTCCCTTACTCTCAGCAGTGTCGGCCTTTTTGTTCTATTCAGGCCTTCTACAGATAGGGTGAGGCCCACCCACATCGAGGAGGGCAATCTGCTTGATCCCACTGATTCAAATGTTAATCTCATCCAGAAACACCCTCACGGACATACCCAGAATACTGTAATACTTGACCAAATATCTGGACCCTCCATGGTCCAGTCCAGTTGACATGTAAAATTAACCACTACAGTCAGGGAAGGCTTCCTGGAGGAAGAGTCATCTGAATTGAAACCTGGATGCAGAGAGGTTCACCATACAGAGAGATGGGCATTAAGGTTCCATGCAGGGGGAACAGCATGTGCAAAGACTCGGAAGTGCCAGAGCATGGGGGTGTTCAGACATTGCAACAGTTCAGATGGTTGGTTTCTGGACTGTAGGGTTGAGATGGACAGGACATGGGCCTGGGTGCAGTAAGCCATGGATGGGTCTGGGGTGGATGCTGCAGGCTCTGCAAGTCTTGGGAAGAAGCTTGAACTTGATTCTGAAAGCAAAGGGAAGTCATGATGGATTGTAGCCCCTTGATAATCAGATACCCCAAATACAGGCACAGTCGAAGTAAAAATTGTGCAACTCCAGCTTCAAAACCAGCCCTCTAACCCTTGTCACTCAGAGTGTGGTCCTCAGGCCAGCAGCGCCTGGGAGTTTGTTGGAGTTGCAGAGACTTGGGCCCCGCCCCTGACCTACTGAATCAGAATCTGCATTGTAACAAGATGCCCAGTGCATACACATGAGTCTGTGCATGAGACCTCAGTGACTTTGGTTTTTGCAGGAGGGGACTTTTCTGAACTCGCTGCTCTTTACCACCTTCTAAA
Source organism: Lipotes vexillifer (assembly GCF_000442215.2). NCBI lineage: Eukaryota > Metazoa > Chordata > Mammalia > Artiodactyla > Lipotidae > Lipotes > Lipotes vexillifer. The sequence goes on along the minus strand of NW_006786802.1, from coordinate 1,122,550 downwards.
TCCTGCTTCCTGCCAGCAGCACCTTGGTTCCCTAC
>NW_006786802.1:1099830-1122381 GCF_000442215.2 Lipotes vexillifer | reverse complement strand
CCACCCCCGGCCCCGAGCCCTCAGAAAAGTCTTCCTGCTGCTGACACAAAGGAGGCAAAAGTAAAGAAATACCCCCGACCCCATTTCCCGTTCCTTTGGTATTTTAAGTATTCCCTGTTTGGATCTCCTAGAGCTGTTTTAGATCTTTGCTTTTCTCTCCCAGGGCAAAAATGATAATGGCTCATGCTTCCGGGGCTGGCGTGTTTAGCTGTAAGCGCTAAACAAGTGGAGACGGGAGGCCGCTGGCTGGACTTCAAAAGCACCCACCGTGGGCGCAGCCTGCTGGGAAAAGGGGCACAGGCGAGGGAGGAGGCATGATACATTGGGGAAACAGACTTTCATCACGGAGGGAAGCATTTGACTGGTTTCCATCCTTGGCAAATTCCTAGGCTGCCTGACCTGCATTTGTCACCCCGTTCGTTTTATTCCCGTCGGAGATGGGCCATTAAGATGACTTCTCCCCAGGACTTCCCTGGTGGCACAGTGGTTAAGAACTAACCTGAGAATGAAGGAGACACAGGTTCGAGCCCTGGGCGGGGAAGATCCCACATGCCGCGGGGCAACTAATCCCGTGCGCCCCAACTACTGAGCCTGCGCTCTAGAGCCCGCGAGCCACAACTACTGAAGTCCGTGTGGCACAGCTACTGAAGCCTGCGCGCCTAGAGCCCACGCTCCACGACAAGAGGAGCCACAGCAATGAGAAGCCCGGGCACCACAACGAATAGTAGCCCCTGCTCGCCACAACCAGAGAAAAACCCGCGTACCGCAACGAAGACCCAACGCAACCAAAAATAAATAAATGTATTTATTAAAAAAAAAAGAAAGATGCCTTCTTCCCAGATTGCTTCTGGACAGGGGAGAGAGCCTACTTTTGTTGCAAAATGCAAGGAACGTGGTCATGTTACTGCTTCAGGACAAAAGAGTGGCTCTGAGCACAGTCTAAGAGCTTTCCAGCACAGCTCTGCACCCACCAAAGTTGATGGTTCAAGCCTTTTTCTTTTGTCGCCAGTATATAGCTCTGTGGTCTGCTCACAACAGAAAGATATCCTAGGAAGATGCTTAAAGGATGAGTGGAGAGCAATTATGCCATTGGGTTTTCTGATTCCTGAAGCATTTCAGGAAGTGTATAAAAAGTACCCTCAAAGAGTCCCATTGAACACAATAATTATCATTGACTGGCTTTTTATTTTACTGATATCAAAATTATTTTAAATAATAATTTTCCAACTTACAATTTATCCTCCCTTGGGATAATATTCTGGGTGAAAGGAGATTGCTCTTGTGGTATTCTGCAGACAGATCACCTTCCCGGATCCAGGGGTATAAGTTTTAGCTGCACAAAAAGAGCAAGTCATATAATAGTAAGAGTAATTGTAATAATAATGATGATGATATACATTTATTGAACACATATGATGTGGCAGCAGACTAAGCCCTCCACGTGTGTCAATCCACAGAATTCTCACAACAGCCTGTCAGGCTGACTTCTTATCATATCCATTTTACAGATGAGAAAAATGAGGCACAGGAAGGTTAAAGGATAGGTCTAGGGTCATACAGCCTGGCAGTGACAAATCCAGGATTTAAACACAGTTGGATTCAGATGCCTCTGCCCTTTATCTCTGTGTGGTCCTGCCTCTCAGTGATTTGTACAGTTTATTTGATCCTCACAAACACTTGTGAAGAAGAAATTATTACGACCCATATTTGACAGATGGAGTAACTGAGGTTCCAAGAGTTTAGATGAGCTCGAGAAGACAGGAGTAAGACATTAACCCAGATCTTCTGGCTTCAAATCCTCTGCTTTTTCCATTTTCTCAGGGATGACAAACTCAGGGCCAGGAAGGAAACATAAGCGAGTGAAGTGGGCTATAGAGGGACTTGGGCAACCTGGAGGGCACATACCATCTGGGAGAGCAGCCCCACCCTGCTCCAGGCACTATGTAGAGCTGGTGCTGGGCCGACAATGGCCCCCTCTTCTGATCTGTTAAGAGAAACTGGAAGTTCAGATTTTTACGTGAAATTCCCCCATTTGGAAATGTGGACAACTAGGGACAATTTTTAAAGAAAACATTCTGTTTCCAGCAAATCAGTTTGTAGATTATAGGCAGCTAGTTGGTATAACCCATGCCCGTTGGACCCCTGAAATGGCTACTGATGTCAGAAAACTTCCTTTTTCCTGTGCTCAGGATAAAGCTGAACCCTCAAAACTCAAGATGGAATAGACATTTCTGCACTTGCGTATGAGCCCTACATTAACATTCTTTCCCAAGGCTCTTTACAATCAAAGCCCACATCTCTGCCGTTCTAGGACAAGTCACATTGGTTGTAAAAATATTAAAATATATTCAACCTGTTGTCAAATAACTGCTATAGCAAGTCCCTGAGTGCCTTCCCACCCTGCGGCTCCAGGCCCTCCTTACAATGCCTGGATTTCCCACAATCCAGCAGGTAAAGGGAAAAACCTGACCCAGCGTGGGCCACCCAGGATGTGCTCCAGAAGGCCTGTTGGGACCCATGCAAAGCACTCAAATAATTGAAATATCACCCCTTATCCTATTCCTCAAGGACCATTTCTCTCTGCTGCCCCCTCCTGCAGGTATTTAAGATCAGCCTTTTCCTGGTCTCTCCTGACTCACTTCCACCACCACCCACCCGCCTCTTATCACCTCTTCCACCCAGACTGAGTTCCAACGAAGGCCTGCATCTGCCCAGCTCAGCCTGTTTTCACTTCCTACCTAGGGAGAGAGAGGCAGCGGGAGGTTCATTCTGCAGAGAGAATGTTCTCCAAGGCCTCAGTGCATTTGATGAGATCTTTCTCTGGGCAGAAAGCAGGGGATCCCTAAGGCAATGTGCTCATTTTCAGGAAAATGGCAGGTGTGTGGGGACTGGTTCCTTCAAATCCACAGAGCATAAGTGGTGGGGCAGAGCTCCTTATGAGGAGAATTCATACCTCCATGCAATCAGAGAGGGGTACAAAGAGCTCCAACTCCATCTCATGAGCTGGGGGTTGTTCATTTCTATTACGATCCTTTTGTGTGTCTGAAATCTTTTGTCCTCATTTGGACAAATTGGAAAGAATGATGTCCCGGTCCCTTCATCCCCTTAGGGATAGGCTCACACTTCAGGAAGCACAGTTCACAAAAGTCCGTTGTGTAGCCACTTGTGGCCTGGCTGTGACACAGACCCAGGGGGACTGGAGAAGCAAGACAATTGTGGCAGGTGGCTGCCCTTTATCTTCTAGCTGGGGGCACTCTTCCAGAATCACGTGTAATTACTTATGATGTCTGGTATTTATGGTTCACTCCACCCTGCTATAATGTAGAATTCTTGTGGACAGGGATGGGTATCTATTTTGTTTACTGCTGGATCTCAAGTACCTAGGACAGAGCCTGGCACCTAGTAGGTGCTCAAATATTTAAGTCAATAAATGACTGAATTCGTCCTTAGAGCTCTAAGAGGTTATCTCAACCAAATGCCTCTTTGTGTAAAAGGGGAAATTGAGGCCTGGAGGGAGGAAGGGATTAGTCTCACAGCTAGTTGGAGATAGGGGTGGGGTCTGTTCCAAATAGAATAGCAGTGAGGGCTTTCATTGCAGCCACTCTCTCCCTTGTCCATCTACCCCACGGGTTCAGGAATTTGTTCTAAGATTGGCTATAGTACTGGCATCTACTGGGATTCTATCTATTCCAGCTCTTCCTCCAGGAGACTGCTGCTTCCCAGGAGAGGCACAAGGGGCTCTTCCAAGGGGCTGGTGGTATTCTGCAACTTGATCTAGAAGCTGGTTACCAAGTGTGTTTGCTTTGTGAAAATTTTTGGATTTCTTGTATGTTCATATTTCCGTTTGTAGAATAAACTTCAATAAAAACATCACCCACGTAGGATTCGCACACACACACACACACACACACACACACACACACACACACACACACACACACACACACACACACACACACACACACACACACACACACAGAGAGAGAGAGAGAGCCATAGACATCTAAGCTGCTTTGAGAGATGACAGGAATAATATTGATAATATTAGTTATCCCTTATTGAGATTTCTTATGTATCAGGCATTTTTCTAAGCTCCTTAACAGCAATTAATACATTGAATGTAAGCAACAACGATGAAGCAGGATTCTGGGGAATTTTTTCACTTTACAGAAAAGAAACTGAGGTCCCAGAGGTCAAGTGACTTTCTCAAGGTCACAGGTGAGGATGTGCAGATCCAGGGTTTGGACTCAGGCAAGGCTGACACCAGAGCCTGCTTGCTCCCTTCACACTACAATGATGTGTGCTATTTACATGAGGTCTAAAGAAAGTGAAACCATGGATACTTCACATCCATTATCAAAAATCAAGGAAGTCTTCCTGGAAGAGGAGAGACTTTGGCCAGATCCCAAGATAAGTGATGTGCTGAAGAAAGGAAAGAAGGGGTCCAGCTCTTCATGCTCAGATTTGACAACGGGTATCACTTACCCTGTCTGTGGACACAAAGCTGGACACTTTCCCATAGTTTATTTTAATTTTATGTGCACAGCTCTGTGAAGTGGGGAGTGTTCATCCCCATTTCACAGATGGGGAAACTGAGGGGAGCCTAGAGCAATGACATGCCTTGCCCACGGTTACCTGCCAGGCAAGCAGCAGAGCCGAACTTCTCTCTCTTTCTCTGCTGGTATCCAGCCAAGCTCCTGGCCCGAACCCATGCTTCTGGAGGCCAGGAACCCGTGCCACCCTCAGCTGCCAAGATCCCCCGTGGCCTCAACTTGCCCACCCCTGGCTCCTGGGGAATAAAAACCCTTGACTATGTTTCTTTAAACTGCTCATCAATTTTCACTTTATGAAAATTAACGCCGGATAGCAAATGCCTTGAAATATATATCAAGGTGAGGCAAATGGCTTTTTGAGATCAATCCCCGGCAAACACAGGTTTGGGCGGACTTCATTTGATTCCTTCTCCAAACCTGGGCCGGGGAGCCAAAGAACAGCAGGAACCAAGCATCAAGCAGAAGATGTTCTCCTGCTCTGAGTAATCACATCCCTGGTGGCTGCCCAGCAAAGCCGTGCGTGGGGGTCTTCCCCTCCCTAATTCCCCTTCCCTTTCCACACTCCTCTCCTTGAGGTATTTCGACTTAATTTTGTTTAGAAATTTGAAAAGCAAGTGAAAGTGCTGCATGATTATAGACTTTATTTAAAGGTTTGATTTCGGTTTCTCTCTGTTCTTATATCAAAGATAAAGTGGAAGTGGTGGTATCATGTTCAGGTAATGAGATTTTATATTAAAAAGAATGAATTAAGCTCATAAAACGGGAGGTGGAAGGACCAGGCGGGGCTGACACACAGAGGAAACCTATACATTTACGGAGTGTGTATCCGCCATGATTAGGAGTTCAGGTTTGGGCCTGGGTTTTAAGTCAAGAGAACTCTTTTTCCTGTTTCTTTTTGGAAATTGCTCCCATAAGCCCCCAGAGATGAGATTTCAGTGTCCCAGGAGCCAGAAGCAACTGTGGAGGTCCTCCCTTTACCACTTATTGGCTGTGTGAGTATGAGCGAGTGGCTTAACCTCTCTGATCCTCTCTTTCTTCTTTAAAATGGAGGTCATGTTAGTATCCACCCAGGTTCATGATGGCAGTTGTATGAGATGGTGCATGTAAAGTGGAAGTGGTGGTATCATGTTCAGGTAATGAGATTTTATATTAAAAAGGATAAATTAAGCTCATAAAACAAGAGGTGGAAGGTGCATTGAGTATACATGGTTAGCACTCAAAAGACTGTTAACCATGGTAATTTCTTGAGTATCAGTTTTTTTATCTGACAAATGGGGACTTAGTAGAGCTATCAGGATGAGTAAATGAAATAAGAAAGCAAAGATCCTAGAACAAAAGATGTGTAACTATTGTATTTGTATAGTAATTACTGCTCAGATACTCAATCCAGCCAGGCCCTGGGAAGAACCTCCCTGTGTTTGTCAAGAGGGGCTGAGTCCCATGTCAGATGCTCCAAAGGACTGGAGGCTGGTGAAAATTGTCAGAAATTCCAACCTTCCTCTGCCCTCTCCCCACTCCACCACCACCCGCTTCCTTCCTTGTGAGCAATAAAACAAAATACAAAGAACAGGAATCAAATAAAGACCCTGAAACCAAGCCGTCTGTGGTCATTTTAAAACAGATCCTTTTTGAAAAGCCAGGTGACATTTTCCTTTAATGCCTGATTTTTTTTTAATGCCGGCTGCATTTTTTAAGCACCCGGCCGGCTTGTAACTAGCCAAGGCCGTATAGTAGCTGCGCTGACTGTATCATTTGATCATTAATTTATCACAGTTCTAGCAGTTTGTCTGACAGGTGATAGTACTTTCATCTAATGAGCCCACAGCCGGGGTGGAGGCGCCAGAGCCCCGGCTGGACAGCCTGCGGGGTAAGGGCCGCGCATACATTCTCTTTCAGCCTGTTTTTATTCCAGAGACTTCCAAAGCCCCAGAAAATGGCTGCCTAGGGTCCTGCCAAATGGATAAGGCTGGGAAGGGCCCCCCTCCCAGTGGGCCAAGGACAAGAGGAAAGTGTGGGTGAAACCTCAGCCTTGGCCAATCAAGAGCCACTGCATCAGTCAGGACAAGCTTAGTTATGCTGCCATAACAAATACTTCCCCAGCCCCTCATCTCAGAGGCTTCCAACAACAAAGCTACATTTTCACTCGTGTGGCATGCCCACCGTGGGGTGGGGGATGTCTGTTCAACACAGCCACCCTGGGGACTTGGTCGTGGAGGCTCCATCTTGCAGAGGTAGAAAGGAAAGCATGGTGGGCTGTGAGCTATCTCAGAACTTCTGTTCAAAGTGTCACGTCACTTCCTCTCACATTTCATTGGCCAGAGCGACTCACGTGACCACACAAAAGTTCAGGTGGGCAAAGAAGTGTGATTCTACCACGTGCCCTCAAACAAGAAGACCCAATATTTGTCAGCTGCCTGGATGACTATCATTGTCATAAATTCTGTTCATAAGAACAGCTCTGCCTCCCAGTCAGTGTATACTGGATACCTGGATCAGTCCACTTTTCCCTGTACTCTGCTACTACTTTTGCCCAGGCTGCCACCACCTGTCACCTCCACTACCTGTGTTCTCTCCCAGCGCCATCCTTCGATTTAGTCTGGGGGCTGGGCCTCCTTGGGTCCTGGGCTTTGGAGTCATTTTCTTGAAAGTTTGTAAGTCTTAGTCCCCTTCTAATGCCTGGAGACAGTTGGGGCCAGCAGTGCCACTGGACACCCTCAGTCCAGACGGGGACTTGTTTAGGCTATGGTCCCCATCTCTCTCCTTCTCTGTGCTCTCTAACCCCCTATCCCAACCCGACACGTACGTTGGGTAGACCAGATGCCCCAAGGAGCTCCAGAACACATACCTGTGGGGTCATCCCAGGGCCTGTGGCCTCACCATAGTTCCAGGAGGGCAGTCTGGCAAGCAGATCCTTCACACTAGACAGTGTACTATTTCTTTCACAGGATCCTATGAGTTCTGGTCCCCTGAATGGTGCTGACTCATTGATTCAGGGGGACTCAAATTATTTATATAGACAGAGGCCCTGAAAAAATATTTGCCCAGGGCCCAACATACCCTAGGCTCCCTCCTTCCACTCTTACTCTATTTAGATTCATACTCCACCCAGCAGCAGAGAAGACTTTTTAATCCTCCTGTGGATTCCCATCATAATGAGTAGACTCCTTAAGACAGTCCACGAGGCCCTACACCACTGGTTCTCACGCTGGTGTTCTGTAGAATCACTCGGGGAGCTTTGAAACAAATTATGGTGTGGGACCCACCCTAGACCAATTATATTAGAATCTTGAGGAATGGGACCAAAGTGTGGTGTATTTGCAAGAGCTCCCCAGGTGATTCTAAGGCCTAGCTCCACGTGAGAACCTCCAACTTCCATGATCTAACTTTTCATCTCTCATCTCCTATCCCTCTCTTCCTCATCTTATGTCCTCCAAGTGCTGAGTTCTCCACGCCCCCCCGCCCCGCCCCCAGGACATTTGCACATGCTGTTCCCTCTGCTTGGAATATTGTCTCTCCTCAAACGTTGTCAAAGCTTCTGTTTTCTTGCCATTGAGCTCTTAGCTCAAATGTTATTTCCACAAAGATGCTTTCTTGACTTTCCAAGGTCACCAGCCCCCACCCTATCATTTTTTGGAGTTGCATTTATTATCTCCTCTCTTCTTGTTTATGCACTTGGTGTTGTTTATTATGTGTTGTGTGTTTTCCTTCACTAAAATATACTTCACGAGGGCAGCGACTTTGTTCATCTCGTATCCCCAACACTCTCCACACCTGGCACCTTGTTCAACAAAGTTATTGAGTGAATCAATGTAAAGACGAATATTTATAGAGCGTTTTCTGAGGTTTGGTATCTTTGTTGATTATTTTCAGAATTTACTTCTGGAAAAAGGTTGTCTCCCTTCAACTACTGGTAACAGTGGATTTTCTTTGAACAGTGGATTGTGTAACTCCGGAATAACAAATTTAGTCCTGAGCTTCCTGGGATCCAAGGCAAAAAGGGTCAGATTAACCACAGAAGCTATGTTGGTCCATGTGGCTGGTCTATTTGCCTCTTCCCCCACCTTCCTCAAGGTCTTTGATTTTCCATGTCTATTTTCACAGCATCTGATTACAAGCTGTCTCAAACCCTTTTTGGAAGCAGGCAGAGTATAAATAGCTAGGAACACAAACAACTGATTCATGTGTGTAATGCCTATTTTATAGACGTGCAATACAAGTGCTGGGCAGGTGGGGTGGCTTGTCTGAGGTCACACAGCCTGGATGAGAACCCACATCCCTTGAATTGCAGGCCAGTTCACCCTCTTCTGAATGATACCAGAAGGGCCATGCCCTGTGCTTTGTTTTGGCTTCTACAAGTCCTAACACGGTGTTGGGGATCTCGGTCCTTCTCTAAGGAAGCTGAATCCCAGGGGGGTTAAGCACTGGCCCAGGGTCACCCAGCAAGTTGGGGACAGAGCCACGCCGCCAGGGGGAGTAGCTGGTCATTGATAAGAAGGCATTATCTCTATCCCAGCAGTGGGCTTGATTGCCTCCTGAGAATTCACTGCACTCAGAGATGAGAAACCAGCTGTGACATTTTCATAGCTGGGAGAGGAAGATGGAGCCCTTCTCTAATTATCTGCTCAGTGGCCATAATTACTTTCAACGGAAATTGTCACTAGATAAGTAAATGCCAAGGAGAGGATGGGAAGTGGCCACCACCTCTGAGCTCACTCAGTGTTCTGATCTGACAAATAGACTTTCTAGGCACAGACCCTTCTATTGAAAGGAGTTTGAGCTGAGAACATCCCTCAGCTCCTCCAACACAGAAGAGGGAGAGAAAACAACACAGTGAGAAGGTACAGGAATTAGAGGCTAGGGACATGGTTTTGTCCATCACATAAAAATAACTGCTGCCGGGCTTCCCTGGTGGCGCAGTGGTGGAGAGTCCGCCTGCCGATGCAGGGGACGCGGGTTCGTGCCCCGGTCCGGGAAGATCCCACGTGCCGCGGAGCGGCTGGGCCCGTGAGCCATGGCCGCTGAGCCTGCGCGTCCGGAGCCTGTGCTCCGCGATGGGAGAGGCCACAACAGTGAGAGGCCCGCGTACCGCAAAAAACAAAAACAAAAACAAAAACTGCTTCCAATCATGGCACACCTGCTCTGTGCCCGGCATGCCAGATGTGCATTCTTGTTTAATTTTCCCTCTTCAGGAGGCATTATGGTTTCTCTCTTGTGCAGTGGGAAACTGAGGCTCAGAGAGATTTCAGGTGACTTGCTGGAGACTATACTGCAATGAGAAAGGCTCACGCTGGGTTTCTCGAATGCCAGGGAGTGTTCTAGTGCTTTCCATGCGTAAACTCACTCGGCACAAGGATGCTCTGGGATAGGGTCTATTATCAGCCCCCTGGATAGGTGAAGATTCTGAGGTGTAGAGGGTGAAGTGACCTGCCCAACATCACACAGTGTCTGTGCTGGGTTTCAAACCCAGGCCCCAAGGGGACAGAGCCTGTGCTCTCCACAGACTATGCTGTGTAGAACCTTGTGCTGTGTAGAACCTTAACAAATGGCTTCTTGGAGTTCAACTCAGGCCTTCCCAGCTCCACTGCCCCTTCCACTCTGTTCTGTGTCCATGGGGGAGAGTGCCCAGCCTCTCCCGATAACTTCATAAATAGAAACCAATTTCTGGCCCATCCAGCTGGTTGCTGAAGTGAATGTGAAAAGGACGCTGCATGCACTCCCCCAGCTGGGAACGTGTCTATTACGTGACAAATGCCCAAGGCAGTGCTACCCTCAGTGGGTGGTGGTCCAGCCCTAAGCACCTGACTCTGGCGATGATTCTGTGGTACAGGGCCCAGGGGAAGGTGTGGACACTGCAGTGGGCTGCACAGTACGGACGGTCTGGGCCTAACGGCAAACCTAGAACCTGATGGAGGGAAACCTCAGGGAATTCGTTTGAACAGCTGTATGGACTTCTTAATGCTGAAAAACAGAGGCCAGCGATGGGAATACCCCGGATCCTCTGAGAACTCTGCCCCTCTCCACCTAGCACAGGTGCTGAAGCCTGGCTTGGCAGGTGGAGGATGGATCAGTGGGGGAGTCGAGAGGGTCTCCTTGCCCATCTCACCTGGAGCTTGCTGCCCCGGGTCGGCAGTCCAGCACGGACGGAGCAATTCCACACCTCTCTGCATCCCTCCTCCAAGACAGCCCCCGCCCCGAGATGCAGTCGACTCTGTCATGGGTATGGAAATGGCCCTCCTTCTTTAAAATGGCCCCCAAATCCAGGCTCACTCCTCTCAAATGCCATAGGGAGCAACAGAGGCTGTGCCTAAGACCCGCTTTCATGAGCGTCGAAGAATAATTCATAATTATTTATAATCAGCACACGGCAGCGGCAATCTGCAGGCAGAGCCCCTGGAAAGCTGGTTTTGTTCAGAAGGCCACATCTGCCCCCTGCAGTCTTGTGTGCAGGCTCTGGTCTACGAGTTCATTTCCAAATGCAGCACAAGGCGAAACTTCAGCAGAGGACGCCCCGGACCAAGCAGTCCTCTCTCAGCCCTTCTTTCCGTAAACATTCTTGACCCCGTGAGCCCAGGCTGGCTTTAGTTCAAATGTATACGGTTTTACTGTCACCCGACCATCACGGTCTAAATAGCAGCAGTGGCCACTGCGACACACGACGAGTGGCGCTCTGGCTACACCAGTGGTTCTCAACCAGGGGCGCGATTCTGCCTCCCGCCTCCCCACCCCAACCCAGGGGACATTTGAGATGACGGGAGACCTGTTTGGCTGTCGCAATGAAAGGAAGGTGCTGCAAGAATCTAGTGGGTAGAGGCCAGGGATGCTGTTATCCATCCTCCAAAGCAGAGGGCAGCCCCAATAGAGAATTATCTGGCCCCAAATGTCAGTAGTGCCAAGGTGGAGAAACATTGGCTACCATGATCTTGACAAGGCTAATCGTGTGTTATTTTTTTGCTCCTTATTAAAACCATTTTCCTTTTAGTAGGTTCTTAATGGCACTGAAGAGGTGTGTAAGCTCATCCCACTGTGTTTGAATTCCATGTGAAGCTTCCTTGCAGTCTTCAGATACTGACATCGCCAATCAATGCTGCCTAAAGCAACAGACAAGTGATTACTTTGTCACTGGTCAGTAAGCCTAGATCATAACCGTTTGTACACCAGCTATTCCTGTGGGCTTTGGCCTAGAAAGCTGTCTCCTGAGATGTGTCTGACCCATCTGAATAGTCCATAGGCAAGGCAGATTTTTAACCTGTTACCTGTGCTTGAAGATGGTAAAGTGCCTGTGCTTTTATACTGATTAATAACTTCGGATTCTGGCAAGGATTCCTCAAAAAATTAAAAATAGCATTACCGTATGATCCAGTAATTCCACTTCTGGGTATATATCCAAAAGAATCACAGGGACCCAAAGAGACATAGGTACACCATGTTCAAAGCAGCATTATTCACAATAGCCAAAATGTGGAAACAACCCAACCGTTGATGAATGGATAACAAAATTCATCCTCAGAAAGGAAGGCAATTCTGACACCTGCTACAACATGGATGAACCTTGAGGACATTATGCTAAGTGAAAGAAGCCAGTCACAAAAGACAAATGCTGTATGATTTCACTTATATGAGATATGGAGAGTAGTCAAATTCACAGGGACAGTGGAATCGTGGTTTCCAGGAGCTGGGGGTGGGGAGAGGGAGAAATGGAGAGTTGTTTTTGAAAGGGTGTGAAAATGTTCTGGAGATTGGGTGCACAACAATGTGAATATACTTAACACTACTGAACACTACTGGTTACAATGGTAAATTTTATGTTCTGTGTGTTTACCACAATTAAAAAAAAAAAAAGTTGCTGGCAAGTAGGAGCCAAGCACAGACAAGCAAGGGCCTAGCAGATTAGCAGGGGAGCCTGGGAGCATAGGAAAGGGATCAGAGTTCCTACAGAGGGGCTGGGCATTGACTATGGCTCAGAGTCTCTTGGAGGTGCTTAGGCAGAAGAACCTCTTTCAGGGGCCATGTCTGTGATCCATGGAACCTGATGGAGGGTGGCCTTGCTTGATCTGGAGAGGAGGAACAAGGGGATTTGAAAGAGAACTGAAATCCTCCGAGAGCCCCCTTCCCCACTCTCCCAGCTTTTCCAGTGCTGGCTGTGTTTTCCCCTAGAATGTAAGCCCACCAGGGCAAGGACCTTGTCAATCTTATTCACCAATCAGTCCCCAGAGCCTGGAACAGTATCTGGAACATAGTAGGTGCTCAGTAAGTGTTTGTGCAATGAATGAGTGAATCCTCATTCCCGCAGCCCAAGTTGTTTTCCTAAAAGTTACCGCTGAGTGTCTCAGTCTCCTGATCCCCAACTCTCCGTGCCTCCTGTACGGAATGAGGTCTAGATGGCTTCGTGCAGCTTGCGAGGCTTTTAGCATTCTGAGCTGTTAGGTCCCAGCCTCAGCTCCTCTCATATCCCCCTCCAGTCTTCACCAGTTCCCAAAAATGCCCTGGGCTTTCTCACCCACATGACTTTTTTTTTCCCACAAAGTTTTCAGCTTCTGTGAAATGCTAAAAGTCTCTGAGTCCTTCCAGGCACAGCAGATGCCAGGCAGAGGTGGAGTGGTACTCATGGGGAAAAGACAGGTTCCCCCAAACTTCTCTCTATACAGTGTGACTCAACACAACCTAATGGGATGGTGGGAGGGTGGGAGGCAGGGGCCATGCTTGGCTTCTCGGCCTAAGGATGGGCTGCCAGAGTCCTTGCTGAGATCAATGGATGGGGTGGGGGAAGGAAGGGAGCCAGGATCGCAGCAGCCCTCCCAGGACTGGCCCTCTCGCCCTCTGCCAACACCTTCGTGCACAGGCTCCGAGACAGATGTCGTGGGGCGGACCGTAGATGGCACCTGGGCTAAACCAGGGCCTTAGGGGCAGGGCCTGTCTTTATCTAGGTGGGAGCCCTTAGCATGAGGCTGGGTCCTGGGGGCCTCAGTAAAAGACAGTGCACTGCTAATTAGGGCAGCAGGGTTCAGCCTTCAAGAATGCAGGCTCTGGAGTGAGTCAGAATCGACTTCGAATCTGGGCTGATCCATCCTCCGTGATCTTGAACAGGCTCCTCAACCTGTCTATGGCTCAGTTTTCCCATCTGTAAAGTGGGATGACAGTTGTACCCACTGGGTTGAGTTGATGTAAGGATTCAAGTAGACAATAAAAGGAAAGGAATCTATTTAGCACAGGTGTCTGTTTAGCTGGACACACATAGTTAAACTCTCATAGGTTGTTGACTATTGTTATTAATGCCAATTTTCATTACCGATGTAATAACAGTAAATATTTGCATAGCACTTTAGAGCTACCAAAGAACGTGAACACCCATCGCTAAATTAGTGAGTTGGGCATGTTGGCATTCTTCTCCCTCATTTTATGCAGGGAGGGGATGTGGGGTGGGGCAGTAGTATTGAGCATTAATGGCAGACATACAACAGACACGCATCATCTCTTTTAATCCTCTTTGCTACACTGGCTGGGTGATAAGAAGATGCCCATGTTGTAGACATGAAAACTGAGGCTCAGGAAGCCTTGGGACTTGCTTCTAGCCAATAAGTGGCAGAGCTAGGATAGGACTCCGCATCTGTCTGACTCAAGCTGGTCTCTGGGACCAAGAGTGCCAGAGGCAGAAGGGGAGGCCTGAGGAAGAGAAAGGACTGCTTTGTACTTGTGCCGGGGAGAAGTGGGCTCCTAGCTCCCGCCTCCTCAGCCTGTGGGCTGGCAGTAAGGGCAGGGAGACCACAGTGGGCTGCAGTGGGGAAGGGGGCTAGTAAGTGGGGATGGCCTAGGCCCCCCTATCCTCCTGGACAGTCGAGAGGCCAGACCTTGGAGGGCCGTTTATGCCCCAGAGCCTCCTCTTCAGACACCAAGAGGGCACTTGATCCCAATTACAGAAAGTGGCTGGGTCAGCCGTCACCTTGAATGATCCGAATGCCTCAGATGGCAGCTGATTAATACCCAGGACAGCACTTGCCCGGTCTTGGCCTTGAATTTGGGAGCTGAGGCCCTCCTGGGCCTAAGAGTTGGGGCTGGATGGGTATATTACCTCTCGTCAGCCCTAGCACTGCAGACGGAGGCATCCCTGGAGTGGACCAAGGGCTCGGCACCCGTGAAAGTCATGCCCCAGTTCTGTGGATGTGTCCGTGACTTTGCATCAGGGTTCTGGGGCCTGTTCTTTGTCCCCTCAGCGGGAACAGCTCCCATACAGCAAGGACCAAGTCTCAGCCTTCTCAAACTGCCCCCCTGCAGCTGGACCTCAGCGAGTGGGGAGAGAGGCCCTCAGGTTCTCTGAAGACGGGGCTGACAATTTCTGTGACTATTTGAGGAGTGTATGTCTCCTTACCCCATCCCATCCCTGCGCCCCATCATCCATCATCCTCAAGGTGAGCGTTGCAGGTGGGCAGCTCTGCAGGGCTTATGTGGACTGGGAAGGTCCTGAGGACAAAGAATAGGGTAGCCTGTGTGTGCAAGCCCAGGGACAGGGTGGGTTGAGTCACCCAGGGAGGCCCCCGGGGAAGCTGAGATCATGCACGCCCTGAACTGCACCTGTCAGCTGGCCATGGCTGGATCCTGTGGCCCACCAGGTGCTTCCATATCCACCGACCCTCAGTGGGGTCCTGGGAGAATCACCCCCATTTGATAGATGAGAAAACTGAGGCTCAGGAAGAGAAAGTGACTTGTCCAAAGCTATATGAGGAGCTGGTGGTTGAGTGGCTCCTGGACCTTGAGAGGCTGTCCAAGCCCAGGGCCAGAGATGGTCCCTGGGTCGCTGGCCTGGTCTCTTGGCTTCCATGCCCCCACCTGAATGTGCCTTTTGCACCCAGCCCCTGTACCCTTGTCTGTGTTTGGCTCCAAGATCATGGCTGGTGCTTACACTCTCTCCAGCCATAAGTTGTACCAATTTCACGAGTGGGCACTACATCAGTGTTGATCGTTAAGGTATTGACAAGAAAAGGTGGGTGGAGTCATTTTGGGAGTGAGTGTGCAGTGGGAGGGCGGGCAACACCAGGACCCCTCGCTTGCCCATACAGTGATTTTGTGCTCATTAGTATGGGTGCTTGTCAGGGCAGATGTGGTTCCCGCACCAGGAACTCGGCTCGGAGGATTGGAGTAGAGTTCTTCTCCTGTTTGCTTTGTTTAGGGATGTTCTGGTGCAGTGAACAACCTGCACAACAGTCCTGAGAACCATATGCTGCCCCAGAGCTGGGAAAGCTAAGCCTTGTCACTAACCCTATCCTTAGATTTCTGCTGTCTCCATTCCACTCTCCTTAGAGCTGAGCCCATCAAATGTCCCTGAGTCACCAGCCTTGAAGCAGAGCAGATTTTCTGGAATTGGAGAGGCTGGAGGGGTTAAATGAAATCACCTCAACCCTCCTTATGGCAGAGACAGGGACACTGAGTCCTGGAGAGAGTCACGATCTGCCCATGGATGGCCACCCAGGGCTTGTGCCCTGCAGCATCACCCACCAGATGTGAGCCCAGCCATGCCCCAGCTTCCTCCCAAGGGAAATTTGAATGAAGGACTAACAGGAGGGGGCTCTTTCCCTCCCTGCTTTGCAAAGTCAGGTTTTGATTATGGTTTATTGCGAGGCTGCATTCCATTTAGAGCTTTTCAGGAGAACGAATGCAATTCTTTGGCTTAGCCTGGCCCTAAAAATAGGCACCAGCTGAGGAGTTCCTTCTCCCTTGCACCCCCATGGAGGAAAGATCACTGACTCTCTGTCACTGCCTGGCTTTTGTTAGCTTGGGCAAGGTACCTGGCATCTTGAAGCCCCAATTGGTGCAGCTGTAGGATGGAGCTAGTGAGATGCCATCCTTCTTTGGCTGAGATGAGATGATGTGGAGGTAGGTAAGCACATATGCCCGGGACATAGAAGGTACCATAAAAGGTGGGACAGTATGGGGTAGGGACACGGAAGTGACTTTAACTTCTAAGGTGGTCTATCAATTTGTCCCAATATTTTAATAATCTTAAGAAGATAAAATTGGACTGCATACCAGGACTCACCAAAACATTTTTGGATCGTGTCCGCCCCCAGGACGACCTCCTAGATTAGGATAATTAGTCCCCCATAGCTGACTCCCCTCTGCCTGGCAGACAGCCTCCGCTTTGTTCTAAAACAGTGCTGTTTAATAGAAATGTAATGGGAGCCACGAATTTACAATTCTCTAGTAGCCACATTTTAAGAAAGTAAAATGAAACAGGTGACATTAATTTATTAATATAGTTTATTCAACTCAGTATATCCAAAACGTTATCATTCCAGCATGCAATCAATATAAAAATGTTAATGAGATATTTCCTATTAAGTCTTCAAAATGCAATGTGTATTTTATAATTATATGGCTTAACTCGGACCAATTGCATTCCAAGTTCTAAGTAGCCACATGTGGCTAGTGGCCACTATATTGGACAGCACAGTTCTAAACCATCTCCTTGCTTCTTGCTGGGTGACTCCAGGCAAATCACTCTTTTCTCTAGACCACCCACCATCCCATTTGTTTAATAAAGGCATTAGACTAGATCAAGGATAGCAAATCTTTATCCTGCTCGCTGCCCCTCTCTCCTTCTGCTTGTGGCAAACATCAATGATGGAAAGCCAATCACTCACAGCAGTCTTTTTCACTGAGTCTGGACCTGGCTTCTGAATCTTCTTACCCCAGCAGACATTAGCAGATGATTGCAGCCTGCAAATCAAACGAACCCTCTTCTGCATGTTGAACCTCTTGATTTTCTCAGTGGGCTTGAGGCTTTCTGACACACAAAGTCCCGGAAACAACTAAATGTTAAATTGTAAGGCACTGGGAGTAAGTTATTCAAAGTTTAATTATTTGGAAACCTCATTAGTTCAAAATACAACTCTAGAACATTGTTGCTTTATCCATGAATCAGCCACTCCATCTCTTTCATGTCTGTGTATCCGCCTCCCACCTCCTCTCAGGCGTTGTTTAATTTAGACCACAGATGCCCACCCCTCTGGTTTATCGTCATCTATTTCAGATGCTTTTTTCCAGCTCACTCTTATCCCACCAGAGTCTTAGAGCCAGAGCTGCATGCCAGGTACAGAGCTGGGCAGGAGTCTGGAGTGCAAAGTCAGTTCTGAGTTGCACACCTGTGATCCGGTGGGCATTTTCCTCTGCCGAGCCAAGCCTCATGCTAGGGCCACATTGGTGCGGTCACAGAACATGCATCTTCCGTGGATCATGGAAACTGAGACTAGCACTCACGGGACAATCAGCTGTAACCTGTCCCACCTCAGCTACCCAGAATCATGAGGCAACAAAGCTTTTTCACATATTTGAATTTTTAGACAATTGAAGGCTGCCCTTTCTAGATACAACTTTTTCTTATTTAAATTTTTTCCAGGGGAAAATTTTCTAAAATAAATCATGTATATCCCTATTTTCTTAGAGAGCTCTGAACATTATTTAGCTTTTATGGATGACTTAAACTATGTCGTTATTTTTCTGTGTTTTAATACATCGAGAATGTGCTCAAGACCCACCCAAGTGTGGAGGACTGTTTGCACTGAATGTCCCAAGGGGCTCTGGTTTTTCAAGTCTCCTGTCTGCTTTTTAGCGTTTCTCATTTTCCTGTCGGGATGTGGGGATGTCATTCCTGTTTCCTGATGTACAACTGCTGAGACGCCATTTCTCTCCCTGTTCTAATCTGTGTTCCTTCTTCAGATTTGGAAACCACATCACTGTGATTGTTAGAATAATTTGTCACATAAGAGTAATTAAGCCCTCAGTAGGACCTCGTGGGACTCTTCTTTAAGTAAAAATGTATGGATAAAGCAACAATGTTCTAGAGTTGTATTTTGGACTAATGAGGTTTCCAAATAATTAAACTTTGAATAACTTACTCCCGGTGCCATATGATTTAACATTTAGCTGTTTCCTTAATATTTCATGTGCGTTTAAAAAATGTTTTATGCCACTAGCATATAGAAGGTGCACAATAAGTATTCCTGTGGATACATAGTGCTATTCTCGCAGATGCAGAAGCAGAGGAAGGAGAGGTAGATAGGGCTGGGGCAGTCAGGGATGGCTTCCTGGAAGAGGTGAGATGCAGCTATGCTGGGTAGGATGAACACAAGTATAGTGAGGCAGGGGTTCCAGGCAGAGGCCATAGCAGAAGCAGGACACTCAGATGACCACATTTCATCAGCTAAGGAATAATGATAAGGGGAATACGGGTTTCTTTTTTTTTTTCTATCTCATTAAAGAAATTAGACATTTTCCTTATGTGCCACCCTCTTTTTTTTTTTTTTTTTTTTTTGGGGGGCGCGGGCCTCTCACTGTTGTAGCCTCTCCCGTTGCGGAGCACAGGCTCCGGACGCTCAGGCTCAGCGGCCATGGCTCACTGGCCCAGCCGCTCCGCGGCATGTGGGATCTTCGCGGACCGGGGCACGAACCCGGGTACCCTGCATCGGCAGGCGGACTCTCAACCACTGCGCCACCAGGGAAGCCCCGTATGTGCCACCCTCTTAATGCTCCTAGGTAGAGTCCTCACTAGGAGGGGTTTGCAGATTTTTGATTAGTCCCTGTAACGAACCTTGTTTTTCCCATCTGTGAAATGGGGTTCTCTTGGCTCTGCTGATTTACAAACTCTGGGTGAGAAATGCTTTGGAGACTGTCACATGCTCTAAAGATGAAAGGAAAGGAAACATAGATGGATTTCAATTTAGTGTCCACTCAGCTAAAATGTAGATTAAATTTTAGTGACACAAGGAACACATGACTATATGCAGATATTCACACATTACAGATTAAAGTTCCTTTGAACTTAATCCCGTCCTGGTCCCCTAATCCATTCCCCAGAGATAAGCTCTGGTACCACGTTGTGAATTTTTCCAGATGTGTTTCTGTGTGTTTACATACATGTGCATATACTCGTGGACGTATATGGTGGTGTTTTGTTTTGATTTGCTATAAATCAGCTCAAAATACCATGCTTCTTTCTGACCAACAACACACCTTCACGACTGTCCCTTGTGAGAACGTACAGACTTAACATTATTCTTTTTAATGGCTGCACAGTGTTCCTTGTGTAGCCACGCTGTGGTTTAATTAAACATTCCCCTCCTGATGGACATTTAGGTTGTTTCCAGTTTTTCAACTTTATTTTTATAGTTCTGTTAAAAAACTTCATTGAGGTATAACACATATTGTACGATTCATACATTTAAAGTGTACTGTTGAATGTCTTTTAGAATATTCCCTGAGTTGTGCAACCAATACCACAACCAATTTTAGAACCTTTTTATGCTCCCCAAAAGAATCCTCGTACCTATTTTTATTTTTTTCTTTTCTTTTTTTTTTCATGGAAAAGCATCTTATTTTAAATATAGCACTGTGTACATGTCAAACTCCCAATCTGTCCCTCCCCCACCCCCACCCTTCCCCCCTGGTAACTATAAGTTTGTTCTCTAAGTCTGTGAGTCTGTTTCTGTTTTGTAAATTAGTTCATTTCTATCATTTTTTAAGATTCTGCATATAAGCGATATCATATGCTAGTTTTCTTTCTCTCTCTGACTTACTTCACCTAGTATGACTTTTATATGTCATGTTGTGACCTCTGCACACACCTCTTTGGACACAGTGGTGTTTTTTCCTGGGGTCGCCACAAAGAGGTGTAATTTCTGGGTCATAGGATCTACGTGCATTTGAAATTTCAGCAGCCACCGCCAAATTGCCCTCTAAAATAGCTGTGCCCACTTCTGCTCCCACGGGTAGTGGCTGACGGCAGCTGTTTATTCCCATCCTCCCCAGCTTCTGATGTCAGTACTCCATGGAGACCTGGCAGGAGAAGCTCAGCTCTGTCCCTCCTGCAGCCACGCCTCACCCCACAAGGTGAGGTTCCTTCAGAGGCAAGGGTCAAGGGTTAAAGGGGGCTGCCTGCTCAGAGCCTGCATTCCCGTTTCTAGGTGATGCTCTGGGTACCTGGGACTCGTGAATTCTTGCCCAAATTGTCCTTCCAGGGACTCTGTGGGTCTTTTCAGTGAGTCCAATCCCCCAAAGGCGAGCTACGCAGCCGGCGTGTATGTCCCTGGTTCCGAGGGGTGGCAGTGTGTGGACAGGGCCGGACGGCTGGGCTGGAGGGTCCACACACCCTTGTGAGGGGCCCACACAGTGAGCCATGCAGTTGGGGGAGGAATATTAAAAGGGGGGCTTCTTGGCCCTGACTCCACAAATGTTCTGGGTGGTTGTGATATCATCAACCTCTGCAATTCGAATCCAACATTTTCTCGCACATTTAATCCTCCCGGCTGTGTGTGTGTGTGTGTGTGTGTGTGTGTGTGTGTGTGTGTGTGTTTTGGGGACGGGGCCCAGTTCTTCCTTTTTACACAGAGGTTAGGAAATGTGCCCCGAAACTCAACCAGAATGTGACTATCATGTGACAGGAGCCCAGGCCGGCCAGACCCCACCCAAAGCCCCACTCTGTCCTCACCCCCAGGTCGGGCTCATCATCATATTTCTCCTCCACCCTAATTTCTAACCAATTTGAATCTCCCTTTAGAAAGGGCTCCTCTTCCTCTCCATCTCCAGAAAGGGGGAGCCCCATGTCTGGGGTCGGGGCTGTCACTCGGGACTCATTTCCAGGCAACCCGGAGCACTTCAAAGGGCTTCCTTCTCAGGAAGCACGCTTTTCATGGAAATTAAACACACTGAGCAGGTGTCTTTCCTCCCCTGCCCCTCTCAGGAGAGAAGGGCAGGGGCTGCAAGGGAGCTGAAATAAACGGTGCAGATAAACCTCGGCACCCGTTAGCGACAGCTCCCAGAATTTAAAGGGACACGTAATCACTCCTAATACACATCCAGGGCAGAGAGCCAGATGTCGCTGATGGCAAAAAGCATCGCTGGCAGGGAGAGGAGCTTGCGACACCCCTGGCTCCCGCTGTCAGAGCTACGGCCTGCTTCCCGAACCATCACCGTCTCTAACGTGGTCCTTTTCCTTTTCCTCCTCTTCCCCACGGTCACCAGCACCTCCGACGCCTCCGTCTGTGGAGAGATGGGTCCTGCCCCAGGCTCTGTGCTTGGAGCCTGCCGTGGCTCAGCTCCTGGAAGCCTCTGCACAAGCCCATGCAGGAGGAAACATTGGCCTCATTTTCCAGATGAGGAAACTGAGGCCCAGAAAGGGGAGCGCTTACCCAAAGCTGCACACTCACTTGGGGCAGAGACAGAATGCAAGTGCAGGCCTCTCTGACTTCAAAGCCGGGCGCACCACCCCCTGGGGTGCCCTTTGCCTCAGGGCACAATGTCCTGGGAAGTTGAGCCCATGGGCAGAGGGGCTGCTCACGACCAAAAGTTCCCATGAAGTTCCAGCGTTCACCCAGAGCAGCCCCTCCATCCCAGCAGGACTTGCCTGAGGCTGGAGGTCCGCCTGCATCCAATCCCCTGGAACCCATCTCTCCTGCCACCCAGTGGTACTGGGACAAACAAGACAGGAAGGCCTGAAGAATCCTATTCATCTGGGCCCCGTGGGGGACACGGCTGTTAGCGCTGACCTGTGACTTTAGGAGCTTCTGCTTCTAGACATCTTCCCCGTGGACCTCTAAGGTGCCACTCACGCCCAGTCATGCTGCTGGGTTAAGCATGGCCCTTTTCAGCCCCTCTTTGAAAAAGCCATGAGTCTGGAGACACATTTAGTCTCTGCCACCTTGGAGTGAATTCATTTGCATTGACGGAAGCCTGAGGGCAGCATGGAAGCTACTGGGCCCCTGGTAAAAATGAGATTGTGTGCCAAGAGGAAGGGAACGG
Source organism: Lipotes vexillifer (assembly GCF_000442215.2). NCBI lineage: Eukaryota > Metazoa > Chordata > Mammalia > Artiodactyla > Lipotidae > Lipotes > Lipotes vexillifer. Next base: position 1,100,044 of record NW_006786802.1, on the reverse strand, counting down.
GGCCTTTTCTGCATTACTGGAGGCTCCCAAGCCCTCGTGGGGACCCAGGGCTGGGCCAGCTCTGGGGCAACTAGACCACAATGAAGACCAGCCCAACTTGCGATGAGGTCTGTTTTATGCAGACGTTAGAGACCAGTGGCTCAAGAAGGACTGACAATAGGTCTGGAAGGACAGGGGGCAGCTCAGAGAAATTAGGCTCAGAAAGGGAGAGCGG
>NW_006786802.1:1095408-1099816 GCF_000442215.2 Lipotes vexillifer | reverse complement strand
GGATAGCGGTTCACCCAAAGACACACAGCTCGTATGGTGTTGAATCAGGACATCTATGCATACCCGCATGCCCACAGCTGCCCCTGCCCCAGCCTAGACCCTCTCCCCAGCTTCTGAGCCGGAGAGGCCAAAGGTGGGGCACGGGGTCAGTTCCAGGCCTCAGCCCCAGCAGCAAGCTCTGCTTCTTAGGAACAGTCAGGGCAACGATATCCCCGTCTTGCCAATGGGACAAAGGAAGCTAAGAGCAGTGACGAGATCCCACACGGGCAGGGGCAGAGGTAGAATTTGAACGCAGGTCCCTCGGCCTCGCTAAATGTCACGCTCCAGAGATTCCTCTCTGGTCAAGAGGCCTCAGGCCACGGTGTCACACCCTCCCTTCCCCTGGGCACTGCACCCACTCTGGGCCCTTTTGAAGGTGTCTGTAAGTGGCTCCTGTTGGCGTGTGGGCCTGTCTGGGCGGGTAAGTGGCTTTGGTGATGAACGGGATGTCAGCCCTTCCCCCGTGCTATGTTTAGAAAGGTGTCAGCCCCCAAATGGCCCGTCTCCGAGGTCACCCAGGATGTAATCATGAGTGTCTCTAAAACCCCATCACTGACCTTTCTGCACTCAGACACAGGGAGCCACCAGTGTCGCCAGGCGGGATGGGAATGGGGTGCGACTGGTGGGAGTGGCGGGGGACGTGCCATCCTCCAGGCTGAGCAGATGAAGCCCCCAGGCAGAGGCAGAGGCCGGGAAACAGAGCCGTCCTCTCTCCTTCCTCCGTCAGATACTAGTGAACACCTAGGAGATAATGCTTGTGAAAGAGTGCTGGTTCACACACAGCACACACAGGTACACACACCTACAGCACACTCACACGTGTACACCCACATGTGTACACACACACAGACGCACCCACACATAGAGTGGGGACAGGCAGGCGGAGTTTAAAGTAAATTCTATACAGCCCTTAGCGTTTCAAACGTTTAATTACAGTTTTAAATTTTTATATAGTTTTAAGTATCTAAAAAGCTATAATAAAAACAATATTACAGAAAATTTAAAACATCAAAAGACATGTCAAGGTCTGTTCCCCAATTTAAATCTGCCGGAGATCATTGCTGCATTACTGTATACGGCCAATTTAATATCTGGGGCGGGGAACACCTTGGAATAAAGTCTCTCCGCATGCCTTTGTTAAAGTGAAGTATGTTCTGAGATTGCAAGTTGGATTGTGGACAAAAAAAAAATAAAACTCTTATCGTTTGAAACTATTTTTTGGTGTGAATCAGGATACTCTTTTTAATGCGCGCAAGAAACAAAATACTGAAATGAATCACATGCTGAGGCTGGCAAGACCAGGGGTGAGGCATTTGTAACCCCTGATTTCAAATTCTGACATTCAGCCAGGGGTGATATTCTAAAGATTGCCAACTGGTGCAGCAGTGGAAATGTCAAAATAGAATGGACCATGGCCTCCGTGCTGGAGCAGGGTCCCAGGGTCCTTGTCCTGTGCTAGGCATGAAGCATTGAGATGCTGGGTGGTAGAGGTGGGGCTTCATAGGGAAGGGCTAGGGTTTAGGATGAAGTGGGCACCCAGGCACTCAGTTAGCAACTGGTATGAAAGTATTTCTAACAACCAGTAAGCTGCATCAGCCCCTACAAGGCAAACATCAGGCCTACATTCAACCGTATGGCTTCTCTGGTCTTACAACGACCTTTATTCTCATTAACAATCTCTGCCTTTTAATTAGAGTGTTTAGCCCATGAACTTTTTTCTTTTCTTTTCTTTTCTTTTCTTTCTCTTAAGTTGCTTGGAATTAAATTCTTCTATTTATTTATTTATTATTTGAGGTATAGTTGATGTACACTATTATATAAGTTTCAGGTGTACAACACAGTGATTCACAGATTTAAAGGTTATATTCCATTTACAGTTATTACAAAATATTGGCTATATTCCCTGTGTTGTGCAATATAGCCTTGCAGTTTATTTATTTTGTACATTGTACTTTGTACCTCTTTATCCCCTACCCCTATCTTGCCCTTTTCCCCACCGCCCTCCCCACTAGTTAATGTTCTCTATATATGTGAACCTGTTTCTTTTTTGTTATATTTACTAGTTTGTTTTATTTTTTAGATTCCACATGTGATATCATACAGTGTTTGTCTTTCCCTGTCTGACTTATTTCACTTAGCATAATGCCCTTCAAGTCCACCCATGTTGTTGCAAATGGCAAAATTTCATTCTTTTTCATGGCTGAGTAATATTCCATTATGTGTGTATACCACATCTTCTTTATCCATTCATCTGTTGACGGACACTTAAGTTGCTTCCATATCTTGGCTATTGTAAATAATGCTGCTGTGAACATTGGTGCGTGAGTATCTTTTCAAATTAGTGTTTTCACTTTTTTTCCTGATATATATCCAGGAGTAGAATTGCTGGGTCATACGGTAGTTCTAGTTTTAGTTTTTAAGAAACCTCCATACTGTTTTGCACAGTGGCTTCACGAATTTGTCTTCCCACCAAGGCTGTACGAGGGTTCCCTTTTCTTCACATCCTCACCAACATTTGTTATTTGTGTTCTTTTTGATGATAGTTGCTCTGACAGGTGTGAGGTGTAATCTCATTGTGGTTTTAATGTGCATTTCTCTAATAATTAGCAATGCTGAGCATCTGTTCATGTGCCTGGAATTGTTTTTGGACTTGAGTTCGATTTTTTTAAAAACAGCTTTGTTAAAATATTTATCTTGAGGACTGAGTATTGGGGCATAGCCTTAAATTTTGCAACTGAGGTGAGTGCCTCGCGTGTATCACCCTAGTCCCGGCCCAGGACATTCCTGGTTTATGCCTGTTGTCCTGGAGAAACTGTTATATCTTCTCCCTTTTGCTCTCCGAGCTGTCTTGGTTTGTGTGATAAACTACACAGTCCCTCCACAGCCCTAATGCAGACCCGGGCACTTGGCTGTGTGTGGTAAATATTGCCAAGCCCATGAGTGAGACGTGGGCATCCCTTTCTTTTCAGGTACTAGAAACCCAGCTTGCAGGTCTCTTTCCTGCCCCTTTCTGCCCACAGTTTCATGGCTCATGCCCTGGGTTGTGGGGTGCTGGGGGAGAGGCGCTCTCAGACATGGCATTGCTATTTCAGGGCAGACGATGGCTTCCTTCTCTAGCCCAAATGAAACCTTTCCTCTCCCAAATTCCTCAGCCCTCTCATTAGCGGTTGTGTTTGTGGATAATAGCTATAAGGAGGAGGCAATAAAAAAATCCAGAATGTGCTGCCCAGCCTCTCCTTACCCCTTCCAGAGGGAGTGCCTGCCAGCTCCATCTGAGGTCTTAATGACTCCAAGGTGGACCCAGGGGCCAGGAGTGGGCATTTGTATTACAGCTGGATTATTTAATCCCCATTAGTTAAAAATGCCAGGCCACAGGCCAGGAGCCCAGGAAAATAAGTGGTGACAGGTGAGAGAAAAATAGCCTCCCAGCGGTCTCTGCAGCCACTTCAAAGGCCACGGCCCTGCCAGGTAATTGAGGCCTAATGGACACCATGTCCGGGAAACGGGTTGGCCAGAGATTCCCCAGCACACAGGAAAGTAGACGGGCAGGGGAGCAGCGAGAGGCTGAGCTGGCCAGGCCAGGCCCAGGATGGCCCTTGTAATTAGGCCAGGATGGAGCAAATACCTTTTCTGTCAGGCGCTGTGTGGAGTTACTCATGACTTCCATTCTGGGAGGAGGGAAGAGCACCTGGGGCCAGAGGCAAGCAGGCCTCCGGAAGAGCTGGTCTCTTCACTGCACTGGCCTCCCCCAGGATCTTGTCCTCAGCGGGAGGAGGAAGCTGTGTGAGTGGTTTGTGTGTGTTTGCACGTGCATGTTCATGTGTATATTTGTCTGTGCTTGCAGGCATGTGTGTTGGCTTGCATGTTGTTTGCATGTGAGCGTTTGCATGCACGTGTGTTTGCATGAATGTGTCTTGTATGTATGTGTGTCGTGTGTGTTTGCCTGTACGTGTGTCCTGCGTGTGTTTTGCTCATGCATGCATGTGTGTGTGTGTGTGTGTGTGTGTGTGTGTACAGGGTCCCCCCCTCTGTGTTTCCCTTCCTCTCCTTCCACATTTGGAGTCTCACTTGAGGAAGGTACTATAGCACCCTGTATCCATTTGGACCCTTGAAACAGCGCTCCCATCCAGCTAGCTGTCTTATTGAATTTCTAGAGCTCCAGCTGGGGGCTGGAGACTATGCTGGCCGTTTACAGAGCGACTCCAATCCGGAGTGTGCAGGGAAGGGGCTCCCCACCCTGCAAAGGCCATGGGCAGGTCCCGGCCTCACTGACTCTCCTGGCAGAATCTGTTTAAGGCTGCCCCAGCACCCAGACTCCCACAGAGAGGGCTAGGGGGTCAGGTCGCCCAGGTCACACCGCAGTCATCGG
>NW_006786802.1:1086595-1095360 GCF_000442215.2 Lipotes vexillifer | reverse complement strand
GAAGAGCTCTTTCACTCGTGCTCCCCCAGTCCACAGACTGCTTTGACCATCCCTTGTTATAATATTTTTTTCATTAAATTGACTCATTTGTGAACTTAAGTTTACTTTTAAAAGAAACCTTTGATTGCTCCCAGAAATGGAAAAATCAAGGTCATTTGGCATAAAAAGCAGATAATGATAAAAATGAGCACAGTGAACAGAGAAGGCGGTTTTCCATTCTAGCTACTGTGGCTGTTCAAGGTCCAAGTTCAAGGCGGGACTCGCTCTTTGCTGAAAAGGAATGTAAGCAAATTTTAGGGAAGTGTCAAGACATTTTCGTGCCATGGACTTGGCCAAGGTCATTCGGCTCATTCATTAAGTGGTGGAGCTGGGCTTTGAACCCAGCCTGGCTCTGAGCTCTAAACCGCTGGGACAGAGCTGCCTCTCTCCCGATGCACGCCTGTGTGGCCGTGGCGTGCATGGCGTGGCTGTGAGAGTGTGTGCCTGGGTGTCAGGGCCCGCATGAGTCAGATGGGGTGTCTACAGCCTGGGCCACCACCAGGCAGCTCAGGCCGAGAGGAGTTTATTTTGCAAAACCAAACCCTGCTCATTTCAGTTTGTTAACATGAAAGCCGCCTCTAATTCCATCTACAAATACCACATTCTCTGAACTACAATTGGCAAGGGCGGCCAGAATCGCCCCATTTCACATTCCTTCGAGTCACCAAGTGGAGCGTGGCTATAATTCAGGATTCAGCACTCGGGTTTCATGAGACAACATCAGAAATGCCTGTGTAACCACCCGACTCCTCCGTGGCCCGGGGAGGGGGCAAGGATGGAACCCAAGCTGCGGGCTGCTGCCCGGTTCCGCCCGAGACGGGGGCCAGGCTGGAGGCCCTCCGCCGCCCAGACAAGCGTGGGCTCTGTCAGAGCTCAGGCTCAGGGCCGGCTGCCCACGTGGGCGCTGCCTCACTGCCTGCCACAAGGACAGGGAGCTTGGTTTATAAATAAGCACCCAGCGGCCTCTCACCTTCCCACTGGGATCAGGCATTTCTCTGGCCAAGGGACAGGAACCCATCTGGCTGAATGCTGTCATTGACAGTGGCTAGAACCGCCCGCGTGCTCGGGGAGGGGATGGCAGGGCAGCCGTGGGCTCTCTGCCCACGGGCTTGGGACCCCACCGGGCGCTGTGGCCCTGTAGGCCCCTGAAGGACCAGGGTGGAGGCTGCAAGGCCTGGGGGTTCAGTGCCTCCATTAATGCCCCAGGTCTCTCTTGGAGCATCACAGCCCTGCCTCTGAGTGTCCCCAAGGCTGTTGTCCTGAAGCCCAGTCTGATCTTGGAGCTTCTGAAGCCTACCAGTAGCTCCTTCCCCACAAAATCGAGTCTAAGAAATTCCAGAGCCTGGTTGTCAAGAGCTCTTCCAGTCCGGCTCCAATCTAGACCAGGTAGGTACCTTATATGCTAAGGTGCCACTCCCAGATCCCCTGTTCTGGGCAGCTGTGCCCATCCCCAGCTGTTGGGAGTGTTGGATGCTAATGGCTCACAGCTGCGACTTTCTGTAGAGATTTTACCCTTTGCCTCAATGCCGGGAAGTCAGCCTCTCCTCCACCCCATAAATCACTTGATGGGAATCCCTGTCTTGATTCTGCTTCTAGGGTGCCCAGACTAAGACAGCAAATCGATAGGTGGATGGGTGGGTGGATGGATAGATAGATAGATAGATAGATCGGTAGATAGATAGATCGGTAGATAGATAGATAGATAGATCGGTAGATAGATAGATAGATCGGTAGATAGATAGATCGGTAGATAGATAGATCGGTAGATAGATAGATAGATCGGTAGATAGATAGATAGATCGGTAGATAGATAGATAGATAGATCGGTAGATAGATAGATAGATCGGTAGATAGATAGATAGATCAGTAGATAGATCGGTAGGTAGATAGATAGATAGATCGGTAGATAGATAGATAGCCAGCCAGACAGAAAATCCCAAGGAGCAGGAATGGGTAAGTTAAAAGTTTGTTGATTTTTTTTTTTTCACATTGAACAGACTTTTGTCTTTCAACTTAGTATAGGAAACATTTATTAAGCATACATTCATTAGCTGCGATACACATGCTAAAAATTATCCATCATAAGTTAGTTACATACACGACATCATATATGGGCATATACATTTACACAGACGGGCATATGCCATGCACATTTCCACATACATAGGTTCATGTCACCTGTCTGTTTACATGTAAAGCTGAGTACATAATCCCATACAATATATTCACAAGTTCTGATATTTTACATATTTATTTGTGCCCTATATACATTCACACACAAACATAGCTCATACAATTTTAAGCACACACAGAATCACATGGCCATGCCCCATATTTATCTATTCACGGTCATACTCCATATGTATGCACCCATCTGTAGTCATATGGCATATTCATTTACACCACGGTGTGTATATGCTTTGAATCCTGGGTAAGGTGGTAGATTATTTCCTTTAAAAGAAACACACAGTTGATTAATTTTCCCCCTGAATTTCTCCCTTGTCAAATGGGAGGAAAAAGTTGTTGTGTTTGTGTATCAGGCCCATTAGCCTAGATAAACTGTGGGCCTCCTCTAATGATTAATGACAGAATAGTGCAGTTGTTGCAAAAATAAGTCATGCAGTGAGGAGAGAGCTGAAGATTATATCTAACACCAGGGGATGGCTTATTAATCTCACTTCTGGAGGAATTCCTGAGTAAATCAGTCTCTTTTATTAATGATATTTCACTCTGCTCCGCGAGACATCTTTCATCCAGCCAGAAGGGCAATTATCTATTTAGGCCAGGAAACAATATTAGTTACTGCCTCAGCTCCAGGGCAAGGAGAGGAGTGAGTGAAGAAAAAGGAGAGAAAAACAGAGCAAAGGGCTCCTGTCCCCAGACTGATGGATGCCAGGGTCCCTTAAACCTCCAAGCAGGTTCCTTCCCCCATGCCAAAAGGGCTTGTGAATGTGTGCGTATACATGTGTGTGTGAGTGTGTGTGTATGTGTGTGTGACTGGGGCGAAGAGACCTGGGGACATTTATCCCATTCTCCTGCTTGAAATAGCCAGCACTGACTCATTCATTCCACAAGCATCTAAGCACCTACTATGTGTAAGGTCTTTGCCAGGGCACTGAGGGGCCCCTGGGATAAAGAAGGCCCCTCGTCCTCCATCCTGGAGTCTACTCTGCTTTGACACCTTGTTTTTATCTAATCCTTCTTTGACTGCAGTTTGGAGAGAACAGGGGATTAGCTAGCAGGCCATGATAGCAAAAGGGGCTATTTTCTAGATTTAAACCACCATTTTTCTGTGATGTATTCATTGTCTGCCACCTGGCAGTGTTTCTACAGATACAAGAAGGAGGATGGGAGAGCTTATTTATCAGGAAAAGCAACAAACTCACTGGCCCTCTCAAAGGATGGTTAGTAAATTTGCTCATTTCACGTCTTGGGCATTCTTGCATTTAGCAGGCATGTGCGGAGCACCCACTGTATACCAGCACCTGCACTAGACTCTGGACAGTCAACCATGAGGAAGACGTGACTCTTGCCTGTCAAGAGTGTATAGCTAATGGGACATTTGGCATGAAAACAAAACAACTCTACAAGGTAATGAAGGATGCGTGAGTTCTATGTGCCTAGTGCAGTGGCAGGCCCAAAGTGTGTGTGCGTGCATGTGTGCGTGTGTGCGTGTGTGTGTGTGTGTGTGTGTGTGTGTGTGTATGTGTGTGTAGCAGATGGGAGAAATCACTGAGGCGGGGCTGTAGCAGAAGATACTTGGGTTTGACATTCTTAACTGATTTCCAATCCTTGCCTAGTCACTGGATCAGCTCTGGGACTTTGCATGTATCCCCTCGTCTCTCTGAGTTTCAGTTTTCCCATCCATAAAATGGTGCTGATGATAGCTATTTCTTGTGAGATTTTACACCGACACTTTATTATCCTCATGATTGTTCCTAGAGGATCCAATATGCAGAGATGGTCAATGCATAGAAGCTTTTATAGATACTAATGATGTTGAGTCTCTCTCCTCAGAATAGAATAACAGTTTCAATTGTCATCGTTGAGCACTTACTAAAATTTCAATACTATTTTAAGTTCTTTACATGTGCCACCTCTCTGGATGATGCAAATCCTGGAACACTTGACAGAATGGGAATTATTCTGGATTGAGCACCCCATGAGTGACCCAAACAGGAACGTGCTGTGGGGCAAAGGCATGGTGGGAAAGCCCCAGGGATCACCTAGGCCCTCAATTCTCAGAGTAGACTGGCAACCAGCAGCTTTGGAAATGCTGCAGAAATGCAGAATCTGGCCACCCCACATCTGCGGAATCAGAATCTGCATTTTGAGAAATTAAGCATGAGAAGCACACTGTTCCAGTCTATTCTTGCAGCCCGGGACTCCCTCCCCAGTCTCTTTTTACTTCTCTAGCCATGGGTACTTACTACCCCACACAGGTCCTGCTTGTTCTGTAGTTCTGTGTTGCAGGACCATTGTGGGTGGGGAAGTCTCCCAGACAGAGGAGGGATCAGAGCCCTCAGGACAGGGTCCTCAGCAGCACAGCACCTCCTTCTACAGCCTGGAAGGAGTGACGCCGGGCCCGGGGTCCATCAAAGGGCATGGTCTGCGTCCCAGTGAAGCTGGGTTTTCTGCTTACGGTGTGCTCAGCACTGTCAGGCTCTCCCTTGCCGTGATGACTGTAACCCCTCATACCCACCCTAGGACGTGGGCACTGCTTTTGTTCCCACTTTACAAATGAGAAAACTGAGGCTCTGAGAGCGGCCCTTGCCCAAGGTGACTCGCTGGCAGAGCCTGCATTCATTCGAAGCTAGGTCTCACTGTGACAAGCAATGACCATTGGGCAGCACTGCCCCGCATCCCGCATCTCCCACCTGGTTCCTCTTCCAATGCCCCGGGTTAAACAGCAGGGCCCTGCCTGCTTCCCCAGCCTAGGCCTTTCCTGGGCACCCCTGGTGAAGAGGCCAACACAGACGGTCCCTCCAATGGCAGGGACTGCGGGAGCGGAGCTGGGCAGTGCCGCTGGTGGGCAGCAGATGACACAGAAGCCCAGCCACTCTCTGTCAGCATTTCTGCTGCCCCCAGCCCTCCCGACTGCGGTAATTAAATAAGTCTCTCGAAGAGGAGCCTGTACAGTATGTCATAAAATCTCTCTGAACTACCTATATTTACCCCTGAAAGTGAATTCTTTATAAGACCCGGGATATCAAAGCAGCCAGGGATCAAAGTCGTTTTAATAAGCCAGCCGAGTGCGCCGGCCCAGCCCGGCCTCCTCCTGCTGCCCTCCTCGGAAGGCACTTAGGATGCCCCTTGGGCCGCATTGTCACTCTGATTGCTCACTGCACACGCCTTCAGGGAAACAAAAACACCGGCCACTCACTCCCGGGGCGCTGCCCACCTGCTGTCTGCTCTGCGTGGCCGGCTCTGGGCAACAGCCTGCGATTTTATGTGCCTGGAAGTGTCATCACTAACAAGTCACTGAGCGCTAGGAACGTCCGAGCCAGCCGTTGAGAAGTGGCCCGCCGATGCGTTTAGTCTACGCAGAGCTTAAAAAAAAAGAGAGGGAGAGAAATAGCTGCCACATTAAAAATTGTGCAAAGTCAGGAAACGGTTCCCTTGGAGTTGGCACACAGAAGGCTTTTGGTGTGCCGGTCACCTTCTGTTCTTGATTTGGGTGTTAGTTACTTGGATGTGTTCAGTTTAAGAAAATTCATCAAGCTGGATAATTAAGCTGTATGCACTTTCCTGTACGCGTGTTGTATGTCAGTAAAAAGTTTTTACAGATCTCCACAGTTCACATACAATTCTGCTTGCACAGATTCTCAGGAGACCTGACCACCATCAATGGATGCTACGTGGTAGCTGCCCAAGATGAGAGAGCTTGCCTCCGCCTGTCCCCCTCCCACCCCGGGCCACATCACACTTCTGTCCCACTTGCCTGCCCTTGTAGGAAGTGCAATGTGAGATCCTTGGTGTAGTTCAACCCTGTCATTGAACTAACGGGGAAACTGAGGCCCAGAGGAAGGGAGCCAGTAGGTTGAAACCAGACTCGAGTTTTCACTGTTGATTTAGGCTTGTCCTCTTTCAACAAGAATTGGCAAATTGTGATTTATGGGCCAAACCTAGCCATTGCCCGTCTTGTAAATCAAGTTTGATTGGAAATAGCCACACCATTCACTTATGTATTGTCTAAGGCTGCTTTTGTGCTACCTGGTCCTGCAGTGGTGGTTGAGGCAGCAACTCCATGTGGCCCACGAAGCCCCAAATAATTATGGTTTTTGGACCTTTACAGAGAAAGTTTGCTGACTTCTGTCTTACGCCATAAAGTTTCCTATACCGTGTCCCAGCTACAAATAAAGTGGTGGTGCAAGCAAGCTATAGTCACCTGGTTCATCATTCGATCAGGGAGCCCTACTGGACGACTCCCCTACCCGACGCTGCACTGGGCTCGGGGTGGTATATAAAAGGACAAGTCAAGGTCAGCCTCTCTAGATGGGCGCCAGGACACGCTAGGGGTGGTCAGGGAGCTAGGGTGCCTCGCCACTATGGAGCAGCGGGGCCTTGGGGAAGAATCTTGACCTCTCTGGACTTCATTGCAGCCCACCTGCTATCTCTAGTGTATTGAGAAACTCCTGAGAGGTCATGTGACTGAAAGTGCTTTGGGAGGTTCTAAAAGGTGAGGTGGCCGTGGTGATGATTACAACGGCGATAACACTGTGATCTCGTAGTGATTGAGTACCTACTGGCCTCTGTGTACCAGGCTTAGCATTTTTAATGGATATTCTATTTGCTACTCACAACTAACCTCTGAGATAAGTACTATTATTTTGCTCACTTTACACACATGAGAAAATTAAGGCATTTAAGTCTTTAAGAGCTTCGGATATTTACTGAGCACCTTCTATGTGCCACACTCTGTTTTCAGCTCTGGGGATGGAGGAGTGAAAAAAACAAAGATGTGTGAAGCTTCTCTTCTAATAAATTCATTCATTTGCCCAAGGTCACACAGCTAGAAAGTGTGGAGCTGGGATTGGAACTCAGCTCTGTGGCTTTTGGCCAGCAGGCTCTCTTACTGAAGACGACAGAGAAACGGGGGAAGGAACCATGGTCAGAGTCCCGGGACCTTGGCCCAGGCCGCCTCTCCAGGCGCCTCCCAGTTCAAACGCAGTGACGCATATCTGGAGCCTGGCAACTGGGCACTGCCCTCAGGAGGGCCCACGAGGCCCCAGGAGAGCTCCCAGGAGCTGAGCATCTCTGTTAGGCCACCTGGTTGCTTAGGGTCTTGGCACTATTTCCAATGGACTCCTCTTGAGCCCAGAGTCCACCTGAGGCTTCTCCAACGGGGCCATATCAAAGAATCACTCCCACTTGCTACTTGGTGATCCGAAAGACCCCACAGGGAGACCAGACCTCAGCACTTCTTTGGGACTTGAGCTGCCCACGATGTCCACAAATGGCCAGATGATGGCAGATCCTGCCCTGGGGACCTTGAAAATGGCTTCTCCATTGTGAAGGGTAGGAGACACGGAACGTGGATCCAGCCAGGCTTTAGCCCCCGGCGGGGCAGACCCTATACCCCAAAGGGTAGGCAGGCCCTCTACCCCAAAGGCCATGTCTCCAACCCTGCCCATTAACCCCGTGATCCTGGCCGGCCCTGCCTTAACCTGCCTCTGCAGGGTCTCTGGGATGCTCTCCAGGCCTCCCTACCCGATCATTTCCCAGCCTCTCTCCTGCCCACAAGCCTTTGCGCAGGTGACTCCCTCCGCCAGGGACACACACCCCTTTGCCTGGTGCAGTTCTCTCCAGCCAAGGTCCCCTCCCCTCCCAAGGTCCTGCTCAAAGGTCACCACTTCTGGGAAGTGTCCCTAATGCCACTACCTCTGTACTCACCCCTGCACCCCCTGCAAGCCTCATGCCCCTCCCCCAGCATGTCACCAGGAGACATTCTGGCCTAGACTGGGGAGTCCTGGAGGCTGGGGGCAGGGCCGGGGTCATCTCTGGGTCCCCAATGCCAGATAGAGCCGGGCCCAGATGAGGACAAACGTGTGAATAAATAAAGCTTGGTTTTCTTCTCCAGGTCTACAGACAGCTCTTGGCTTTGGGGAAAGGCCAGGGGAGGCTGTGTGAGTGGACATGGGCTTGATTCGGGCTGGGGACAGTCTCCCTCCCAGGCTCCTCTGCCGACCCTGGAGTTTGGGAAGGAGCCCCAGAAACCTTCCCAAAAGCTGTCATCACCGCAATTCCTGGGCCTCGGAGGGGTGAGAGGTGGGCACAGCCCCATTCATGACACCCAGAGAGGGTGGGCAAAGGGTCTTGAGGAAGCCCAGGGGGTAGAAGCTCCTTCTTGTGGCAAGAAGAGGGGAAGGGACAAGGAAGGACTCTAGGCTCCCAGCAGCCCTCACCAAGGAGGCAGCAGGTGTTAATAACAGCTGGCACTTAACTTCTCTTAACTATGACCGCACTATGCAGCAGGCACTGTCTTGGCCACTTCACTTCTATCAGCTTATTTAAACCTCAGTACAAACCTACAAAGAAGAAACTAATAATACCTCTTGTTCAGGTGCAAAGAAACTGAGGATCAGAGAGGTTAAGTAACTTGCCCAAGTCACACAGCTAGAAAGTGGTAGGGCCAGGATGTGGCTCTAGAGCCTGGATGCAAACCTCTACACACACACACACACACACACACACACACACACACACACACACACACACACACACAC
>NW_006786802.1:1073807-1086299 GCF_000442215.2 Lipotes vexillifer | reverse complement strand
CACCACTCCACACACACACACACACACACACACACACACACACACACACACACACACACACACACACACACGCAATTGCAGCCAGTAACTGGCCCGTCAGACCTTCACAAAACTCAGGGGCATGGCCAAGTTTCCATTCAGGGCCAAGACAAGTGGGAGGCCAATTTTAAGGAGGCACTCACTCTCAGGTGTCAACCTTGCACTTGCTCGAGCATGTGAGCGAGTGCCTCCTTAAATCTTATACCCAGGGTGCACTTGGATTTCCTCACCCTAGTCCCAGCCTGTTCCTGTTTCATATATGAGGAAACTGAGGCTCTGACACAGGATGTAAATTACCCAGGAGCAAAAAGCATGACACTGGCAGAACTGGGAATCAGACCCATGGTTGCTGGGAAGCAGGGCAGTGCTCAGGCCCCCACCAGGATGGTGGCTTCGTGACAGTGAGCAAAAGAGGCTCCAACAGGACTCTCTCAAGCACTTCTCCCCTGGGAGTCTCTGGCCCAGCCTCTGGCCTCACCCTCCCCAAACCTCTCCATCTCCCCATCCAGGGAGTCTCTCTTTTTCCCTTTGCTGCAGAGCCAGCTCAGGGCCCCAGGCACGGTCCCCTTTTAGCTCTTTTGCCAGATTCCAGCTACGGACTCTTTGCCCAGTCTGGGGGAGAAAGGCGCAGCTAGTTGAGTTTAGCAACAAAACATCAAGTCCTCAACCTGAGTCCCACCCCCGCCCCCAGCCCCAATGCCCAACCAAGCAGTGGGGACCGGAAGCCAGGGGGACACTGGCAATTAGCAAAGGAGACCGAGGAGGAAGGAAGTCCAGACAACACGTCCTTTTCCTAAGTGTCAGTGGACCCTCATGAGTTCTTGGAGACCAAGATCAGCTAGGAATCATTATACTCATTTAAAGATGAGGCAGTCGAGGCTCCTGCAGCGTCAGTGAGCCACCCAAGTGCACCAGCATGATGGGGTGCAAGGCTGGGCTGGATTCCAGCTTGTTGGAGTCATCCTTCCCTTGGGAAGGGAGGGAGCTTGGAAAATAGTTCCTCATGCCTCCCTGGTAAGTGCGTGGATCTCATTCATAGCCCATCTAGATCAAAGTGCGAGTTTTTCCCGGTTAGGCTTTTTAAAATATGACTTTTGGGGTTTTCAAAAGAAAATGCTCTGCTGACTTAGACATCAATAGCTCCCTTAAAACTTGGGGAATTACACTAGTAACTTTTTTTTTCTTTTTCCTGGCCCTCCCCCATCCATCCCCCACCCTGGATCCTGGAGGTAGAGCCCAGGTACCTCTAGGACCTCCGCTCTGTAGGGGAGATTTCTCTTCACAGGGGTCCCCCCTGAGCACCTCAGCAGGAGCAGGCTCTACTGAAATGGGGAGGCGGAAGCTGGCCTGCTGGGAAAAGTGGCAGGTTATCCCCCTTACGCAGGGTAGCTGAGGGGACCTCCAAGTGAAGGTTTGCTAGGCTGCAGGTTGAAGGTTGGGGAGCAATTCCATAACCTGGACCACAATGAGACTGCAAGACGGAGAGGGAGACCCATGCTATGAATAGGCCGGAACATTTGTTCATCTCTCCTGGTTGATATGTCTTTGCCGACCCACCCCTACTCCCTCAAAATGAGAAAAATTGTAAAAAAAAAAAAATGATAAATTGGGGTTTTGTGTGTGTGTCTTGTTTTAAACCAATATGATCTCAATTCTTTTGTGAGCTTTGAAAGTCCGTACAGGAATTCCCCCTTTGCTGTAAATACCCAACGTCCGGGCCTTATGGCATGTGATCTGTAATAAACTTCAAAAGAACACCTTTGACATTTTAGATAACTTGCAAATGATGATGCAGAGAGATCTTTTGCCACTACAAAGAAAGAACAAAAGAACCGACATGAAAGAGAAATCAATAAACATATGGCAATTAATAAAACATTTTCTATGAATACCCTACAAAGAGTTTTACAACGGTATAAAAACCCAACAGTTGTTTCAATGTGGATTTAAGAAGTCTCAGCTGGCGTATTAAGACATCCGTGCTGAGCAGCACACGGGAAGGCACAGAAAAATCGGGACCAAGGCTGGACCTGTAAATCCATCAGAGGCCAAGTTACAGATCAGATGGGGAGATCGCTTGGAAAACGGCCCAAGGAGTCAAGTAATGCATTCAATATTCAGGGACAGAAAATGCAAGGTGATGGGGAGAGTGCCTTTTCCACTGGTGGGAACTTCTCATGAAGAAACTTGTGTACAATAGCATTTGGGCTGGGGTCTACCCAACCTCATCATCTAAGCCAAGCCCCGGAAGTATTCTCAGAGTTCTGTGGCCGACCCAGAGACCTCCAGCTTCTCTCTGTCCAATCTCTGCCATCCCCCAATTGTGCCCAGCCTGGGGCCAGAGTAGGATTCAATAAGTGAAGGAACTGGATAATCAGTAAGGTATGGGCACCGGCCAGTCAGAATGGACGCAACTAGACAAACCCATGGATGGTGAGTCCTGCTGAGTTCTCCACTGAATTCTCAGCTGCAGTTTCTATGACCTCAGGTCCCGTGTTTTATTCCTGCCTCTGATACTTCCAGCTCACTGAATGGCATCATTGGAGCTCTCTGGCCTCAGTCTCCCCTTCTGTACAATGGGGACAATGCTGTCTGGCCATCCCCTCTTCCAGGTTTGTTGGATGCTAGTAGATGTTGGTGACCCGTGCCTGGACAGGCTGAGGCCTCGCAGCTTATCTCTGCATTTCTTCCCTACCCCATCCTCTTCCCTGGGGTTTTCCTGGCTTCAACAACAATTTGTAAATATCAGGGTGTTTTCCGGCCGCCCTTCATGCATTTAGAAGTTTCTGCTTGGCCTCCCCTGCAAGCCAAACTGGTGAACAATTCCTTCAAGGCTGGAGCTGGTGGCCCCTCTGGCACATCTCACTGGAAACTGTAAAACTTAAGCAGGTGGATGGGGCTTCTTTGGAAATCTCAGAGGAGAGTTCAAACTGGACAGTGTGTGTGACACACAGGGAGTAAGAAGGACAGAGCAGAGGACAGGCGGGGGACAGGAGGAAAACAAGGCAGGGACGCAGGGACATGGGGGCTGAGCTAGTCTCTCGCTACAGTGTATTTCCATGCGAGGAACTGTGTATGGGAACAAGTGTGTGCATGTGTGCATGTGCGTGCGTGTGCGTGCGTGTGTTGCCTCAGAGAAAGGAAGCAGCCGGGTTGAATAGAAAGGCAGAAAGTCTCTGACCAGCTGGGCTCAAATCTTCTGTGATTGAGTCGAGATTTTTTAACATCACTGGGACTAAACTCCCCATTTGGAAAATGGAGGCTGCATCACAAACGTCATAGGCTGTTCACAACAGCTGAATCACATGATCACGATCTAAAGGGTCCAGGACAGGCCTCAGCACCCTATGACTGTGAGTGATATCATTATAATGACAGGGCTGATGGGGAAGGATCTGGCCTCCACGTTCCCTTGACGTCCTGTCCCTAGTCCACTCTGTTTTGCTCATTGACAGCAGCAAGTTGGAGGCTGTAGCACTCACTCCACCTGCCTCCCAGTGGCAGCCTCCACCCCCGCCAGTGCCCCTTAATCCTCCATCACAAGTAGCAGTCATCTAGTTCTGTCTTTCAGGCTTCTAAGTCGGAGAGCTCATTACTTCCCAAGGCAGGCTTCCCTGTCCCGGACAGCTTTAAATGGTACAGTAGAAAGGTCTGAAATCTTTCTGCTTCAGCTCAGTGATTCTCAATCCTGGCTGTCCCTTAGAATCAGCTGAGATGAGTCAGAAACTCTGAATCTGAGCCTCTGGGGAGGGGTCCAGGTAAGGGTATTGTTAAAGCTTCCAGGTGATTCTATTGTGCAGCTGGTAGAAAGTCATGCTGCACCTCCTGGCCCATTTGATGGTTCGCCCTGGGGCCATCTTGGAGGTCTCCACTGGGGCAGGCAAGAGTTCTCTCTGGGCAGGGTCCCCAGCAGACTCAGGACCGGGTTCAGAATTGGCTCACTTCTCTTGAACTCAGCAGGCCAGGCCTTAGGTAAGGGCACCACTGGAGGGCATGGCTTTGCACGGTGCAGCCCCTGACTCTTGGCTTTCAGGCCACCTGGGACGTTTGTTAGCAATACACATCCCCAGGCCCCACCCAAACCTACTGCATCAGAATCGGTGGAGGTAGGGCCCCAGGAAGGGGCATTTTTATCAAGCTCTCCCTCCCCATTCCCCATGGGATTCTTTGCACATTAACGTCCAAGAACCAATTCTGAAGGGTTAAGAGCAATGGCTCTGGTGTCAAATTGATCTTGGTTCGAATTCCAGTTTCATCGTTTTTATCACCTGAGCAAATCACTTGACATCTCTGTGCCTCCGTCTCTACATCTGTGACTCACGGGATGGCCTCTCCCTCCCTGGGGTCCTAACCCCCAGCCCTGTGACATCAAGCAGGAGGCCTGGCCTCAAGGCAGTCAAATAAATAAGAGGCATTGGGACAGTAGGTTCAGTCCCCAACACCCTTCAGACTGACACCAAACTTCACACTTGCCAAAGCATTTCCCATTTTCAGAGTAAACCACCCTTCTCCTAATTAACTTGCCAGATTAGCCAATATTATCCATTTCTTCTCAAATTAGCTTGGTTGTTGCCTATTCTAGGCCAAATGTCCCAGCTGTCACATCCTCTCCAGTGTGCGCACACGCGTGTATGCCACGGTGGAGCCAGACAAATTCATCCCAAGTTGGTTGAATTCATTCCCAAACCTGTTTATATGCCAGTTGTGCTTGTTCTCATACTTACATAATTACATTAAATATTACATAAACCAATGAAATGGGAGTACAAAACCAAGGAGGTGGACGCTTTGGAAGGTCTCAGGAATGGCAGTTTTCTAAGAAAATGTGTGTCAAACAAGGAGGGAATTAAATAATTAGGAAAGGCTGCAGAAGTTGTGAATATCTAGACAGATTCTGCACACATGTTGCTTTGCGTGTGCAATGTTCTCACTCCACGCTGAAGAACATTAGAAATTATAGGTGGAATGGTGTAGGTTTAATTCAAGTAAGAATGATTCCTGGAACTCCATGGGGGAGGGCCACGTTCAACAAAACTGCCTTGGTCCTATGTGAAAAAAATCAGCAAATGCGCATTTACTTACCAAATTTAAGTTAAAATGCTTGCAACCAGTATATACCATTTCTGATGATTTCCCACTGTCATTTTTGAATACTGAATTACTACCCAGCTAATCATTTAAGACACTTCTGCTATTCCTCTTCGGGTCAGAAGGGCTAGGATTGATAACCTGTTGCACAGGTGAGAACACAAAGGCCAAGCAGCAGGAAATGGTTTGTCCACCGTCTCAGAGCTGAGGAAGGTTCAGCTGGATCCAGCTCCTCTGCCTGGGTGGGGGACAGAATTCTAAGAGGGTCCCCAAGATTCCCACTCTCTGGTGTATACACCCTGTCCAGCCCCCTCCCCTGAGGTTTCTGTCCTGTGATGAGGTTTCTAATCAGTGTACTTTGCATTAACCAAAGTGAGATCATCCTGGGTGGGCCGGATCTAATCAGGTGAAGGCGAAGGTCCAAAATACCTTTTTCTTGCTGACCTTGAAGAAGATGAAAGCCACCTTGAGTTCTTCAGCTTCAGGGCACTGAATTCTGGCAACAACATGTATGAGCTTGGAAAGGGAACCTGAGACTCAAATAAGCCCCAGCCCTGGCCAACACCTTGATAGCAGTCTTATGGGAACTGTGAGCTAACCCATGCAGCTGACTCGCAGAAACTGAGATAATCAATTGGTGGTGTTTGAAGCAGCTAAATTTGTAGTAATTTGTCACACAGTAATAGAAAACTCACACAGCCCCCAAAGACCCCAAAATATAATCGTGCTACCCCCAGGCCTAACTATCAGATGGAACTTTCTGGGCTTGGAAGACAGTGAGCTGCCCTTGTGAGGACAGACTCATTCAAGGTGACTTCTTACTTCTGGAGTAAGGTCTTGCTTTTATTCCAGACAACTTAATTTCCCATATTAAATTCAGTTTAAGTAAATTATTAGGAAGAAAGTCTCCCGCCTCCTTCCCGCTCTGAGGGAAGGGCACTTGCATTAGCTTCTGTTTTTGAATTAAACATCAATAAAGTGGCCTGTCATTAGTGTTACTTGGGATGAGGCTTTTGTAAATTTCATACTCTGTTAGATCCTCCTCCGCCTAATAAGTTTACTTTTTCCAAGTGTCCAGATTCCTCACACCTGCCTTTTCGCAAACACAGAGACGCAGCCTCTAATTGCCAGTCCCAGCAGCCCTTGGGCCCTGCTTTTAAAAATGAAAGTGCCTGAAAAGGAACCACTCGAAACCATTTATTAGCTGCTCTGGGTGTCTTTTTCCCCCTCCAGGGAGATGGGAGGTCTCTGCCGTTTTCATCAGATTGAACAGCTAAAGGGCAAAGGCCAGTTTTTATTTATTTTGTTACTTTCGGTTCCTAGCATAAGATCTGGCAAGACACACAGAAAATATGTGCAGAAGGGAGGCAGCAAGGAGAGGAAGAAGAGAAAATAAAACAAAAGGAAGGAGGGAGGGCAAAGAAAAGGGAAGGCAGGGAGGAGGGTGCTCAGGCAGGAGGGAGGGCAGGTGACAGCTCCTCTGGTCTTGCAGTGTGTGGTGACACACACAAAGCATCCATGACCTGTGTACCCGGTGCCCCAGCCACACCCCTAGCCCACCCAAAGGTCGCTGCAACCCTTCCTGGCCTCTCTTCCAGCTTACTGGATCTTTCTACTCGAAGGCAATTTCCTGGCTGTGGATGTGTGTTCAGACTACATCCAGGACTGGCAGCGAGTGCCAAGGGACTAAGGCCAGAAGAGCGACTCTCCAGGAATGAGCCATGAGAATTGGCAGCTACACACTCCAGCTGCCCTGCCCCCGAGTGGGGTTATGCCGAGGTGTGCACTACAGTCTCCACCAGGTCCTCGGAAGAAATGAGCCCCCTCCTGTTGCCCCAGCAGCAGTCCTCCCCGTACTGCTCCCTTCACTGGGTTTCTGCCTTCCCTGTCTCACTGCCCCACTTACGGGGCTTCCTGGCATCACCTCCCAAATATACTCCTTGCACCCGTCTTGGCCCAGCCCCCTGTGGGGGGAAGCCAACTAAAAGCCCTTTCTTGCCTAGCTCATGCCTGGGGCAGACATCAGTAATCAATCACATTGCTTGTTCCTCTGGGGCTCCAGAATCCTTCCATGCACAAAGCTCTGGGCAACCATGATTAATCAATCATCCCATGGAAGAGTGAGCCCTCACTCCAGAAATTCTGTCCCTGGCCCTCTTCTCATGGGGTCAATGGCAACCCCTGTCCAGATGCGGTGCTACAGCAGAGCCCCTCAACGGCTGAGGGAAATAGATCACCACATTTTATGATAAATGGTGTATAGTGTGGAAAACAGTCAAGTAACAATGACAACTCATCGGTATTAAGTATTTACTCTGCACCAGGGAAATACTGTTCCAGACACTGTTCCAGGTACTCCACACGGAATAAAATCTTTTTTCCTTTTGATAACCTTATGAGGTGATCCTTATGATAATCTTTTATCCCTGTGGTAACCCTATGAGATAGATACTTTCATCATCATTTTATAAATTGGAAAACTGAGGGACAGAGAGGTCAAGTCACTTGTTGAAGGTCACAGAGCTTGTCGGTGGTGGAACCCCGACTCAAAGCCAGTTTGTCACGAAACAATACTACCTCTCGTGGTTAATGTACAAAACGTCACTCACGCAAGTGATGGAGATTTTCAGCACATCCTGAATTAGGAGACAACATGTTTGCCTAAAGCAGAATGCAGCCTGGGAAGGCCTGGATTAGGGAACACACCTGTCCCCCCGATTGAGATAGGACCGGCTCAGAGGGTCAAGAGTATCCAGCCAGGGCCATGTGCACCACTCCCCTCCCAGGCCCTTCCACCTAGCCAAAGCTCATTGCATCCAGGGTGGCACTTGGAGACCACAGGTCTGGGAATCAGGGAACTTTCCCTGACAAGCCCCAAGTGCCTGGCTGGAAATAAATCATTTCTATGCACCACTGCGCAGCCTGGAGGCCTTCCTCCAGAAAGAAGCCTGCTTGGTTACTTGCCACTTTATCTGCAAGCAGGAAGGGGAAAATGCATTTCTGTACCTCAGATCTCTCCACCATCTCCCTCCAAAGCTGCTTATGGGGAGCCCATCAGTGCCTGAGACAGAGAGAGACCGATAATGCCCTTGCCAGGGCTCAGCAAGTGATGGAACTAATTAAGCGCGTGTCAACGGCAGACCTACAGCTGCCTCCGAGGAGAGAGGGCCAGAGCCAGGCTTGAGGGTCTGAGAGTTGGGGACACCAGGGCCTGGAGTTCCTGCAGGCACAGGTGTTGGCATTGGGAAGGATAGGAGGCTGGGCCCTGCCGGTGGACTCATAGCAACGGCTGACACAGTGGCTTCCAGAGATAACCCACGTCGGGCAGGACCTATTGCAATTCAAGAAATATAATAATAGCTACAGTTATTGAGGACTCATGTGTGCCAGGGACTGGGCTGGGAGGTTTTCTCATATGATCTTACACCATAGTTAGGGCCTGCCTGGGTGCAGATCCCAGCCCCGTAGTAGCTGTGACCTTGAGTAAGTTACCTAACCTCTCCAAGCTTTCTCATCTCTAAAATGGGTAGCTGTGACCTTGAGTAAGTTACCTAACCTCTCCAAGCTTTCTCATCTCTAAAATGGGGTTACTGATAGCTTCCAAACTTGGCATAGTTCGCATAGAACTCTTTTTGTTATCACTTTATTTAATCCTCCCAGTCGTTCTGGGAGGAGCTATGATAATCCCCATTTTACAGCGGTGGAAACTGCGGCACGGAGAAGTTAGGCCATTTGCCCGAAGTTGCACAGAGGTGGCTGGGCTTGACTGCCAGGACTGCCCGTATCCTGTGAAGATAAGAAAGTCTTTCTTCCTTGTGAGCTCAAAGTCGCCTGGGAGCTGAGGGAGTGGGCAGAGCTTCCCACTGGGGTCTGGTCTCAGCTCTGCCTCTAGTCTGAGATTCACTCTTACTTTCTGAGCCTCTGGGGCCTCAGTGCTGCTATGCGCAGGCGGATGGACAGGATGTTGGCTGTGATAACAGCTGTGAATCGTTCCTGCTCAGAGATCTGCTAGTGGGTGAGGACTGCTCAGTTGCCTGGGAGCCTAGTCACGTGCAGAAAAACTCTGGCGATTTCCCTTGTCCCAGGTACCTCAATACCCACCTCCAGTACTAGTCCGGAAAGTGCTTTTGTACCAATTAGATAACGGCTCCCCTACCTTCAGAAAGGATTTCAGAATGGATTTCAGCCCCCACTTGCCTCCTTTGCCAGGAGCCTTTTGGCAGTGCACAGCCTGCACACCTGCACACGGCAGCCCTGCAGACGCCTGACATTCTACCCTCAGCCCCCTGTTCCTTGGGATAATAAGCATAGCAGGCTCTGGAGTAGCTGTAAGAAGGCAGTCATCCTTGGGGTGGGCAAGGCACAACAGATCTGACCGTGCTTCATAGGGGCACCATTAGAATGAAGCTGGGCACAGGCAGAGGATGAGGGAGGAGGTGGCAAGGGGAGACCACTTCTACCCTCCATGGCCCTGTTCTGCTTCTGTGCCCCGGCTCTGAGGACACACGCAGGAGACCCTCTTCAACCCAGCAGAGAGGAGATCAGAGTATCTCTGCTTCCCTCCTGCGAGGCGTGGGTGTGTCTGTGCTGGCTCGGCTGGTATCCCCCTTCTGGCTCAGGGTCCCAGACCTGGTCTACTCTCCACAGTGGGACCCATGGACACCCTTACTAAGCCCATTTTAAATTGGAGCCATTGGGGTCAGAACACAAGACATCGACGGTGGAGGGGTGGACAGGAAGTCCGGCCTTGGAACCCACCATCCCACTACCCACAGGTTGCTCTTACGGCTGACACCCTTCTCTGGCTCTCACTGCAGGCAGACAGTCCCTTCGACAGAAGACAAAGCTGACGGTCAACGTGGGGAAATGGCTTGACAAAACTTGTAGGACCCAGAACACTTACAGACTCTAGGGTCCACGGAGCTGGCTTCAGCTTTCTGTCCCACTGGGTGGACAGACCCCTCTCTGAGCCATCTGCTGACCCCTCCCCAAGGCCTCTGTGTGGGACTCAAGTCAGGAAGGTCGGTCTGGATTTCTCATTGTTGCCACGATGACCCCTCTTTTGCCACCCGCTCACTATCTTGCAGAGATGGATACAATGTCAGTTGAGAATGCTGCCTCCTTATTTCGGGGAGAAGCTGAACGGGTTTATATTTACACAAATAAAACCCGAGTTAGGCAGAAACACAAAGTCGTTTTGTTATTGTGTGGAATTTCAAATCGGTACAAAGGGTGCCTACCCCTGCCAGGGAACCACGGGGGCAGGCTGTGTCGGTTAATTAGATTACTGCCTCTCGGCTCCAAGAGGCCCTTCCGTCCTCAGCTTTGTGACGCAGGGGCTGGGGCTCTGCGAGCCACGCTTCTGGCTCCATGTTAGCTCTGCCAATAGGGTCGCTAGAGGGAGACTGCAAGGCTGGAAGAGGAAGAAGGGATTGGCTCCTTCGGGCTACGTCCTGTCTGCTGTGGTCCACGCCAGCGTCATCCAGGGATGTTTCTTCACCCTGGCCGCGGCAGTTCCCTTCCCAGGCGGTGGCTGAGCCCAGTGTACAATTTTTCCCATTCTAGTAGAACCAGCCCCTCGGAGATACCAGCACCAGGCGACAATGCCCCCTTTCCAGCAGGCGCGGTCCTTGACGTCTGGAGGCCCTCCCCCAGAGACACTAACTCCAGCCAACTGGTGTCCCCTCCTCAGAGATCTAGATCCCAGGCCCAAAGGGCTCCCCTTCTAAGCTTCTAAATGTTAATAATTCCAATCTCTTCCCTTTGTTGTCCTGGCTCCAGGGCTGGCAGTCATTTCCCGCAGTTGCAAACTCCATGAAAACTTAGTCTTCCTTTTACGTTTTCAGTTCTCTAATACCTGGTTGATAATTCTTTATATTAAATCCTTTCTGTTCAAACATCTGGAGTGGTTTCTGTTTCCTAACTGGATCCTGACTGAGACATATCCCTGAGGCCTTTATTTTCCCTTCTTCTCCACCAGGAGCTCAATCTCAACCCCCACCCATGTCTCGGTGCCACTTCCTCCAGGAAGACCTCTGGGTTCTCCAGCAGTGAGTTCTCTCTTCCTGCTGTGAGCTTTCTGACATTTTCCTTGTATTAGGGCACCAACTACTTCCTACTGTGTGTCCTAGGGGCTGGTGTACAGGTCTCACATACATTATCTTCCCAGGCTCCCAGGAGAAGGGAGTTGAGGGAAGGAAAAGATGAGACAGCTCCATGGTGCACTTTGGAAAAAGATAGAGTCATTTAAGATGGCTTTCAAAGAATTTCTAAGTGCAATGCAAGGTATAAAGCTTCTCTCAATCTCCCCAGGCAAGCTAGAGTAGAATGCACATTATTCATCAGTGCTTTGCAGATGTGTCTGTGATGGGCTTTGCTTTGTGGATGCAATGACATTTAAGACTTCCTTGTAGGGGAGCACTAAGGAGAGAACGTGGCTGCCTCAAACATGTAGCTGACCCAGTTTCAGTGAGATGTACGTGTTCACAAACATACACCTTGAGGTCCATGTGCCCATCTGCACACTGTAGACACAGCCATGTGCATGTACACTGGCGCCAGCAAACAGCTATGCAGGACCACATCGTACAAGCACCTCTGCACACATGCTGCCACACACCTACGTGTGTGTGCGTAATTGTCCACAAACACACACACGTACAATGTATGCACACCATAAACCTTTAAAACTTCACAAAGCACGGATGAATACACACATGCACCATGCACACATACAGGTGCCCTCTGCAGGGTCACATGTGTGTATAACCACATACATTCACACATGCACACGTGCACCACATTTGTACACTCAGATGCCTGCCACACATACTACACAGGCACACACAGGCGCCCTGTATGCATGCACGAACACCTCACGTGCAGGTATGAACTGATACAAACGCATACCCTGCATATGCCCACACGCATGTCTGCATATGCTGTATATGCAGGAATAACCCCGCAGATTTGCTTACGCACACACATATAGCACATTAAGCACACATGCACTGTGCACGCAGGCCCACATGAATATGTAACCTCACACATACTCACACACACCTTGTATGCAGAGGCAAATGCACCACATTTGCACACGTGTGCACGCATGTCTGCATAGCCATACACTGCAGATACACATAATCAGAATTCACATATGTGCACACATGCACGTGGATCACGGCACCTGTGCACACAGTGCACAAATGGAACATACGTGCATGCATAACCACACACACACAACACATATGCACACGCACAACCAAATGCATGGTGTACGTACGCTTAAGCGTATCTGCACGCTTAACCACCCGAACATGCGTGCACGCGGGCAAGCGCGCACGTACGTACACACACACACACACA
>NW_006786802.1:1058522-1073281 GCF_000442215.2 Lipotes vexillifer | reverse complement strand
CGCCAGCCCTCGCAGGCCCTCCCGCCAGCCCTGCCGCGCCCGCCTATAATTGCTCCCAGCTCCGGAGTCTGGCAAATCGCTCTTGCTGGGCGGCGGCTGCCGCCCCTG
Organism: Lipotes vexillifer; assembly: GCF_000442215.2. Taxonomy (NCBI): domain Eukaryota; kingdom Metazoa; phylum Chordata; class Mammalia; order Artiodactyla; family Lipotidae; genus Lipotes; species Lipotes vexillifer. The sequence goes on along the minus strand of NW_006786802.1, from coordinate 1,073,173 downwards.
ATTAATCCCAGCTTTTCCCGCGCCCTGAGCGCCGACGCCCCCGAACTGCGGCCCGGCCGGCCCAGCCCCAGCCCAGGCTCGTAATCAAAATGTAGATTTCCGCGCCGGGCACCTGTTTGCAGGGCTGCGCCTCCTCCTGCTGCCGTGTTTTATCTCCGCGCGGCGGTGAATAATTCATGGCCCCGGGTCTGCTTTGCAGTCAAACGCGCTGCGTTCTGTCCGGCGCCGCCGCCGCCGCCGCCGCCGCCGGCCGCCGGCCGCTGTGATTTATTATTTACTAACGCGCGGCCGCGCCGTGTAAGGTGAGCATTGTGGCTGCTCGCAGAACTGTTACAATCTGGCCTCGTTAGTGGCCTTTCTTGCTGCCTCTCCAAACAGCGGCCCCGCTTATTGATTTTCCCGCGGAACCTCTGCCATGAAATCCCACGGCTGCTGCTCTCAAAGCTGTTGCTATAAAGTCAGACTTGGCCCTTCTTCTCGAGAACAAGAACGCGTGTTTGGATGCGCTTTCTTCTTTTATCCATTGTGTCTTCTCCTCTGCCGACGCGTCCCCCATTAGTGCGTCCCCCTCGGCTCCCTCCTTTCCTGGCGACGATTTCGCGCCCGGCGGAGGGGATGAGGGTTTTTCTTACGACGGCGGCAGTCGCGTGGGGGGAAAGCGGAGGGGCTTTCATGGTGGCAGCAGAGAGGGGGCCGGCCTGGGAAACGAAGTTTTCCTGCCTTGAAAGTTTTCAAACGCAGAGAGGCTGATCCGGGTAGAGGATGGGCCGGCTGGTCTGGTTACTGTCCCTGTGACAGTGAAGACAGGGTCTCGGGGCGGCTTGTACGATGAGAAAGCCAGAACAGGGAGGGGCTTGGGGTGCCCACTATGTGCCAGGCACTTGGTGGGACTTTCTGATTTATTTAATCCTCAGAACAGTCGCACAAAGAAATTGTGAGACCTAATTTATGCACAGGAATTCTCAGGGCTAGGAAGAGGAGGCTCTGGGATTTGAACCCCAGGCCCACGGAGGCCACAACCTGCTAGACTTCTTTCTCCTAAGGCACTCTACTCCAGGGCTAGGTCATATCAGGGCCAGACTCCGGTGTGGCCCGGGAGGGACCTCAGCATCCCAGGTCCTCAGCATCCATTCCCCAGCCATAATTCACTTCCCTTGCATTGCCACCAGACCTGAAATTCCAACATGACAGCCACCCTTCTCAATTACGGGACCATGGGTCTAAAAATGTTTATGGTTCTTTAGGGGGAGAAGCTGGGATGACCCACTTGGGTGTACCTGACCAGAGCAGGTCTGAAGTTTCCTTAAATAAGCATTTCACATCTTGCAGCTTGGCAGTGGATGTACCATGGGGGCAGCACCCAGAGCTGGCAGGGGATCCTGGAGATTTGACCTGCTGGGGGTTCAAGGTCAACCTCACCCACTCATGCTCTCCACGGCCCTTTTACCATGACAAGGAAAAGGTGCTAATGTTTGGTGTGCTTAAGAAACAGCAAGAAGGCTAGTGCGGCTGGTGTGAAATCACAAGCATCCTCCTAAGATGGAGGCAGAGGGAGACACACCTACAGAAGAGGAAGAACGTGACGTGTCCACAGAGCAACGGGAGAAAGGGCACAGTGGTGTGAGCCAGAGTCATGGGCCAAGGAGGGCAGGTGGCTTCCAGAAGCTAGAAAAGACAAGGAAATGATTCTCTCCCGGACCCTCAAGAAGGAACCAGCCTGGAGACACCTTGACTTTGGCCCAGTGAAACTGACTTTGGACTTCTGGTCTCCAGAACCGTAAAAGAATACATTCACGAGGGGTAGGCCCCTAAGTTTGTGGTGAGTTGCTACAACAGCAATAGGAAAGTCATACAGCTCCAAGTCTGACCAGACCACTCCTCGGCTCAAAGCCCTTCCATGGCTCTCCAGGGCAGAGCCAAAGCCAGGGCGCCCACAAGGCCCCGTGTGCTGTGTGTCCCTCCTGGCCTACCTTTGAGTCCCAGCTGCCAGCCTCACTCACTCTGCTCCAGCCACATGGGCCTCCCTGCTGTTCCTCAAGCACACCGGCTACCTTTTCCCACCAGGGTCTTTGCACGGGCTGTTCCCTCCCCCTGGACACTCTTTCCCACATACCCACCTTCCCACCCCTGTCTCCTCCTTCAGGCCTCTGATCAGATGTCACCTTCTCAACGACGCCTACCGTGTCTACCCCACTGAAAATTACAGGGCTTATCCCCCTCCTCGCCCCACTCACTCCTGATCCCCTGGGCCTTGTTTTGAATTTTTTTTCTTTTATATCATAATGTGTCATCTTCTATAATTTACTTATCATATATTTTTTTTCAGCAGAGACCATGTCATCGATTTCATTATCTCCAGCATTTCACAGTATATGAAATCTATTAAATGGTCAAAATAAGAGGGGATTTGAGTGAAGTTGATGCCAAAATGATTTCTGGAAACGTACGAGGACACGAGAGGAATAGGGAGGTAAAATGGATCTTTGGAAAGTGATGAATTGGAGAATTTCAACATGTTAAAATTGCCTATAGTATAAGGTATAACAGTAAATTTTATTCAATTTAACAAATTTGGAAAATTTGGATGTGTATGCCCTATTGTTTCTTCTCGTTCTTTCCTCCTTTCTTCCTCCCTTCCTTCCTTTCTCTTTTTCTCTCTTTCTATCATAATTTTTTGAATTGTCTATCTCTTCCACTAAAACGTAAGTTCCACGAGAGCAGGAATTTCTGTCTGATTCAGTGCTGTATTCCCAACACCTAGGCCTCGCACATAGTAGATATTCAATAAATATTTGCTGCATAGATGGACGAGGGAATCTCTCCCTCTGGCACTGTCATCCCACTGGTTGCACTCTGAAGAGTCTAGGAAGGCAAAGCTCCGACACTCCCCCATGAACTACCACTACCCTCTGCCCCTCGGCTCCTGAGGGGCTCCAGCAATTCCCCGTGACGTAGAGAGAAAACCCGAGTCTTGGCTCATTCAGCTGACAGTGGAAGAGTTAATGCCAAGGATCAAGGAAGGGCTGGGGTTGCAGCCCAGTTCCTGTCCGGCCAGGATAGCTCACAAACCCGAGGAAGGGAAGGCCTGATCAGACCAGAATTCCACCCGCTGTGCTTTAGGGTGGGGACCTTCCCCTAAGCTACACTGGGCAACACTCCCCTCAGGGACCCGGGTAGGAACAGGGGACATCGGGCAAGCAGAGCCCCTGCCCAGCATTGTTGTTCATTCCTCCTACACGTACTGATCGCCTCCCATGTGCCAGATCCCAAGCTGCGTGTGGGCTGAGGTGGAAGACCAGCCCAGGGCTCCTCAACCTCGGCACCACTAACATTTCCTACCAGATAATTCTTTGCTGTGTGTTGTCTTATCCTTTGTAGCATGTTTAGCAGCATCTCTGACCTCTATCCACTAGGAGTACCTTCCCCACCCCCACCCTAAGTTGGGACAACCAAAAATGTCTCCAGTCATTGCCAAGTGTCACCTGGGGGAAAAATGCCCTGGCTGAGAACCACTGGGCTAGACACTCAGGCATCTTGCAGTCCAGTCAGGGAGCCAGTGAAGGAAATAGCCAATGACAATACAGTATGATGATTGTAATGGAGGAATGCAGGACTTTGCCTAAGGCTGGTCCAAGCTCTGCTCACACACTCCAGTGATGGGGAGCTCATTACCTACAGAGGGCTTATGTTTCCTCAATCCATCACCATCTTGGTCTGAAACCCACTCCCTGTGGCTCCCATCACTAGATCTGTCGGTGACTCCAAACAACCATGTCTGCTCTCTTTTATATGCAAAGAATTGCCTGAGTGTTGGTTGAATTGACGCAGGTCCCTGGGAAACTTCTCAGGCTCCCAATATCTCCATGGACACCCCCATCCCTTCATGACCTTGGAGATCTAGAAGAGACTTTTGCAATCATTCAACCTCATGCCCATGTCACAGATATGTCGCTGGGGTCTCAACAGAGAAGAGGTTCGCTTGAGGTCACACAGAACACTAGTAACACAGGTGAGACTGGAATCCCATGATCGGTTCTGTGTTCATGCTTCTTACCTTCTCTATTGACCCCAATTCCCATGTTTTCCTTCCTTCCCAGAATATGCCAGGGACATGTAGGGTGGGTGCAGAGGGCCAGGACTGTGTGTCAAAGCCTGAGTCCCTGCCCTACCCCTCTGCCATGCCAGAGACACAAAAGTGGCCTCAGCCCATGTAGCCCAGATCTTTAAGTAACCTCCCTCCTCCAGACTCAGCTGGCTTTCCTGTTATTTGAGTATGAAAGTCTTAAACTAAAAGAATAAACCATTAGATAAGAAAGCAAGCCTTTTTAAAAGATAAATATTAACTCTATCGACAACTAAAATAAAAGAAAGGACCTTAGCCCCAGCATACCAGATGAGTCAGATGTGAGTAATATTTTCAAAGTCATCGTAATGTGAATATTTAATGCTATTTTAACCAAATCTATATTGGGAGGCTGGGGGAAGGGAAAAGGTGTGCAGGTGAATCTTTTGTAAGAAATCTAAGCTCTCAGATTTCAGAGCCACGGGTCAAAACAGATACCTAAAAATGAACAGATTAAAAAATAGCTAAAAACTTCCACTTCCAGCCAAAATGGAATCGCAAGAACTAGATTTAACAATGATAAAAATCCACCTCAAACAATGATAAAGCTGGACAAAATATATGAAGCAATGGTTTTTAAGACATTGCACATGACTTAATGGAGGACACAGATCCCTGAGAGATGGACAGCAAATGAGGTAAGCCTACAGCCCAGCTTACTTCCTAGAGAGAGTTTCTAGGCCATGGCATAGGGAGAGGAAACCCAGGTGAGACAGGGTGGATTCCCTGGGTGAGGAGATGGAGTGAAGAATACAGGGAGACCAGGCAGCTGAAATGTATAGGGAAGAGTACAGGAAAGGAGGGAGCTGCACAGAGACCTGCAGACAGTCCCCTGGAGGAGTCACAGGGTGCTGATCAACACATGCATGCGAGGAAGCTTCCTGAGGTGGGGAAAGAACCACCCAGAAGGATTAAAGAGAAGAGTATTTGGCATTCACACAGGGCCTGCAGTGATACCTATTCCCGCCTCATAACTCAGAGGATGGAGTAGAGTACTCAGAAGGGTCTTGCCTCAATAGCAGGGAATAATTAGCCCTAGACTAAACACTTCTCTGATCCTGACAGAGACAAAGAAGTTCATTTCATAAAGATAATAGGGCCTATTCATCAAGAGGATATAGCAATCCTAAACATTTATGCACTTAATAACTGAGCTTCCAAATACACGAAGCAAAACCTGATGGAATTGCAAGGAAAAACAGATAAATCCACAATTATAGTTGGAAATTTCAATGTCCTTTTTTCAATAATTAATAGAAGAAGTAGACAGAAAATCAGTAAGGCTATACAAGATTTGTACAGGAGCATCAATCAGCTTGACCTGATTGGCAGTTACGGAACACCCCACCCAACAATAGCGGGACACACATTCTTCACAAGTGCACACAGAACATTTACCAAGATAGACGATATTCTGGGCCATAAAACAAGTCTCAATAAATTTAAACAGATTCAAAATATGTTCTCTGACCATGTGGAATTACGTTTGAACTCAATCACAGAAAAATATCTGGAAAACCTCCAAATATTTGGAAACGAAATGACACACTTCTAAATAAACCATGGGTCAAAGAAGAAATCAAAGGAAAATTAGATTTTTTTGAAATGAATATAAATAAAAAACCCAAACATAAAAGTGCATGGGATACATCTAAAAAGTATAAAGGGAAATTTATAGCACTAAACATGCATATTACAAAAGAATAAGAGTCTACACCAATGACATCCACTTCCATCTTAAGAAACTAGGGAAAAATAAATAAAAGGAACAAGTTGAGACCAAAGTAAGCAGGGAAAAAAAAAGAACAATAAAGATCAAAGTGAAAATCAAGGAAATAGAAAACTGAAAAACAATGGAGTAAATTACTGATACTAAAAGACAGTATATTGAGATCAGTAAAATTAATAAATCATTATCCCGGTTGACCTAGATAAAGAGAAGACACAGATTCTCAGTACGAGCATTGAGAGAGGTGAAATCACTATAGGTTCCACACATATTTAAAAGATAATAAGGGACTATTATGACAAGTTTATACCAATAAATTCAATAGCTTTCATGAAATAAACAAATTCTTGGGAAAAAAACTACAAAGCTCATTCAAAAACAAATGGATATTCTGAATAGCCAAATTTATTAAAGAAATTAAATTTTAGTACAAATAAAATCTCCTCATAAAGAAAACTCTAAGCCAAGAAGTCTTCACTGATGAATTCCACTAAGTATTTAATAAAGAAATAATACCAATTCTATAAAAACTGTTCCAGAAAATTGAAGAGGATGAAATATTTCCCAACTTTCATAGACCAGCATTACCCTGATACCAAAACCAGACAGCGACATTACTTGAAAACTACAAACCAATATCCCTCTTGAATATAGAGGCAAAACTTCTTAACAACATTTTAGCAATTTGCATCCAACAATTTATAAAAAGATACTACATCATGACCAAGTAGGGGTTATCCCAGGAATGCAAGGTTGGTTTAACATTTGAGAATCACTCCATGCAATTCACTATATTAACCAACTGAAAACAAAAACCATGTATGGATATTTCAATAGATACATGCAAGGCATTCAACAAAATCCAATATTGAGTCTCGATTTTTTAAAAATTGCAGCAAACTATGAAAAGAAGGAAACTACCTTTACTTGATAAAGTCTTATATGACAACCCACAGGTAGCATCATACTTAATGGTGAAACACTGATTGCTTTCCCTCTAAGATCAAGAGCAAGACCAGCATATGTCCACTCTCCCCATTTCTATTTAATATTATTCTAGAAGGTCTAGCCAGTGTGATAAGGCAAGAAAAACAACTTAAAAACACTCAGACCGGGAAGGAAAAACTGTCTTTGTTCGTGGATGACATGATTGTCCATGATTGTCTAATATAGAAAATCCAATGGCATCTACAAAAACACTACCAGATTTAAAAAGCAAATGTAATAAGGTTGCAATATTCAAGGTCACTATACCAAAATCAATTATATTTCTATAGGCTATCACTGAATAATTGAAAATTGGAATAAAATATACCATGTACTAGAAAATATGAAATACTTAAGAATAAATCTGACAAAAGATGTGCAAGATCTGTGCCCCAGAAACTACAAAACACTGATGAAAGGTGTTAAAAGACCTAAATGAATGGAGAGGTATATCATATTCACGCATTGGAAAGTTCAACATTGTTACGATAACAATTCTTCCCAAATCGATCTACCAATTTGATGCAGCCTCAATCAGAAGGAAGGTTTCTTTGTGGAAATTGACAAGCTGATTCTGAATTTCATATAGAAACGCAAAGGACCTGGAATAGTCAAAACACTTTTGAAAATGAAGATCAAAGTGGGAGGACTAATGCTGTCTGACATCAAGTAATCAATATGGTAATCAATACAGTGTGGTATTGGTGTTAAGACAGACAAAAAGATCAATGAAACAGAACAGAGAGTGTACAGATAGACCCACACGTATATAGACAAACAATTTTCAACAAACGTACAAAGAGAAATCAATGAGGAAAGGACAGTCTTTTTAACAAATGATGGAGAATAATTGGATATCCATATGCAAATAATTGAGTCTCTATCCATACTTCTCCCTAAGTATAAAAATTAATCACAGACCTCAAAATGGATCATAAACCTAAAATGTAAAACTTAAAACTATAGAATTATAGAAAAAAAAAGGGGGGGGGGAAAGCTTTGTGACCTTGGCTTAAGGCATAGATTTCTTAGAAAAGACATCAAAAACATGCTCCATAAAAGATCAAAATTGATCAATTGAGCATCATCAAAATTAAGGACTTCCACTCTTTGAAAGGTACTGTTTAGAGAATGAAAAGGCAAGCCACAGACTGTGAGAAAATATTTGCAAATCCTCTGATAAAGGACCTGTATCCAGAATATGTAAAGAGCTCGCAAAACTTAATAATAGGAACATGGAAAACCCAATTTAAAAAAGAGCCAATGATTTGAACAAATACTTTACTAAAGAAAATTTATAGATAGCAAATAAGCACATGAAAACATCATGAAACATCATTAGTCATTAGGTAAATGCAAATTAACACCACAATGAGATACCCACTAACACCTATTAGATACACGGCTATTACAATGGCTTAAAAAGACTAAGCATGCCAGTGTTGGCGAGAGTAGAAAACAACTTGGACTCTCATACACTGCTGATGGGAAAGTAAAATGGCATGAACATTTGGAAAAGAGTTTGGTAGTTTCTTTAAAAAGTTATACCTAGGCATATCATATCATGGAATTATTCCACTCCTAGGTATTCGTCCAAGAGAAATAAAGGCATTTATTTCTAGGGCACATAGGCGCCCCTAGCAGCTTTATTTATAATTACTGAAAACTGGAAACAGTCTCAATGTCCATCAAGTTAATGGATAAACAGTCATATATCCATAAGATGGTACACAACTCAGCAGTAAAACTTGTTAATTGCTTGTTACTGCAACAACATGGACAAATCTCAAAATAATTATGCTAAATGAAAGAAGCCAAACAAAAAGGAGTACATATGGTGTGATTCTGTTTGCATACAATTTTAGAAAATGCAAACAATTGGCAGTCACAGAAAGATCACGGGTGACTTGGGGATGAGCGGGAAAGGGGAGTTAGGGAGACAAGAGAGGGATGGCCAAGGAGCAAGAGGAAATCTGGGGAGATGATGGATAGGCTCATTATCTTGACTAGTGATGGTTTCATGGGTATAAGCACATGTCAAAGTTTATCAAATTATGTACTGTAAATATGTACAGTTTATGGTATGTCAATTATATCCCAAGAAAGCTGTTAAATTGAAAAGTAGCTGAATATTATATAGAAGTATGGTAAATAGTAGAAGAAAGAACTTCAAGAGCTGAAAGAGGATGCTTTGGGGGCGTGGGAATTGCAGGTGAGGAAAGGGGAGGGAGAGGCAGAAGACGCCTATTCTTCACTAAACCTCATAAAATCATCTGTCTTTAAAAGCCACATTTATTTATTACATTGATACTTTTTCTTAATTAAAAAAAATAATAAAGTCACACACACACACACACACATACCCCTCCTTTCTGAAGCAGGCCGGTTCCCCAAAGAGGTTAAGCCTGTGTTATTCCTCCTCTGGGCCGTCTGCAGCTGTGCCTGTGTTTGTTTGCCCCCGAGTGACATATTCATCCAGATCACTGTCCAGCAGACTCTGGACAGAGACAGACTAAAGGACAGAGATTTGGTGTTGTGTGGAGAGCAGGAGCCTAGAAGGACCTGGAAAGATCTTTCTGGGGTTCTGCAGAGTCCCACATTAGAGGCTTACCAAAGAAAGTCAAGGGCGAGGCAGAAATGATGGCATCCCAGAGAGTGGGCATAGCAAAAATGGCAGGATCCCAGGAAGCCAGGGGATCAGAGGTACAGGGATCCCAGGAAGCACAAGGGGCTGGGCCTGTGCCCCCTGGCCCCAGCTTATGGGAAAGCCCTGTCCCCTCCCTAGGGGTGCTTGCCCTGGTCTACAGGCCACTGTCAAGCCCCGACACTTAGCAGGGTAGCACAAGGATTGGCTCTGGGCTCCAAACTGCCTGGATTCAAATCCCATCTCTGTCCCTCCCTGGCCGTGTGGTGGACTTTACCGCTCCATGGTTTAATTTCCCCCTCCGTAAAATGGGGCTACTGACAATGCATGACTCACAGGGGTGCTTGTAAGGACAGGCTGAGCCAATGCATGTAAAGGTCTCTGAGCAGCTGCCTGGTCAGAGTCAGGACCCAGGAAGCCTTGTTGTTTCCATGAACCATTTCCCAGATGCACCCAGAAACAGAACCCTGGCTTTGAATCCCAGCTCAGCCACTTTGTACCTGGTGAGCTGGGGCAAGTTGCTTTGCCAACTTGAGCTCCATTTTCTCACCCATAAAATGAAGGTTATAGTAGCCACCCTAGAGGGTTGTTGGGAGGGTGGAATGAGCTAAACTTCTTTGAACAGGAGCTGGCTGAGTGAGGGCTCAGCCAATGAGGACCACAATGATTTTCCCATCACTAGCTTCTCCTCTGGGGTTTGGTCCCCTCATCTCCTCCCTGTGCTCCATCCCAAGTCCACTGCCTATCCTTACACTCCACCCCCAAACACATTTTAGTCGTTGAAATTTATAAAGAGCTCTAAATTCAGGTCTCAGGAAGCATGGCTTGACGGAAAGACCTTGAACTTTTAAGTGAGACTGTGTGACCTTTGGCAAGTTACTTAACCTCTCTGAACCTCAACTTCTTCATCTCTACAGGAGACATAACTATGCCACCTACCTCATAGGGCTGCTGTGACAATCAAGTGAGATGATATGTATAAAATGCCTAGCACACAGTAGGCATTCAATGGACACGAGTTTCTCCCCTGCCCCCTCTTCGTCTCCCTCTCCTCCGCAAAGGCAGTGACCCAATCGGATTCCATAGCACAGTGCCTGGTCTGCAGTGGATCCCCAGGAAGTGTTTTCCAGGCGAGTTAGTCACTGAATGAATAGTAATGCCTAGGAGAGAGGCCACCCAGATTTGTCCCCCAGCAGGCCCGCCCGAGTGGCTGACAAATCTATTATAGATGCCTCACATCTCAATAAATATTTCAATGCAAATAAATAAAGGATACCACGGGCCTCTCAGCGAGCGGCTCCTCGCAGCTCACTGCACACAATCCCTGATTCCTGCCCAAAGTCAGGGTGTCCCCTGGGATTCTTCACTGGCTCCAGCCGGACACCATGTGTGCCAACATGGCGGCACAAAGAAACAAGTAAGCTGGTTCCTGGCAAAGGGGAGGCTTCTTCTCGCTTTGGGGTGGCCTGGGGGACACTGGGGAAGCCAAGCTTCTGTAGCTTGGCTACACTCAAGTGACCTCCACCAGCTCATCTCGGAGGAGTGAAAGGGATTGTGTCTTCCTGTGTCCAGCCTGGTCTGTGCCAGGACAAATGGCAACTGAAGGTCTCTTCAAAGGAGTTGATTAGGTGGTGAATCAGGGGTGACCTTCCAGGCTAATCTGTAATTCTATCCTACCTTTCCTTCCCAAAGAAGGTCTGAGCCTCACAGCCATTTGACTCATTCATTCATTCATTCATTCATTCACATGTTCAAAGAAGGTTATGAACAGCTGCCATGTGCCAGGGGCTAGAAACATGGTAGCCAAGTTCCCCCTTGGAACCAAGGTAGCCAAGTTCCCCCTTGTGGGAGACAGAATTCTAAGCTGGCAGCCAGGATTCCTGCCCCCTGCATACATGGTCTGTATAATGCCCTCCCCTTGAGCATGGGAAGACCTTGAGAATAGGATGGGATTTCACTCTGTGATCAGGTTTTATTATACGGCAAAGGTGAAGGGATTTTTTTTCAGATGTAATTAAAGTCTCAAATCAGTGGATTTTTAGTTAATTTTGAGTTAATCAAAAGGGAGATTTTCCTGGTGGGCCTGACTGAATCAGGTGAAAAGTCTTTAAAAGAGTGACTGGGCCCCTCTTGAAGAGAAAGAATTTCTCCTCTGCTTTGAAGAAGTAAGCTGCCGTGTGTGGGAGGGGCTACGAAAAGGCCATGTGACAGGGAACTGTGGGCGACCTCTTGAGGCTGAGAGCATCCCCTGATTACCCCCTCCCCAGCCCCTAGCTGACAGCCAGCGAAAAAGCAAGGACCTCAGGCCCGCAACTTCAAGCATCTGAGTCCGGCCAACAACCAATGGCATCGTGGAGCCTGCTCGCCGTCTTCAGTGCAGACTTGTGAGACCCTGGGCGGGGGACCAGCTAGGCTGTGCCCGGTCTCCCGACCCAGGGAAACTATGAGGTAACAAGTGTGTGTTGTTTTAAGCTGCTGAGTTTGTGGTAACTTTTCAAGCGGTGATAGAAAATTAATACATGGCTCTTGTGGCTCTCGGAGTCTGGTGCGGCTGACAGACGACTCCAGCCTAGTAGGGCTGGGACCGGCACAGGGATGAGCCAGGAGGCTGTGGATGTTCCAGTGCAGTCCTGGCAGAGGAGTCGTGGGGACTCGGGAAGGTTCTGGAGGGCACTAGGGGGAGGAGGAGGAGATGGGAAGGAAGAAGGGGAGGGGAGAGAATGGGAGGAGAAAGTGGATTTCAGGTGGATGGAGCAGCAGGGCCAAAGGCCCGCGTTAAGCAGTTCGGCTGGTGGCTGATAGAATAGGAGGAAGTGAGGAGGGGGCATCAGCAAAGCCTAATGGCGAGGGGCTTCGGAGGCCACGCTCAGACATTGGGACTTTATCCTGGAGGGCATAAATCCGCCTCTGGGTGGAGGGCAGATTGAAGGAGGCCAATGGTAGAGACCGAGAGACCAGTTAGGAGGCGGTTTATACCTGATGTAAACACATCTAACCCTATGAGGGAGGTATTATCTATTATTATCCTCATTTTACAGATGAGGAAACTGAGGCACAGAGAGGCCAAGAACCTTGTCCAAGGTATACAGCTAGTAAGTGGCAGAGCTGGGATTCCAACCTTGATAGTCTGGCCCAGAGTTCATGCTCTTAACCACCACACCACAGCTCCTCTCATCAGTGTTTATAGAACAAGGTACTAAGGTACTATCTGCACCTAAGGACCTATGGATAGACTATCTACCATGTTTTAAATTTCCCATCTAGGAGGAGATAAATCACCATGGGCCCACAGGAAAGACTCATCCATCCATCCATCCACCCATCCACCCATCCATCCATGTATCCATGCATCCATCCAGCTATCCATGAATCCATCCATCCATTTATCCTTTCTCCCTCCTTCTCTCTATCCTTCCCTTTCATTCTCCCCGCCTCTCTTCTCTCCTTTCTTCCACTGAAAGACTGTTTGCTATGACTTTCCTGCATGTCAGGCATCCAGAGTGGGTGACCAGAATGGGGTCAGAGGCCCGGGGGTGGCCCGGACGGGAAAAGGTGCAGAGCTCCCCTCCTCTGAGTAGGTCCCAAGTTAACACATCTTATCAGACTCCAGTCTACAACTCAAAGCAAAAAACCAGCCAAAACCTCAGCATGGAAGCAATTTCTAGGAACTGGGACTAGTCTTCCCCTAAGTCTGTACCTGTTAAATTGGACAGACAGACAGAGGCTGTGACTTCGAACAGATGCAATTATGAGCTGAGCCAACAACCCATCTTGCACACTTCCGGAAACAGAGTGAGATCTAGGGCGTCAATTATTTAAACCCTAATTAACATAGCTCTGCATGTCTTTTTTGGGGGGCGCACTCAGAACACACAGCATTGTTATCGTGGAAGAAAAGAGAGAATGAAATATTGATGGGGGTCGGCTTTGTTCTCTGCTCAGCAAGAGCGGGCTGGTTGTAGGAAGCAGATTCCTGCCGTTGCTGCAGCTTTAATTAGGAAGGTCGGTGGCTTCTCCGGCGTCTTGGATTCCTTTAATTTCCACAGAGGGAAGCGGCTTCTGAATTTTATTGAACACAGTTGAATTTTGATTTTCAAAAATCAAAACAGAAACAGTTCTTGGCATCTGTTATGAGCGCTGGGTGTTATGTGCTCTTTAGAGATAAAGTTGTTTTTATATGGGGAGAGAGAGCCAGGGAAAACGGGGCCTGAGATTTGTCCTGGGAAAGATACTCGACTGGGAGATGGTAGTCAGCAGAAAAATAAACCTCCACTCGACCCAGCTCGGCCCGGGCTCCCCGGCACTCTGGCTGGCCTGAGAAATCCATTGGACAATGAACAGTGCGAGCTGAGTTCGAGGTAGTTAACTCTTGGGGCACTGGAGTCTGATCTGGTTCCAGAAGTTTCTGGCACAGGAAATCAAGTGGAGCGAGGTCACTGAGGCCCTAGGGATGGGAGGGAGACCAGGGCGGACCCCTGGGAGGAAGGGGAACCGGGGAAGTGGGGAGCTGAAAGGAAGGAACCTGGGGTGAGGGGAACAGAACAGAACATAGGTGCCGGAGAGGAGGGGCCCTGGAAAGGAGGGTCCCCGGTGGCAATCTCAAAGGCCAGAGCAGCCTCCCAATGCTTGATCCCAGGTCCACGTGGGGTGGGAGAAGGTGCCATGGAAAAGGACTCAGGTTTAGGTGGCATCTCTCCTTCCTCTTGTCTTTTTTTGGTGGTTGGACGTTGGGTTCACTCATTAAGCATATGCCACTCATGTCCTGGAAGCCAGGCACCTGGCAAGCACCAGAGGCCGGAGAGACAGAGCCATGGCTGCTGACCAACAAAAGCAGCCCTGTGTGATAGAAGCTGAGGGCAGGGTGGGTTCACTCACTTCAGAAGTGATATTTAAGCGGGAGGAGGAAGGCGGAAAGGAAGGCGGGAAGGAAGGAAAATGCATTTCAAGGTTGAAAATGGCGAGGAGGACATTCCAGGCAGAGGGCCCGGCCTCTGTAAAGGCAGGGAGGGGTGAGATGACAAGTCAGAAATTTACTGGAGTTGAACCTGAGGAAGCAGATGAAAGTGAGGTCTGTTCCGGTGACAGGGTCTCTGTGGACTCCACCTCAGGATGCAAAACAGACAAACCAGCCTTGAGCAGGAGCAGCTCTGCCTGAGCCTCAGGGAGCA
>NW_006786802.1:1053820-1057985 GCF_000442215.2 Lipotes vexillifer | reverse complement strand
CAGGAATGTGGGTGCAGGGCACACACCACTCATTTAGCCAAGGCCGAACTCTGCAGGCAGGTCCTAGTATCCTCATTTTCGTGTGAGTTGTGAGTTGCAAGGGATAAAGGTGGCATGAAATGATGTCATTTCTTTAGCTACAAGAATGTTCCGGTTGCGATTGAGCTAGGCTGGAGCGTTTACTCAACAATACGGAGCAGGCCTATTGTAGCAGACGCTGTCAGAGTTCCACCCTCAGTCCCCTGGGGTCCTTCTCCCACCTTGCTGCACACTGGAGGCCAGCTCTGGGTGTGCTATCTTTCCCAAAAGACAACACCTGAGTCCGTTTGTCAGTGGGCTGCCCTCAAATTGCAGGAACACGCTTTGCCTGCATGCACAGAGACCTGGAAGCACCTGGAAAAGTACATCCTTCTAGAGCAGCTTGAAGGGTGTGGGTTGAAAGGTTTTGCCTCAGCTGTCCCCGAGAGGGACAACTCAAATGTATGACCCATGCTACCTCCAGCACCAGGTCCCCTCTGTAGGACTTTGCTGGATACACACCCTCTCTTGGCCTCCTTCCCTTCCATGTCCCACTTCTCCACTCCCTGTGGACTGTTCCCAGAAATGCTTCCTAATGCATCACTTTCACCTGACTCCATCTCAGGGTCTGCCTTGGGGAACCCAGCCTTAACACCCACCTGTGTGCCAGCCATTGCTTTCCGCCCTGGTGTCACAATGTTAAATAAATCACACCCATGCACCCATGCACACCCACACATGACCAAGAACATGCCAAGCAGTAATCTGGGTGCTGGGGATGCAGCAGAGAATGAAACCATCAAGAGCTCCTGCCTGGAGGAGCAGATACTCTCCTGGGGAAGACAGACAACAAGAGAATTAAATAAATGAGGTGGACAGGAAGGGCCTCCCTGCAAAGGCAACTTTTGAGTAGATACTTAAAGGAGTTGGGAAGGAGGCAAGCCATGGAAATAACCCATGTAAGAAGTTTACGAGTATTCCAGGGAGAGGCAGCAGCAAGTGCAAAGGCCCTGAGGCAGCATATGCTTGCAGTGTTCCAAGAATACCAAGGAGGCCAGTGTGGTAGGGGCAGAGTTCACAAAGGGGAGAATAAAGGAGATGAGAGACAGAGAGGTATGGGATGTAGATCCTGTAAGATCTCTGCATTTCATTCTACACACATTAGTTTTTGTTCTGAATGTGGTCAGAACCAGCAGAGCGTTCTGTATCTGTCTCACCCAGAGCAATTTCAACCCCTTTCGAACACCCAGGTGGGAGCTGGCCTTGAGAAGCCTCGAGGAGCTCTGCTCAGCGTGGCTTTATGAAGAATGGTGCCATTCAGGTGCAGACTGGCCTCTCCCTGGAAGGCTTTTTGCACCAGCTGCCACAGGAGCACAGCTCTCTGCATCTTGTTACACACGTGCACACAGACATTAAAGGGATCTTAAAACACACTCTCGCTGAAGCTACTTTTTTTCTCACTTGCTTATTTATTCAACAAGCATTCACTGGGCTCCTTGACATGTGAGGTGCTACTCTGAGGCTAGGGCCACCCTGGTGAACAAGGCAAGACAGGGTCCCTGCCTGAGCAGACCTCACATTCCAGCAGTGGAAATGGATGATAAACAAATGATCAGAAAAACCTGCAAAATACAAATTTCAGGTAGTGCCAAGTCCCATACAGAAAAATAAAACAGGTTGGACTAGGGTTCTCAGCTAGAAAGACTTTGCCCCCAGGACACATGTTTGGAGACATTTTTGATCATCACCACCTTTGGAGTGTGGATGCTACTGGCATCTAATGGGCAGAACCAAGAAATGCTGCTAAATGTTCTAAAATGCACAGGAGAGCCTCCACGGCAAAGAATTATCCAGCGCAAAATATCAACAGTTTGGAGATTGAGAAACCATGGGGTAGGGGAGAGAGTCATGGACAAGAGGTATTGAAACCGGGATGGTGTGGGAAGCCAGGATGATCAGGTTGCCTCCTCAGATGTTACTTCCATTCAGAGAGGTAACATTTCGGCAGAGACGTGAATGAAATTGAGGAGTAAACGACAAGGGAAGAGCATTTCAGGCAGAGGGAACAGCCGGTGCAAAGGTTCTGAGGGGGCAAAATACCTGATGTGTTCAAGGAACACACGTGGACATAACTCATCCTTCAGGGTATTCCGCTTTGGGAAATAGACACCTCAAGGAGCACAGATTTCACCCTGGAATCATTTCTAAGCATTCTCCAGAAAAAAGCAAGGCATCCCTATTCATCAGAAGGGCAATGGCAGTTTCCACCCCACACCGGCCTCTATTTAAGCTGGGCATCTTGGTGGGGAAAGGGTACTTCCCTGTAAGACAGAACCCTTGACCCCCTGGACTTGGATCTGCAGCCCATTCCTTAGTGGGTCCAATGGCCTCACCCTAACCCTCCATTTTACAGGGTCAACTGAGCCTCAGGGAGAAGCCAGGACTTGTCCAAGGGTTTATAGAGACCTACTGCAGGGGCTGGGGCACATGACCTCACTTCCAAGTCTGCCTCCATCTTCAGCCCTGTTTGCCAGCCACAGAGCCCAGCCAGCCCCTCTCCGATTTTGTAAACAAGGCTCAGCTCTGAGAGTCTCTTTCTCCCAGGACCCCACCCTCTTTGCTGTGACATTTCCTCTTCCCCCCTTGAGTCTGCCTACCAGGGCCCAGCCTCGCTGGAGGCTTTGATTAAATATGCACCTCCTAATCTCATCAGAGACCAGAAACATGCATATATGCAAATCAACATCTGCTCCGCTACTCAGGGAAGGATCCTCCCAGAGTGCTCTGGGGAAAGGAGCCCAACCCAGTGAACTCTGAGAGGAAGGCTCCAGAACAACCGAAAGTCGCTTCAAAATCCCTGGGTTCCTGACGGAAATTCACTCTTCATGTAATTGGAAGTTATACTTAAAGGAGCAGCATGACCCACCTCAAGCTGCATCTCATTCCGAATCAAGCCTTTCTGTGTTACAAGAGACATGGCCTGGGCCCTGGTCCAGAGGAGCTTGCCCCTCTGGCTGACAAGGGAAGCAGCAGCTGGTGGTCACTTCTTGGCTTTGCTGGGTGTCTTCATCGGACCGCTTACCAGGAGAATTAAGGTAGATATGGATAGGGCCCATACCAGCACCTCAAAGCCCCTAAGGCTTGAGACTCTGACACTCCATTTCTCACTCGTGTGACGCCGGAACGGTGGCAGGGAGTGAAGATGAGGAAGGCCCTTCCATCCTGCGGCAGAGCCCGGCCCCCTGATCTCAGAGTCCTCGCCAGGGAGAATTGCAGTGCGGTTCTGTGGGCGGGGGCAGGAAGTGACGCACATCACAGGATGCTCACACCCCATTGGCCAGAACTTAGTCACGTGGTCTTGCTTAACTGCAAGGGAGCCTGGGAAATCAAGCTGGCAGGGCAGGCTGGAGCAAGAGGAGAGGGTGGGTTTGAGTGTTCCAGAGCGGTGTCTGTCACGGCCGTTCCCTCACACAACTTCGGAACTGAAAGGGTCCTGAAAGCACTGATTTGTTTAGGTCCTTGGGTTGTAAGCAACAGAAAGAAATTAACATTAGGAAATTTATGGTCAGGACATGAAGGAATCACCACCTTGGGATATGGTTGGGGAGCCTGGGGAGCAGCCAACACATCCATGGGGTTACAATAGGAATGGCCTGGTCACGAGGCAGGCCATCCGTATCTTCAGCCTTGTGTCACTGGTTCCGTAAACAAAGTCCCTGTGAGAACACCTGGCTGGCCACACCTAGATCCCACACCTGACCGACCGCCGTCTGCAGAGGGGAGGGGAGAGGACTGCGTTCGGCCTGTGGCTTCCACACAGCATGGTACTGCTCAGGAGTTTGTCATCCCACCCAAACTATGCCTCTGAGGGAGGCGGGTGAGTCAGGAAATCAGGAGGCTGACTTCAGGAGCTGGTGTATTGGGACACAGTCTGTTACTGAGATCAGAGCTCTTCCTTTGCAGGTGGGCCCACTGGGGATCAGAGAGAGGAAGTAAGAAAAGAGGCGGGGGCTTCCCTGGTGGCGCAGTGGTTGGGAGTCTGCCTGCCAATGCAGGGGACACGGGTTCGTGCCCCGGTCTGGGAAGATCCCACATGCCGCGGAGCGGCTAGGCCCGTGAGCCATGGCCGCTGAGCCTGCGCGTCCGG
>NW_006786802.1:1019219-1053804 GCF_000442215.2 Lipotes vexillifer | reverse complement strand
CTTCCCTGGTGGCGCAGTGGTTGAGAGTCCGCCTGCCGATGCAGGGGACGTGGGTTCGTGCCCCGGTCTGGGAACCTCCCACATGCCGCGGAGCGGCTGGGCCCGTGAACCATGGCCGCTGAGCCTGCGCATCCAGAGCCTGTGCTCCATAACGGGAGAGGCCACAACAGTGAGAGGCCTGCGTACTGCAAAAAAAAAAAAAAAAAAAAAAAAGAAAAGAGGCGGAACTGGATCTTGATATTCCCACGGTTGCAGTGATCACCTTCTGTTTGGTGACAGATGGAATTGGATGCCATTTTCCTTTGCAAAATCTTTGAGGCCCACTCTCTCTTTCCTGAGCCTTCCACCTTGTCAGGGTCTGAAGTCACCTTGATTCTTTCTAGAGGAAGCATGTCTGTTGGGAAATGTGATATTCAGGGGTGGCCCATGTGATGGGGCTGGTGAGGAGTAGTTGTATAAGAAGGACATAAAGGCAAAACCACCTGTGGGAGAAATCACAAGGTATAGCTTGTAAAACTGTAAAACTACAAAATAGATGTAAAGCTGGCATTTGGGTAGGTGGTTAGCATCTGTGCCTCTCCAAGCTCCCCAACGCTTTGGCCATATTTTTCTGAGGAAAATGTATTTGTATATGATTATATTCCTTGTGTGTGGTGGACATGAGTTGTTTTGTCTACCTGGCATCCTTGTACCCTCCTGCTGAAAACAGCACCCCAGTTTCCTTTGGGGAACTGCCCTTCCCCCACTTTCAGGCCACATGCTCACATGTGGCTGACTTGAGCCCCAAGAACCCGCGTGAACATGTGGCACCAGCCTGCCCAATCAGAACACAGCAGCTGGCTCAGGGGTGGGCACATAATGCAGTCTGGACCAAACAAATGGAACTTTGTAGGAGCAGTAGAGACAGACAGAGATGCTCTCTGTTGTAGATAAGGAACTAGGAAGTCGGCCTAGAGTTGCTGATGGACATCATTCCTGCCAAAGGATGAGGCCACTCAGAGGAAAACAGGCTAAAGATGGAGAACGGTAGCTCCCTAATGATATGGACTGAATTGTGTCCCCTCAAAAATTCATATATTGAAGTCCTAACACCTGGTGTGACTGTATTTGGAGATAGGGCCTTTAAAGAGGTAATTAGGGGCTTCCCTGGTGGCGCAGTGGTTGAGAATCTGCCTGCTAATGCAGGGGACACGGGTTTGAGCCCTGGTCTGGGAGGATCCCACATGCCGCGGAGCAACGGGCCCATGGGCCCGTGAGCCACAACTACTGAGCCTGCGTGTCTGGAGCCTGTGCTCCGCAACAAGAGAGGCCGCGATAGTGAGAGGCCCGCACACCGCGATGAAGAGTGGCCCCCACCTGCCACAACTAGAGAAAGCCCTCGCACAGAAACGAAGACCCAACACAGCAAAAATAAATAAGTAAATTAATAAACTCCTACCCCCAACATCTAAATAAATAAGAAATAAAATAAAAAAATAAAGAGGTAATTAAATTTAAATGAGGTCACAAGTGGGGGGGAGGGATTCCTAACTCGATAGGACCGATGTCCATATGAGAAGAGGTAGAGACACCAGACAGAAGTGTATATGCACAGAGGAAAAGGCCATGTGAGGACACAGCAAGAAGGAGGCCATCTGCACGCTGAGGAGAGAGACCTCAGGAGAAACCAACCCTGCCGGCCCCTTGATCCTGAACTTTCAGCCTCTAGAATGGTGAGAAAATAAACTTCTGTCATTTAAGCCATGCAGTCTGTGGTATTGGCTATGGTAGCCCAAGCTGACTAATATACCTGACGACATCATGTAACACCTAGGCCAGCTGTGCCTGCCATCTGACAAGCTTCCTCTAAACATTTCAGTCATGTGAGCTCATCAGTTACCTTTTGTCTTAAGCCGGTTTGAGTCCAGTTTTCTTTACTTGCAAATTGTAAATTAAGAAGTCCCCGTAATTATACGATATTAACACTGGTATTCTCAGAGTGTGGAATTCAGGGGCTCTTAGTTTCTTCTTTTATTTTACTACTCTGAATTTCATAAATGAACGTGGATTACTTTCATAATTAAAAAAACAAGTTTTATGTAAAAAATATTCGTATGTCTCTGCCATGCACAGGGGCCAAAGCAATTTTTCCCTCCTGTTGGCTAAGAAGGGCCCAGTAAGGAAAGGGTAAGAGGCGGTGAGAAGATCAATACCTGATTAGATGGTTCCACGTGTCAGTGGTCAGTTCATGGTGTGCACCATCCTATTTTGTTCTCATAAAGGCTCTGCCACGTCGGTCCTCTTTGTATCCCCCCATTCACAGACGAGGAAACGAGGCTCCAGGAAATGACGCCTTAACTAAGGTCACACCAGTAGTAAGTTACAAGGTGGGGATTCGGCTCCAGATTCGCCTGATTGCAAAGCTCTCTTTTTGCTGCCCAGCCCTGCAGCGAGTGAACAAGGCGAAGTTCTGGTCAGCAACCCCCGGAGCGCTGAGCACTGTTGAAGTGAGCCCTTATGCTGTGAGGGCCCGAGACTATATCAAGACCTTCATGCTTGGGGGGTGGAGTGGGGAGCACAGAGGGCAAAGCAGAGGTCAATGAGGTTTGTCTGTATCTGATAAAAACAATGACTTGTGTATCATTTTACAATGTGTATACATATTTATATATCTGTGTATATGTGTGTACATCTGTATCTATGTCAGCACTACATTTATATCCTTATCACTGCAATTGTTAAGTTGAACCACATGAAATTGACAGTATTAGACCATTTTTGAGCTATAAAAAATGGCTCTTTGAAATGGCTCAGCTCTATACCTATACTGAATCTCTATAATCTAGATCTGTATTTCCTTCTCTTTCACACACAAAAAACCCCACAAACATTCCTCTAATTCTGAATCTGGGAGTACTCCTCCCCCACCCCCACCCCGACTAGGAGCCTGGCTGCCCTGAGATGGAGAGGAAGCAGGGCCTCGGGGACCCGAGGGTCAAGGAGGCCCCCGGATAGCTGTCCAGCCTCAGAGTGAGCTGGTCCCTTCCACTCCCTCTGCTGACCAAGGGGAGGCCCTAATTCACCAGCCACCGCCCCCTCAGCGGCAGAAGGGAGAGATGAGTGGACCCTTTGACACTGACTTGCAGTTGATGGGCAAGGCGGAGGCACACACAGGGGTTGGGCCCCAGGTCTGCATCCCCTGCGGTGAGATCAGAAGCTGCAGGGCAGAGCCAGGGCGGAGGGAGGGCAGCCTAGCCTAGGCCTCACTCTGGGCCAGTCCAGAGTTTCCTGTCTTGTCCTCCCACTTCTGCAAGGGGAGCGAAACATGACCGTCCCGCCCCCCGGCCCTGCCTGCCTGTCACACTATCCCCTCACAGGCTCGGTTAGCCTGGCCTCCAGGCGCCCCCTCCTCGGTCCCGGAGGCCTCTGGCTGCCCAGCTCAGCCCACGGCCGCCCACTCTGGCCGCGGGGCTGTTTGTGGAGCCATCCCAGGCAGCCCCGAGCCTCTGTCTTCCTATTTAGACAAACAAACAAAAGCCGGTTCGGTTACCACGGGCGGGCTGTGAGGCGTCCAACACAAACCGAGGCCGCCCGCCTGGCGTCTCCAGATGCCCTGGGTTCGGTTCAGGCAGTCCCAGGACATTTGCCTTGTTCCCGCTCTGGCCTCGTTACCCGACTCTCCACGCCTCAGTGACACACATCCCCAGCCCCTTCACAGAGGCTGTATGAAATGGGGCCAGGCAACACTTAGGCTGCAAAAGAAGGCTGACACCCTGAAGGCTCTGGGTCCCCGCCAAGACAGAGCCTTCTTGTACCCTGGAAGCCCTGGACGTCCTGCTCCAGAAGGGTTTGGAGCTAGCCTTGTCCAGTACCTATTTAACAGATAGGAAAACTGAGGCCAGAGAGAAGGGACTTTCTGAGGTTACACAGTCAATTTGAGATAAAATCTCTAAAAGCTATAACCAGGGTCAGGAACTACCTACATGGTAGAATTTGGGAGTACCTCTAAAGGATGTTTTCTTCCATGGATTTCTTCCCTACGGGCCCGGATATCCTGAATTTCTACCATTAGAGCTCTAGTCCTTGAGTCCAGATGTGCCAGTAAAAATCTTCTTGATATGGAGTTAAGGAAAGAAAGCAAAGTACAGACAAGTGTCTAAAAGTATTCAGTATTCTGCAAAATATATGTATGTGTATGGGTATATATATATATATATATATATATATGATATTTAAAATCACACACACACACACACACACACACACACACACACACACACACACACACACGGATGAATATTTTTGGCTGTGGATCCAAGAAACTACTAGCAGAGGTTGCCTCTGAGGAGAAAGGCAGAAGGTACACAGTTGTGGGCAGACTGACTTTTCATTGTATGTTCTTCTATATAATTTTTACTAGGTGCCTTTTCGCTCTGCAATAACAAAAACCAGGGCAAGCATTTACGTAGTCCTTACTACAAGCAGGTACTGTTCTTGGTGCTTTTTATGATAACTCACTTCATCCTCATAGTTGCCCCACGCCAGGGGTTATATTATTGTTAGTATCCCCATTGGACAGACGAGGAGACTGAGGCATTGAAACATTAAATAACCTGCTAAACGTCACACAGTCAGTAAATGGCAGAACTAAAAATCAAACCCTGATAGCTCAGCTCCAAAGGGCAGGCATATCACCTCTTTATTAACCTGCCACCCTATAAAGAGCTATTTGATAAATAAGAAATGAAAAAGACGCAATCCTGGGGTGGAAAAGGGAACGGATGTGACGCTGAGTCACACATAGCCTCCCCTTGGCTGCAGAGCCTTTGGCAGACTCACCATGAGACTCACGCACCGTTGCCCGGGGAGTAGGGAGTGGGGCAGGCCAGGACCCCCAACGTGTGGGCGTGGGGAGGGGGGAGGGGAAGGTGGCACTGGAACTGTGGGCTCTAGGAAGTGGGAGAGAAACTGGAGGGGGGAACACAAATGTCCTTGGGGACACAAATCTGCCAAAAACCCACTCATCTCCCTCCATCTAACCAGTCACAGAGGGGTGGGTAGGATCCAGGGCCCCTGCCCCAGATGAAGGAGGAAGCTAGTTTTCAGGGCTGCTTGTTCAGCAAGGGAAGTGGGAAGGTCTTGGTTCTGGTGCCACCTCCTCAAATTTCTAACCCTAGGATAATACTAATAATTAATAAATAATAATAATAGCAATAAGAGTAATGTAGTTGTAGGATGGCAGATTAAAGATGGCCAAAGATTCTTTGATACCCTCCCATGGAGAGATGGCGCCACGTTCCCTCTTCTTGAACCTGGGAGCACTGTGACTGCTGTGATGAATAGAATATCATAGAATAGAATAGAATATCATAGAAGCAATTTCTGCCTCCTGTCTCTGGCTCCACTCACTCTTAGAGCCTTGAGCCGTCATGTAAGAATTCCAGCTACCCTTCTGCAGAGACCACATGGGGAGGGACAGGGGTCCAGCTAAGCGCAGTCTTTCAAAAGATGTGACTTAAGGCACCTTGGATCCTCCAAACTGGGGGAGCTGCCCACTGAATACCCCAAGTGACCCCAGGCAAGGCCACCTGGAGCAAAAGAATTGTCCAGCCAAGTCCCACTCGTACTCCCAACTCATGAAACCACCTCCCAGGTGAGGAAAGAGAATATCGACAGCCCCTGGGGTGCTCCTAGCCAATCTCCACCCTTTCTTTGCCCCCCGGAGATAACCACTGTCTAGGCTTTTTCATAATGCTGTCGTGTCTTTTAAAATGTATTTTAGCATTTATGCATACTTAGGTAAATACGGTGTTTAATTGTACTCCTTTCTGAACTTTCTAGAAAGAGGATCTATAGTATGCATTCTTTTGTGCCCTACTTTTTTCGCTCAGCATCACATCTGTGAGATTCAGCCACTTGGTTGCATATCTTGGTATCTCGGTCATGTTCACTGCTGTATAGTACTGCACTGTGTTGCTATGCAACAATGTGTTTATCAGTTCCGTTGTTGATGGACATTTGGGTTGTTTCCAATGTTGGGCTGTTTGGTACAATGCCACCATGCTCATTCTCAACTGTCACTTAGTGAATATGGGCTCACACTTCTTAATACGTGCCAAGGAGTGGAATTTCTGTGTACGGTCTATGCAGATCTTCAACTCTTATCGATAATTTCTTGCCCCAGCTTTCACTCCCACCAGCAGCGTCTGAGATCGTGGTGTGAATTATACCTCATCCTGGGTTTAACTTGTATTTCTTTGATGGTTGATGAGGTCAACAACCACTTAGTATATTTATTGGCCATTTTGATTTCCTCTTGTAGAGTTCCTGTTTAAACTTTCTTCTCATTTCTCTACTAGCTGCATAGCATTTACAAATTTTGTTTCCAACTTTCAAAAATTGAGAGACTCTATACTAAAATACAGACATCTGGTTACAGCAGAGAACAGAGACTCTTTGGCCACTGGTGGCCGGTGTCTCTGCATGGCAGTGATCAGCTGGGGCTTAGCAGTGAAGAGTCCCTTTAGTCAGGATGTGGTCAATGGTGTCCCTCAGTGCCTACTGCCAGGCCTGCTTCATTCATTCTTGTGTCATGCCCTGCAGGCATTTGTATTTAGGACCTCTGGTTTAGTGTCTCAGCTGCTTTTCACCTAACCTGCTGTGGTGGGTCAGTTGCAGGAACATCCCAGTTTGTTCACGCCTCTTATAAAGTCTTCATCCTTCGGTTGTGCTCTCCGCACGACTTGCTTTGGCCAATAGGACAGTGGCAAATGAGATTCGAGCAAAGACTGGCAAAGCATTTGAGCATAGGGGTTTACCCTCTGGTAGCTCTTAAAACCCTGTAATCTGGGCTAGCCTGCTGGAGGATGAGCACCCACTGGGAGAGAGGCCCCGCTTATCCCAGCCAAGGCCATCATCATCCAGCCAAGCTCCAGCTGGTCCACTAGTTGACCACAGATACACGAATAAGCCCAGCCAAGATGAGCCAAATCCAGCCTAGACCAGAAGAAATACCCAGTTAAACTCAGTCCAAATGCTGTCATACAGAATTGTAAGATAATAAAACGTTGCTTTTACAGTCACTACATTTTGAGGTGTTTTGTTACACAGCAAAAGCAAGTTGATGCATTTGCCAACTGAGTATTCCACGAACCCAGAAAAATCAGAGAGAAATGCAGGGAGGTATCAATATTTAAAACCAGGTTCCACATCCGCATCTTCACATGGAGAAACAGCTGATACAGGATTCCTTTCTCCGGAGGTCCTGGCTTGCCCTTCCCTGCTGTCCCACCCCCAATACTCATCCTCCTTTACCTGAAGGCCCTTGCGGTGCCTGCTCTATTGTGACCTCACCATCCTACAAAGAGCCCAGGCAATAACCTGGTATAATTGGTTAATACTTTCTCACCTTAATTAAAAGTCCAAATGGGAATATTGGCAGCTTAGGCCCTCATTTGAAAACTGAGCCATATTCCCATTACTAGGAGTGTCTAATTAAAGCATCCGTTAAAAGTCCATAACATTAAGTTAATGGGGAAAGCCAGGAGGAATTCAATTAGATTTTATTTCTGTAGGATTAATATTAGCAACTTTAAAAAAATGTCCCCAGTGCTGATTGTTATTCATAAAAGCGTCTCTGAGCATTAGAACGGCGTCTCATTTAGACAGTCTGAGATCAGGCTGAACTCAAATGGGATTCCAGCAGAAGACAAAGAGCTGATGTGCCAAGTCCTGGACTGCGAATATGGAATTCTTGGCCTCGCACACAAAACTTCCTAATAGTCCTAACCCGGGAGACTCCGGGCTGGGAATCTGGAGATCGGGGTTCTGGCTGGGAGACTTTAGCCAAGTCACTTAACCTCTTTGGATGCAATTTACCCTTCTGTCACAAAGGGTTAGCAATTACAGTTCTGACCTGCTATTTCACGGGTGTGTCTTGAGGCCATAAGATAATGATGATGAAAGACCTTTAAGGAGATAAACTTGATTCAAAAGGAGAGAAGAGAATGAGGAAGACGCCTGGATTGGAGCTACGCAAACTTTAGCAGCTTTGAGAGAGACTAAAGGTTTATATAAAGCTTTATATAAGCTGTTTTTTGTGCTGGAGTAGTCGGTCACCTGATGTCTTGGGATAAGTTCCCTAGAAACAGATTGACATGGGGATTCTTATACAAGTGGCTTTTTGAGGACTTGTTCCCAGGAGAACCCTAAAAGAGAGTGATGAAAGGAGAGGGCAGGATAAGAAGCTGGGCAAAGCTGTGGGTTCTGCAAGAGTCAATCCTCAGCTTGATCCACGGGGAGCTCTAGAGAGTGATGACACCCCTCCTTAAGGCAAGGGGTCTGAGTTCTTGTGCCCACACATCAGTTATTGACTGGCGTCCTGCCCCTCATGAGAGTAGTGGGGGAACGTGGAATCTCTTAGGCATTTCCAGGTGAAGTGTCTCCCCCAGCTGATGAGTCTCTGGAGAAGGGGCAGGAGTGGGCCAGTAAGAGCCCGGCTTACAGCATCCAGAGTGGGTGCACCAGCGTTTAGTACCCCTGGCTAAGGCCTCCTTATCCTTCAGGATTCCTTCCTTGATTCCTTCTCTTTGGCTATGTTTGCTCATTCTTATCTATGCACTCATAGCTTTAACCCCCAACATACAGATAGTAAATGCTTATTCAGTGCCTGTCTCTCCGTTAGTGTCAGTTCCAGGAAGGCGGGGACTGTGTCTGCCTTGTTCCTTGTTATATCTTTAGCACCTGGTACATAGTAGTTGCTCAATAAGCGCTCCAGGAAGGAAGGAAGGAAGGAAGGAAGGAAGGAAGGGAGGGAGGGAGGGAGGGAGGGACAAACAAGGGACAAGAGAAGTATAGAGAGACAGGTCATTGCCAAGTATTTTTATAATGAATCCTTAAACGTTAAGTTTGGGAGAACAGAGTCATCTCTGGGCCATGCTTTGAGATGCCTGTGAAACAAAAACCAAGCCAGAGAATCTCTCCCTTCCCCGAGGCTCTGAGAGCCATCAGTGTCTCGTCTTGGTTGGAACTAGGACATTAGCCCAGAGGAAGCTCTGGCCCCTCGTTCAGGGGGACCTCCTCTCTACGGCAGTCCTGACTACTCCTCTCCCTCCAGGGCTTCCTGCAGACCCAGGAATCCAGAGCTCAGCTTTCCCTTCCATCTTCCTCCTTGACCCCTCAGATGCAATTCAGAGCTGGAAAGCCCAGCACAGATCATGTTGTCCAGCTTCCTCCCAGAAGAAATGGGACTCCGTGGCACAGAGAAAGCCAGAGACTGGCCCAAGGTCAGCCAGCCAATCAGAAGCATCACTAGGACCAGAATCCAGCACTCCTTGAGCCCAAACAAACTCTTCTGTCCCAGGCAGCCCCTGCACACTCTCAGCCACAATTCATTTGATCCTGGAGGCAGAACCCCAGAGCAGGTGAATGTGCCATTGCAGTATAGGAGGACGAATTGTCAGAGGGGTGGGTGGGGCCTTTTCCACTGCGATGGGAGGGGCTTCCTCTGCTGAGGTTGCCACAGTCCAGTCACCACGTCCAGATCACGGCCCCAGAACCACAGACACAGGAAGTGCCCCGGAGATGACTGAGTTCAACTCTCTCCTGGGACCAAAGGTAAACTGGGGCCCGGAGAAGGCAGGGACAGAACCCAAAGACACACAGTTCACCCTGAGTGCAGAACCAGGCCTAAACTCTAGCTCTTCTTGCCTTTGGTCTGTGAGTCTGCCACAGATGCTACCCACTGCCCACCCAGCAGCTATCACTCAGTCCCCCTTCCTTCCTCTGATCCAGTTCCAGCCAGTGAGAGGTAACCGGGCAATCTACCAGGGACGGCTTACCTTACCAAATAAAAAGACAAGGCCTCATTAGAAGAGAGCCTTGGCCTTGACTCCTTTCTGCCTTGGATGCTGACGTGGGATCTAGAGAGTCACTCGCCATTTGGGGACCAGGAAGCGATCACACGAGATCCAAAGTCAACATGGCAAAAATGAGGGAACTGAAAGATGAAACAGACCTTAGACCCTGATGACATCACAGAGCCACCGAGCCAGTGCCCCAAACTGCCACCCTCCAGATAGCTTGTAGTGGGAAAAAAAGAAACCCCTATTAATTTAGATCATAGTCGTAAACTTTTCTGTTCCTTGAAGCTGGCATTCCTGACTGACAAAGACATTTTCCCCACACGATTCCTTAACTACCCTTTGAGGTGGCCAGGCCACGTAGCAGCGTGCCCATATCATGGATAGAGAAACTGCAGCATGTCTACGTGGTCGCAAGATGTCTTCCCTCCAGCACACTCGCAAACTCCAGATTTGCAGAAAAGACACGCATGTCATTTGGTCCCAGGCTTGCAGTACAAAAGGGCAGAAATGTGTTCTCCAAACAAACTGTCCCAGAGCATCGTGTGGGTCCTGGGTTTGCAGGAATATCAAATAGCACTGAATTAGGCCATGGTTTGGGAAGCCCTGGCTGCCGCCGCACTGGTTCTTCTGGGGCTCCTGGGAGAGCGGTGGTGGGGCCGGCAGTGGAGGGGCAGGAAGTAAGATGGGTCTCAATTACTCAACGGAAAGTGGCTTCATTTTGGAAAAAAAGTACTCCCACCCCCCAAAAAATCCCAAGACCAAAAACAGAAAAAAACACCCTGTCATTGGAGGCTTTAAGCTAAATAAGAAATGCTTCAATCAATATAGACAATAAGAAAGTGAGGGGAAGAGATATAAATTTCCTGCCGACTGAGTTCTACAGACGCTCACTGCACCCCAAAGCCTGTTGTCAAAGCCAGAGCAGTTATATGTGGAGCCCCAGGACCACAACCACTTCCAGGTCTCTGCTGAACGGGGACCCAGCTGCACAGATCCCCTGAGAGAAGCCCATCCCTCGGGTGCCCCCAGCTTTGGGGAATAAATGCCTTCTCAGCCTGGGCTCTCCTCACCCTGGCTAAAGCTGGCTCCATAGAGGAAGATATGCTCCTCCTGAAGCACATCTTGCCTGAAGAAGCCACTCTTAGAAGCCAGGGGTCCCTCTGGAGGCAGTTCTGAGCTTCCCATCCTACTGAGTCTTTCTACAAACAGGATGTGATCCACAGAAAAGCTCCATGTATTGGCGAGTTGATTGTATCTGCTGTAACAAACAAACCCTAAAATGTCAGTGGCTTGACATGATAAAAATTTATTTGCTCACTCACATATTAGTCGAAGACAGGAGTGCCTGGTACCTAGATGACTTCTCCTTAGTGATTAGGGACCTGAGCTCTTTCTATATTTTGGCTTCAGTCTCCCTAGTGCCTTGCTGTCCTCTATATTAATTCATGGATGACCAAAAACAGGGAAGGCAGCCCTGCTTCTTTGGTTCTTTGGGAAATAGAAGCTGAATAACCTGCTCAAAGCCCCACACAGTCCAACAGCTGGCTTCAAAAAGAACTCCTCGTCTTCATCAGCCCCCACCGCCCCTACTTCTGTCGACAGGAGGCTCCACCCTGGGGGAGCCCTGGGGTCATCGGGGGACTGTCTCCTCGCTCCCCTGATTTCATTATCCTCTGAGCCTTATGTGCTTCTCCATCTGCATTGCCCATCCCATCCACCCCATGTGCCTGCATTCGTGGCCTGCTTCCTGCCTTCACAGGGCTCACGGTTATGTTATGAGGCCAGCACAGCAAATCTCCATGGTGCTGAGGACAGGACCCCTGAATATTGAACAAGGCAGAAAGCATCAATACAATACTGTGCTGTGATCCGGGATGATGATACAATGAGTATCTCTCTCTCTACCTGAGAGACCATACGGCAGCATCCTCAAGGAATCCAGGCTCCTACGTTCGATTCCTGCCTCTACCAGTTAGTAGCTGAGTGATCCTGATGGGGTCAATTTGCCTGCCCAAACCTCAGTTTGCTCATCTGTAAAATGGGGATAATAGGGTCTCCACCTCCTAGGGCTGGTAGGAGGAGTTAGTGATATGGTGATACAAAGCATTGCCACGGTGCCTGGTACACTTTAAAAACACAGCGACTGTTTGCTCCAAGTGATTCCAAACATCTTCCGTTTGCCCCTCCGGATCCAAACTCCACTCTTCCACACCCTGCTCTGGGGCTTGAGAGATCGATGCCCGAGGACAGTAGCAAGGAGCTCCCTCACTCTCTTGCTTCTGGCTGGGTTTAACCTAACGGAAGACCCCAACAGGACAGTAGAGGGTGAGGGGTGAAGCACGCTGGGATATTTATTCCTCCACCTCCCCCACCCTCACCAGGTCACCATGAGTTGGCTGCACCCTGTACTGAAGGCCACTGCTCCTCCCAGGCAGCCCTTTTAATACAGCCCCACTCCTGGGTTCTGGGACAGTTACCCCTTTGCTTGTATCTTCACAGATACATCCTCAGGGTGCTGCCCCATCCCTTGTCAGAGTCCTCAAACCACCCCACTCCTTTGTCAATAGTCCTTTCATTAACCTTGCCTTCTGTTACCCTGTTTGGAAGCACTGTCTGTTTCCTTTCAGGGGTCCTGACCAATTCACTGGGGTTAAGCTCTATATAGTGTTTTATATCTTTCAAAGATTTTTTTTCTCGTCCACGATCACAGTATATTTTCCCTGAGTGGTATTTTAAAACACCACTTAACAGAAGAACGATCAAAAGCTCAGAGAGGTAAAGTGTTTTGCCCAAGGTCACGCAGCTAAGGAGCGGGGAGCCGCGTGGGAGGATGGGGAACCGTTACCATTTCCTCAGCCCATTTTTTTCAGAGCTGAACAGCACGGTGGGGTAACAGGCCTGCTTCATCCTGGGCCAAGAGAGGAAACTTTCCGACACAAATGATCAGAGAAGCTGGGTTGTGGGAGAGGCTTCAGGCAAGAGCCAAAAAACAGCAAAGGATTCGGAGCTAGAGGTTGTGTTTTTAATAATAAATAAACGCCAAGATCGGACCCTTTACATGGAAGGCTTGGGGTGCCTGCAGCCAGCATGGGGTACCCAGGAATCCGCCCACCTTCAGCCCACAGGATTCTCTGGTTATCGTCCAAACGGTTGGTGGGACGGGGTCTTGGGGATGATCTTCAAACCCCAGAGAGGGGGAGAAGTGAATATTTTGGGATGCTCCCTGTTTCATACAAATAAAGAGGCCCTTAGAAGTTATATCAAGTGTCTGAATTTCCTGACCATGTATTAATCCGCTTTCATGTGAATTATGCGGTATTGTCATGGGGGAAGGAGCAGCTGGACATTGGATGAGCAGCCCTGGAGTCAAAGAGGACCCACGCTGTGCGGTCACCTCTGCAAAGAAGCTCAGGGAGGCCGGGCTGCTCCATGGTGGCCCGTCTTCCCCAGGCCCATGGGGCCAATGTGTGCCCAGAGGGGCCAGGGGGGCCCAGGCCAGTGGTGGGGACCTGGGTGAGCAAGGGAATAAGTCAGATGCTCCATCAGGTGTGGCCACTCCGGAACTCGGGCCAATGGTTGCTATACCGACATGCCGCCCCAGTGAGAAGTCACCTTCTGATTTTTAAGAGAAGCCAGAAACCCAGGTTTTTATGGGAAGCTTTCCAATCTTTAAATATGGGCGACAAATTCTAAATTCTAAAAGATATTATGCAGGCCAAGCCAAAGCCTCTGCAGTTTGCCTGTGGACAACCTTTCCAGATTCAATATGTTGGAGGGTGTCTGCTTCAAGGCTTGGAGATCAGTGTGACTTTTTGATTTAGGCTGAAATTAGGCCAAGACCTTCACCTCCATCTTTTTTTCCTTCTCTTTTCACCCTCCTTGGATGCCTCTCCCTAATGCATTCAGTTTCTTAGGGTCATAATAAGAGCACCAGGCTAGAGGTATGGTATGAACTGAATGTTTGTGTCCCCCACACCCCAGATTCCTGTGTTGAAGCCCTGTCCCCCACAATGTGGCTGTCTTTGGAGGTGGAGCCTCTCAGGAAGTAATTAAGGTTAAGTAAGGTCCTAAGGGTGGGGCCCTGATCTATAGGATTAGTGTCCTTATAAGAAGAGACACCAGAGAGCTCGCTCCCTCTCCCTGTGCACACACAGAGGCAGGGCCATGTAAGGACAAGGAGAGAAGATGCCATCTGTACACCAGGAAGAGAACTCTCCCTGGAAACCAACTGTGCCGAGCCCTGAGCTGGGACTTCCAGCCTCCAGAGCCGTGGAAAAATAAATCTCTGTTGTTTAAGGCACCCAGCCTGTCAGAGTGTTTTGTTTTGTTTTGTTTTTTTGCAGCCCGAGCAGACTAATGCAGGGTCTAAGCCCTTGGTTCTATTTGCTCCTGTCCCAGAGACCCACGTTTCTAATCCACTAAATGGGGATCATGCCCACCTTGCAGGCTTGCAGGTGGGATCAGTGGTGGCCAAGAAAATCCCTTGTAAATGTCGAGACCTGCGATGGGGTAGGAGGTGCTGGCCACCCTGAGGACCACAGCTACCTCAAAAACACGTAGTAAGTTATAACTATCAGTCTGTATACTCAGGTGGGCAAAGAGGCTTGGAAAGGTCTCTTCGTTTTCCAAAACTGGATTAAGTTTCTGTTCTTCTGTGTGATAGACGCTTCCTGCCAGGCAGTTCCAGTTGGTCTCCTGCCTCACTCAGGGTTCGGCCAGGCAGCCAGGAGTCGCTCTGGGTATTTCCCAGAGGCAGGATTTTAATTCAGGGCCTTGGAAAATGGTACAATTCTTGAAAGGTGGTGGGGGTCGGGTGGAAGCAAGGGTTGGGAAAGCTGCTGCTGACTTTCAGGAAATCTAGACGTTCACGAATCGTGAGGAAGCTGCTGCCCGCGACCTCAGCCGCGTGTGGCCCCAGCGTGCGAGCTTTACAGGAGGAGGTCTGGACGCCCTGGGAAGCTGGTTGCTGCTGGTTTCACAACCGGAAAATCCTTGCCTCCCTTCTCTCATCTTACTCAGGGGATCATAACGCCCCTCAAGGTCTCAATACCCAAACCTTGGAGCTGTAACATGGCTCCTGGAGCAGGGGCTGCAACTAAAGTGGCCGGGCCTGCAACTTGGTCCAGGCTCCAGGTCCAGCCATATAGGAACTATTTCTTGGTCCAGTCTTGGCTGGGAGGAGGCCAGCAGGCGTCCCTGGAGGATGCTTCTCTCTCATGGAGCTGAGGAGACCGCTTGCTTTGGAACTGGCTGCCGGACATTCTCTCTAATTTCATCTTCCTGGCTTCAGCCCTGGGATCTCCAGCCAGCTGCCTATCCAGGGTCTCCTGCAGAGTTTTTGCAGGCTTCAGAGGGTCTTCTGCTCCTACCCTTCACTTGTGTGAGCTATTTCCCCAAACTCTCTCCTCCTTTTTAGCACAGCAATCTGCAACTAATCCAAGTGGCCAATTCAAATTTGCCAAGCCCTCCCTCCTTCCCTCTTTTCTTTTTAAAAATGTATTCTCCTTATCTATAAGTCAATATTTGTAGATAAAACCACACAACATATGGGGTCAGCCAGACCTGGATTTGAATCCCGGCTCTGCCTCTGCACCTCACTAATCTGTGCTATACTTTCTTCGCCTATATATTGGGGGTCACAGATCATGAGGTTGAAGGGAGAAGAGATTGGGGACGAAACACGACTGCTCCCACCGGCATCTTCCTGGTGTTGGGTCCCCTTGTACGCTCAGACTGTAAAAAGACATGGGGGAAATGTGGCCAATACAGAACAACCTCTGTCCCTTTAAGGAGCATCTTCAGTCAGCTCTTTGTCACCATCCAAAGGCCTCTTGGCTTGACTGAGGCAAGGAGGCTGATGAGCAGGGACTTGGACCATATATTTGCCCTGTAGCATCTAAAGCACTTTACGGGGGCATGGAGTGTTCTCACAGAATAAGCCACACAAATCCCACAGTCTCGCAAATCTGCTCTGCCTTACCCAGCAGGGGTCCCGGCCTCCTGGAGTCAGATGCAAGGGCTGCCTTCTCTGGCTCTGAGCTTAAGCTTGTTGTTTTTGGGTGCTCAGGCTGGTGTTTGCACGATAACCCCAGAGCTAGAATGCCCGGGCAAGGGGTAGATGGGAAAATCCCCAACGTGAGTCTGTTGTCAGATGATGACTAAGCCTCCCTCATCGCCACCAGGCCTTGTCACAGTGGAATCATGTTTGTCAGACATGAATTGTAACCCTAAGGTTATCACACGGGTCCAGGGAAGGGATGAAGAGTGTTTGCACCATCACCTTTGATCACGTCTCCTGGAGGCATGGAGATCTGCGGGGCTAGTTCTCAGAGACAGATTTTTCCAGCTCCAGCTGAGGCAAGAAGCTGGTCCTGGGAAAACCAGAGCTCTCTGCCACGGTTCCTTTCCAGAGAGGGTGATGGATTGAGATGTATAATTAATGTACGTCTATATATTTGTATATGAAAACCCTTACAAATCACATCCCTCAAGCCAGGTCTTTAAATAATGGAAGACGGTAGATTACTGCTTTATTAGTCCCTTCCAAAAGCTTATAAAAATTATCTTTTGCCGCTGGGAAGACATTTTTATCAGAATTTATGGCAACTCAGAGAGTCTCGAGATATCAGATTCAGAAACTAAGAAGCTTTCTGTGGCTCTTTCTGCTACAGACAGACCCTGGTCTCCGCTCTCCTTGTAAATTAAAATCTCTAACATTATCTACGTTATGAAATAAGACACTTGGCTCTCCTATCTCAAGTCTGCTCTTTAATTAACACAGACTCGAGTAGTCGAAAGCCATAAATGCGGGTGAGTGACTCAGGAGGGTGGGTGTGGGATGGCAGCGGGGGACACATGGAATCTGGAGAGAGGAAAATTTAAAACACACCCCTCCACAGGGGCAAGGCTCTGACTTGGGGGTAAGCATTTCATTAATGGTTTGGGGAGATTTTCCTTGGCATGTTCCTGGCCATCGCTAGGGGTCTCCATGATTCATCAGCCAGGGTCTTGTATCTCCCACACTGAGGGCTGCTGAGCTGGGTGATCCCACACATTCCTTGTTAGGGAAATGCAGGCTCTGCCCCCCCAAAGCTTGCATCTAACAGGGCCCCTGAAGTGTGT
The DNA here is from genome assembly GCF_000442215.2 of Lipotes vexillifer. NCBI lineage: Eukaryota > Metazoa > Chordata > Mammalia > Artiodactyla > Lipotidae > Lipotes > Lipotes vexillifer. Next base: position 1,036,840 of record NW_006786802.1, on the reverse strand, counting down.
TCAGGGATCAGTGATGAGCCATACACACCTTGGAAACTGGTCCACCACGAGATAAGTATGGAAATCAAGGGGAACCCTTCACTTCCATAGCAATGTGATATAGGCACAGCATCTGTGGGCTTGATCAATGGATGCATCTCACTGAACAGGAGGCAGACAAGTCAGGATGCCCTTCTTTTCATTATCCTAGTAATGTTTTTTTAAAAAACTTTTATTAAACTATAGTGATTTACAGTGTTGTGTTAGTTTCAGGTGTACAGCAAAGTGAATCAGTTATAATACACATATATCCACTGTTTTTTAGATTCTATTCCCATATGGGCCATTACAGAATACTGAGTAGAGTTCCCTGTGCGACACAGTAGGTCCTTATTAGTTGTCTGTTTTATATATAGTAGTGTGTATATATCAATTCCAATCTCCCAATTTATCCCTCCCTCCTTTATCCTGCTTTTTAAATTATAGTTTGCAAATGTTCACAACAAATTATTTCATTTCTTTAGTCTCTAGATTATTTTCTAGATTACGTTATTTGGATTTTATTATTTTTGAGAAATTTTTCAAAATTATCTTTGTGTTAACTGGGTTCTTTTCTACAGTATTTCATCCTAGGCTATATCCGTGCTATTTTCTAGATTAATTTCTAGGTTGCTTAACTCCTCTAGTAATTTTCTTTTATCGTATCTTACAAATGTCCTTGACAGGTTGGAGATTAAAAATAAAACCAGTCTCTAGCCACAGAGAGTTTGAGAACTAAGGGATCCTGGCTTACTTTGATGGGGACCTGGGGGTGCTAGAGTGAGACCCTGGGCAAGAACCAGTGGACTGTGGCGACCTGGTGCTGGCTGGCTTACATGCAGCAGAGAAGGCATTGCAGGTGGGCTGCTGCCTGGCACCCCGTACTTGCCCAGTCTACAACAGGGTAAATATTTGCTTTGACTCCTTTCCTTTTGCTCTGAGCATTCAGGACCCTCATCCTATCCCATATGCAGTTTTACTCCTCCACCATCCCTATTCCTGCTCCCATTATAAATGAGCCAGAGTCAGAGACAGCGGCTCTTGCTAGCATCATTCCAAATAATAATGCAGGGGCTTCCCTGGTGGCGCAGTGGTTGAGAGTCCGCCTGCCGATGCAGCGGACACGGGTTCGTGCCCCGGTCCGTGAAGATCCCACATGCTACAGAGCGGCTGGGTCCGTGAGCCATGGCCGCTGAGCTTGTGCATCCGAAAAAAAAAAAAAAAAAAAAAAAAACCAAATAATAATGCAGGGAGTTCCCTGGTGGGCTAGTGGTTAGGATTCGGCACTCACTGCCATGGCCTGGGCTCCAGCCCTTGTCAGGGAACTGAAATCCCACAGGCTGTGCAGCGTGGCCAAACCCCCCCCCCCCAAAAAAAAACAAAACAGAGCAAACAGCGAACAATAATTCTTCTGAATTATAAAACTCTTTTGCAACAGAGACATTGACAGCTCACCAAACACACATATGCCCCCTGCATTTCTCAGCCCCTTTGCTACCAGTTAGAGCCATATTCTAATTCTGACCAATAGGCTATGAGCAGAAGTGACAAGTGTCATTTCAGATCCAAATCATGTAAAGGTTGGTGTGGACCCGCCCTGATCTTACCCCACTACTGTGGTGACCTGGGGAGCCATGAATTGAGAGAGTGAGGCCAAAAGATGGAACCAGAGACATTGACATAAGAAAGAAATAATTATGTGCTCCAGCTACTGAGGATTCAGGGTTTGTTTGTTACTGTAGCACAGCCTAGCCTAACCTGATTAATACAACTTCACAGCTTCTAAAGTACTTTTTAAAATCATTATTCAATTTGATCTTCACAAGAGCCCCAGGAGAGAGGGCCTACAGAGATAAATGTTCAGAGTGGATATGTAGGGGAACTGAGACTCAGGGAGGGGAAATGATTTGCTCAAGATTATTCACCTTATAAATGGCAGGTGCAGGATTGAAACACAGGCCTCCAAGCCTGGGTGCAATGCTCTTTCCCAACTAAGTATACATTGACATTGGATCTTCTTTCCCAGGGGTACTCCTCTTTTAAAGTAGGTGGCTTGCAGAGAGACAACCCCCAAGAGCAAATGTTTAAGGGTGGAATTAACCCTCTGCTTACCCAACAAGAGAAAAGGTCAAAATGTAGACTCTCTGGCAGGCCTGCAAGAAGGTGGGGATGATTTAGGTTGTGCATTTGTGACGGAGCTAATGCTGTCTCCTGAGCCAGACCAGGAAAGTCAGCTGGCCGGCCCGCACTGTCGAACCATCCCTGGTGCCCAGGGCACAGCGGAAGGAACTCAGACATCTCTTCAGGAGAGCCAGCTGAGGTGGGAGTGGCTGCGTGTCAGACAAGCCTCCCAGAGGCTTCACAGGCAAACTCCATCTGACTTTGACCAGCATTGTCCGGCATCCGGTCCTACCGCCTTCCCCAAAGAGGGTATTGGGCATCCTTCCAGGATGGGCTTTTATTCCCTTTAATAGAGGAATAGGAAATGAGCCTTAAGAGAAAGTGAGGAGTTATTGCTGTATTTAATTGCCCTAAAAATATCTCAGGAGAGCTGCCTGTGAGTTCCCCCCTGGGTGCTGATCCAGTGTTCCAGGGAGAAGTGGCCAGACCCCAGTTGGGGCTCAAGAAACAAAAACAGCTGAGAATTCTGAGAAGGGAGGGCTTGCACCAGGCCAGCTCAATAAGGAGCAAGGACCAGATCCCCTGGCTTGGCGCAGACTTGGGCACTTCAAAGCTGCCAGGAAGAGATGGTGTGAAACCATTCTGGGAGGGGCCTGGCATAGCTCCCCGTCCTGTGTTTGCCCCAGTTCAAAGTGAGAGCCTGGGCACATCTCTCTCGTCTCCGCTCTAGACCTTTGCCTCCTCCATCTGCAAGAAGAAGGGGTTTTGTTCTTTCTAATGTCGCTTCTGTGGTGGACGTGGTCGGTGGCCTCCCCGGCACTCCCGCCCTTTCCTTCCTAACAGCACAGGTCTTGTTCAGGATCCATACATCCCATTCCCAGCTCCAGGAGGGGACTCTGGCTTATCTGAGCCAGTTAGCACATGGCATTCCACGGGATTCTTGTTGCTCTAGAAGTGGCCATATGTCTTGTCTGCTCTGAAATCCATCACCACCTTTGTGCCAAAGTCGTGCTTCCCACCGGCTACTCTCAGCCCATGACAAACCGTGCTGAGACTGCACAGCTGTCGACGATCCTTTTTCACCTTTCCTTTCCTCTCTCTCCCCTTGGCATCTTCTTTTCAGACACTAACTTCTGTGGTACCAGGAGTGGCCTGAAAAAACAGATGCTAAGATGAGGATTTGGGACTGACTCTCCCGGCACCTGCTGGGAGAAAAGGATGCTGTCCTGGTCGGTGGGTGCAGCAGGATAATCCCTGGCACAAAGTGGCAGCTCAATTGTCAAAGATTTTACTGGAATGACCTGGGAAAGCATACTGGTGGAGGCGGATGCCAAGGCCGGTGCGATGGCACAGGGGTTTGAAATATATGAGCTGAGCCCTGCCCCCAAAGACAGAGGAGCCGGCTGGTTGATGCTAAGCTGTGCTGACCCTGCAGCCTGAGGATGGATAATGAGAGTCTGAGGGCAATTCCTGGGCAGTTCATAGCAAGTATAAGGACCAGAGGGCTTTGGCGGTAGCTCACAAAGAGGCCTCTATCACCTGCCCGGGGAGGGTGGACACAGCTGAGCAAAGGTGGAGAGCTCAGTTCTAAGAGCAGCACGACTCCAGGGATGTCTGGATGCAGCGCTAAAGCAGTTGGAAAATGGTGATGCAAAGGCCAGGGCCCTGGTTGGGGAAACCTGGGACCCTGAAATATAGAACAGGGACATTGGGATGGATGTCCTTGAGAATATGGATACTATAACCTCCTCGGGCCCTCGGGCTTTGTGGAGGTGACCTGCCCTTCCCTAAAAAGAGCTGGCACTTCTATGCTGGGAGATGCCACAGAAGCCTCTCCCCAACCAGGCAACAAATGCTTCCTCTGGCAGCTGATAACTAGGGTGAAATCCCACGTTAGCGCTAAGCCTGAGATGAAGGGAAGGGGCTATGTGGCTAAAGAATGCGAGAATTAGCGGTGTGTCGTGGCACAGGCAGCAGCCTGGGGCGTGCTCCTGGGGTGGGGCTTAAGTGTTCTTGTTCAACAAGGCTGGAATATAAAACTAGATAGGGCTTCCCTGGTGGCGCAGTGGTTGAGAGTCCGCCTGCCGATGCAGGGGACACGGGTTCGTGCCCCGGTCCGGGAAGATACCGCATGCCGCGGAGCGTCTGGGCCCGTGAGCCATGGCCGCTGAGCCTGCGCGTCCGGAGCCTGTGCTCCGCAACGGGAGAGGCCACAACAGTGAGAGGCCCACGTACCGCAAAAAAAAAAAAAAAAAAAAAAAAAAAAAAAACTAGATAAACTGATTCACTGATCGAGGGCATTTTCTTGGGTTCTGGGGCTTTCACACCCCAGAGAATGCGGCAAACTCACTACCAGGGTGGTTACGAGAAGCCTAGAGAAAACAATGTCTGAGTCCCAGCAAAGTGGAAATGTCTGAGTTGCCCCAGGCAGGAGGTGGAGGGAGGGATGGAGCTTGAGGGACGTGGGCGAACTGAAGTGGATCTCATGGGAGGCCAGAAGACCCACTGGAGGACTCAGCTCCATGAGAGGGCCCAATGGGCACGGCGTCCACCAAGGCCATCAGGAAAGTACTGGAGTTCGGGGAAGCAGCCTCACAAAGCTCAGTGGAGGCTTTCCCCTGCCGACCTCTAACCACAGGGACCATACTAGACCAAGGGCCACAGCTGCTGTGCTCTGAGATCAGTCTCCACCCTTGCACTCAGACCGCTCCTCCCACGGGCTGCTCCCAGCCAGTGAGTGAATGTGGCAGAGATACTAAGCTGAGCTGGATCGAGGGAGACACAGAACTCCTCCAATGGAGACTCAGGTGACTGTGGCTCTAGGACTCCCCGACAGCCTTGCTGACCCTTCCCCAGACCTGCCTGGAGGTCCAGGATACTCCCACCCGACCTCGCCGCCCTTTCTCCCAATCAGGGTCAGACTGGCAGTTCCCTAATAACATCCTTGTGCATCCGCTTCTCATAATAACACGTGGAAGAGCCTTGCCAAGGAAGACAGAGCAGAGAGACAGAGGAACTGGATTCTTGAAAATTTCCTTGGGCTGTTGAATCCAGTCCTACTGCCTGTCTGGTGAAATTCCCACACCAGTGCGATGCAAAGCTCCTTATAAGCCAGCTCCAAGTTCTTTGCCCAGGGCAGCCAGAGCAGCCAGCTGATGCAACCTCCCATCGTGATCTCCTATGAGGCTTGGAGGCTCAGACCTTCCTATGACCAGGTTTTGAGCACAGGTCTTTCAACTTTTACATGGCTATTCCAGGCTATTTTCCCTACAACTCAAGGCTCTAGATTGAATGATTTTCCAAGGGAAGAGCCTTTCTCCAGCAAATGGTACCCAATCCTACAAATAGCCACTCACTAACAGATCCAGTGAGTCAACAAGGATTACCGAAACTTGGTATCTATAACCCCAAATTAGCAGGTTAGGAGAGCTTCCTGAGGACTTGATTCAGCATTTGGCAAAGAAGTCGGGCTGCCGTGCAAGGCTTGGCAGCATGGCAAAATGTTACCACATGTTCCCAGAGGCGGAGATGTCACACGCAAGATGCTTGGGCCCCGGCGGGGCTGCCTCGGGCTGGTCCTGGTTTTCAGTTGCTGCTATTCTTACATTTTAATTATGAGTCACTGTTGGTTTGGTTCCCTCGTCATCACTGCAGCTTGTGGCGGGTGGTTGGTTAAGCCCACAGCATGTAGGGATGCATATTTGCACCAGGGGAGTGTGGGGCCCATCATTTTCCAATAACTCCCAGACTCTGAAACATGTAGGTGTTGCAGCTTGGTTATGAATCACCCCTATGCCCTTATTCTTCTAGCAGATGCATCCATAAATCTCCTGCAGCTGCTCCCATGGGGCCCTTCCATGTCGTCACCACCTTCTTTCTCCTTCTGTCTATGGGATAGGGTGAGACAGAGTGTCTGGGGGCTTTGGTTTGGCCAAGGTGGGCTGTGGACACAATTGTTGGGGAGCCAGTGTTCTAGAAGATTCTAGGGCTGAGGTGCTAGGGGGTTGAAGAAGGGGAAAGGGACGAGGGAAAAGCGGAAGGAGCAGGGCTCTTGACCCTCTACTGCCATGTCAATCCGAGAATCTCCATGGTAGCTTGTCCTGTGGGAGCTGGCGCTCAGCAGTAAGCAGAGACTGTTTCATCACTAGTGCCTGCTGGGGAGGACCCTAGCTCACTCCTATCTCACTGCTGTATCACTGTAGTGTTAAGGTTTTCTGGTGGCAAGCAACAGAAATCAACTTGAGCTAAATTAAGCAAAAAACAAACAAACAACAACAACAACAAAACCCCGGCCTTATTGCAGGGATACCAAGTACCTCATAAAATGGACAGGAAAGTGGAGAGTGAGTTAGTTATGGAGTTAGGATGGGAACCAGGGCAGCTTGGAACACCAAGACAGAAAGAAAGGATAGGCAGTCTTTATCGAGGTATTCTAAACACTTGATGTGTCTTTTCTTATTTAAGCCTGGGCAACAATCCTATGGGGTAGGGACCATTATTATGCCCATTTTGCAGATGAGTAAACTGAAGCACAGATAAATAAGTTGCCCCAAATCACACAGCTAACAGATAGGAGAGCCAGTAACCTGTCTCAGCCTGGCTGTGTGTTCCCCACTAAAGGTCACTGCTCTCAGTGGTCATCTGTACCAAATGCCTCCTTCGAGGTTCTGGGAACCACTCCCCCAAACTCTGTCTTCAGGTCTAGGATCGTAACAACCCCTCTGTTACTAGCCCCAGGTATCCTACTATAGCCGTGGTTCCCCTACATCCTGCCCACACCTTGTGTTCCTTTATTCAAACCTCCTCATGTTACCTTAATTTGAAAGTGCCATCTGTTATAGCACTAGTGTCCATACTAGCATGTTTCATAGACCCCTAAATGCCGCTGATTATAAGCCAAACCAGGGACTTCCCCGGCAGTCCAGTGGTTAGGATTCTGAGCTTCCACTGCATGGGGCATGGGTTCGATCCCTGTTCGGGGAACTAAGATCCTGCATGATGACACGCGGTGCAGCAAATAAATAAATAAATAAATTAATTAATTAATTAATTAATTAAATAAAAATACACACCACACCTTATTCTATGTACCATGAAGTCATAGGAAAAATGTGGCCAATTAAACGATGCCATGCTGTTGATTGTAAGGCCAGCGTCAGAGCGTGAAAACGTGTGTCTTAAATCAGTGAAATCGAGTATTACTCCCACTTCCTAGATGAAGGGATGGTGACAGGAAGAAGACAAGTAATTTGCTGAGTAACCCAGCCAGGAGATGGCTGAGCCAAGGTTTATACCAGACAGTTTCGTTCTAGATCCTGTGCCCTACCCACCCCTATGGGGCTCTGGGTGTGTGGAGCAGGGCTGGGGGAAGATGCTACGGGGGTGAAGCGGGTGGCGGAGCGGAGGCTTGCAGCTGAGGCCAGCAGGGAGAGGGGAGGCCTGGTCTGGACAATGCGCTGAGTCAGAAGGTCTGGGGGCCCGTGCACAGGGGCGACTGGGCAGCCCAGGGTCGGGTGAGGAGAGCAAAAAGGGCAGCTCCCCCTAGCGGAGCCGTGGGGAGGGCTGAGATGATGCCTCCACCTCGTTAAAGAGGCCCTGGTCCCCCCTAGGCCATGCCTTCCAAGTTCAACATGTCATCCGTCGACAAATATAGACCAGGAGAAACCTAATTACGCGAGTGGCTGCTCGGAGCCGCAGGACAGCTAACCATAATGGAGGTTTTTGGTTTTCTGCTTGAGACACAAACAGCACATTCCTCAGCTGAAATAGCCGGGCGGAGAAACAGGGCATTATTGGACGGGAACACCCGGCCAGGATGAGCCAAACAAGGCAGAAATAGGCCCGAGCCACCACATGAAGGGAGCTCATCAGTGTTTGGCTGACTGTGCCCCGCCTGCTCTATCCTGCAGGGTTGCTGCTGTTATCTGGGGAGGCTCCGCCTTTGACCCCCGGAAGAAAGGAGGGCAGTGCTTGCCTGGGCTCTTCAGCCGCTGGGGCAGCAGCCTCCTCCCCAGACAAGGGTCCTGGGGAGTGAGAAGGGATCTGGATGCTGGTCACCCTGTCCCCACCATGCACACACAGACATACCCTCACAGAGTCACCAACACACAGCACACATACCCTAACAGACACGCGCAGACACAGGGCATGCCCCTGCAGTTCCAGAAGTACATATGTAAACACACGCAACCATGCACACAGATCCAAGCTGTGCGCACACACAGGAACACAGAGGCACACACAGGCCACGATGTCATGCACACACGCACATGCACACAGACACACGCATGCACACACACCTGCCCTCACCCACACACACACCTGCAGAGATCTATACAACCTTGCCCACTTATCCTCACACACACACACACACTCAGATGCACTTGTAGCTACACACAGGCAAATACCCAGGTAGGCAAGTGTACACACATGCTCGCACAATCTTAGTCACATAGTCACTGGCCCCATGGGCCTCCTCTTTCTCTGGACATGATCACCCGAGTGGTGGCTGGGTCATCTTCACCCCAGAGGGCTGGTGCCAGCTCATCTGAGGAAGAATCCAAGGACAGCCTTAGGGGGGCTCTGGGATGGGAGGGTCAGGGAGAAGTTGCCAAGGAAGTCCAGAATCTACCTTGGAGCCCACACCCCAGCTCCCAGCCAGCCTCGACTCACCTCATTCTCCAGTCATCCCCAGGAAGGAGTAAATAGTAAACGAATTCCAGGTCCTTCCATAGTTTGGGTCTGGCCGTGTCCACAGCTCATTGGTACCATATTTACCATGAATTTCCCAGTCTCTGTGGGTCTATGAGCTCTTTGGGGCCAGGGGCCCCGGCAGTGATGCTCATCCCTTTATGCCCAGGATGCGCTGTGGTGCCTGTGCTCAGAACATAAATGAATAAATGGGTGAAGTCAAAGAGCAGAGATTGATATTCCCACTTAACAGCTAGGGAGACTGAGGCCCAGAGAGGCGTGGGTCTGTCCCGCAAGGCTGCCTCCATCTGTGGAACCCCCCGATGCCTTCTTCCTCCCCACACCCAGTCCTGAGTGGGGAAACTCGGATTAGGCAAGTCGGCGGCGAGGTGGTCCTGGGAGCCCCTGGCTCCCGGCCCTGGCTCTGCCCTGTGCCAGCTCCAGGCACAGAGGGGACACAAGCCCCTTTCTAGCATCTCCTCCACCCTTGAAAGCCCTGGCTTCCAGCTCTTGCTCCAGCCTCAGCTCCCCGCCTCTACACCCAAGGTTCCCCCAGACCTGGGGATGGACCACAGTTCTCTGGCCCAGAGACCAGGCTGGAAGGAAGGAGGAACTGATGGAGACAGCAGGGGTCAGTGTTTATTCAGTGGAGGCCACACAGGGGCGGGGTGGGGAGGACCAGTGTTTCCCAGGCAGGGCACCCAGCAGACACTCAGCCACATGGTGTCAGACCCACAGACCAAGCCCCTGGCCTCAACTCAGAGCAGGGTAGGGCAGTATCTGAATCTTCCCAGGAATCCACACTGGTACACTGGGAAAGACCTTTAGATTGCCCCAGTTTGGGGATTTTCCAACTTCTGTTCTGTAGCAACAGAACCTTTTCTTCAGACGATTTTTGTTTTCAGTTTTAAATTAAGGTATAATTTACATTCAGTAAAATGTACCCTTAGAGTGTACAATTCTGCTAGTCTAACAAACACAGTTGTGTAACTACTACCACAGAGTGGAGAAGAGATTCAGCCTCCCCCCAGGTCCATCCCTCCTCTGCCCCAGCCTTTGTAGTCGACCCCTCCCCACACCTGGCAACCAGTGATCTGATTTCTTTCCGTAGCGTTTTGCTATTTTCAGAATGCTGTGGAAATGGGATCCTACATATTGTAGCCATTTCATTTAACGTGATGCATCCAGGATGTACCGTGTTGCTGTCTCAGCAGTTCATTCCTTTTTATTGCTGCGTAGTATTCCATCATCTGGATGAAGCCCAGTTTGTTTATCCATTCCCCACATGTGGGGCATTTAGGTTGCTTCACTCTCTGGCTATTCCAACTAAAGTTTCTATGAACATTTGTGCACCTGTTTTTATGTAAACATACGTATTTTTTTCCTTCTTTGGTGAATAACCCAGGAAGCAGTAAAGAGGCATGATAAATGAGATGGAGAAGGAAGAAAAGCAAAAACAAAAAAGGGTGCTTCAGTGAGTGGGTTACCTCTGTGGACCACTGGGGCCCAATCCCCCTGGGGACCCTCTGAGGAACGAGAAGGACATGCCTCAGGATTGTCCCACTGAAGGTTAGGACGTTGTGACATTTATCTACCAACTTCCAACTGTCTCTCATTGGTTGAGTGGGTCATTAACTTGCCTGAACTTCCCCCCGTCGCTCCCCACAATACACACCAATAGGGCATCGGCCAAGGCTTTGGAAAACGCTGGAGTCAGAAAAGCTGGGGGGTGAGGTGGCATTTGGGATGAGACGCTGCCAGGTTGCTCCAGAGCCACCTACAGCTGCAGCCAGAATCCCAGGTGGCCTGAGTGGGGGTTGATTTGGGGTTACAGTTGCCATAGTTATTTCCCCTTCCTTCCTCCTTATCACTGACATTACATTATACATATATTTATTTGCTTGTCTGTTTTCCCTACCGCAATGAAAGTTCCATAAGGGCAGGGGACCAACTTTTTTGTTATCCCTTTCTGTCTCCCCAGTGCCTGACAAGCACCTGGCACATAACAGATGCTCAATAAATATGTGTGGACTAGTTGACAGATTGACCCATCCCACCCCTGGGCCTGGCACGTTGTCATAGTAATGAAAGCTACCGTTTATTGAGTATCTACTGTGCCCTGAGCAGAGTGACAGCTGCTGCATGCTCATCATCAGCTCTAATCTTTCCAATAACTTGACTTACTACAAATGTGTGCCATTATTTTCTACACATATACATGTAGATTGATTATATGTGCTAATGTATATACACTAACACATGCATTAATATGTTATATATTAATGTATTTGTTACTCATTAAATATAGAAATATATATTTAAATTTATAATATACATTATGTAATATAGATAATTTTATATATACATGCATGCATGTATCAGGTACCTGTACAGCACTTACTATGTGCCAGGTCCTCTTCTTAGAACTTTACAAATATTTTAATTCATTAATTTTCACAATAGCCCTTGTGGTAGGTTGAATGGTAACGCCCCAGAAGATAAGTCTAAGTCCTAACCTCTGGAATCTGTGAATGTGACCTATTTGGAGAAAGGGTCTTGGCAAGTGTAATTAAGTTAAGGGAGTTGAGATGACATCACCCTGGATTATCTGTGTGGGCCCTAAATCCAGGGACAAGTGTCCTTATAAAAGGCAGAAGAGGGAAACAGAGAAGAGGATGAGGCCATGTGAGGACAAAGGGAGAAACTAGAGTGTCACAGACACAAGCCAAGGAACTCTGAAGCCGCCAGAAGATGAAAGAGGCCAGAAAAGATTCTGCCCTAGAGACTTTGGAGGGAGCATGGCGCTGCCAACATCTTGAATTTGGATTTCCAGCCCCCAGAACAGTAAGCGAATAAACTTCTGTTGTTTTAGGCCACCCAGTTTGTGGCAATTTGTCATGGCAGCCCCAGGAAACTAATACAGTCCTGTAAGTTAAGTATTATTATTATCCTCATTTTTCAGTTGAGGAAACTGAGGCACAGAGAAATTAAGTAACTTGCCCAAGGCCACAGAGCCAGTAAGGGGCAGAGTCCAGATTCCAATCCAGACTCAGTGCTCTTAACCATGATGTCCAGCAAGGAGAGATTACATGACTCAGCCATGGTCCCTCCGCTGGTAAATGGCAGAATCAGGATTTGAAGCCAGGACGCTGACTGAAAAGCACACGGGATTCCTCTGAGGCTGTAACACCACTTAGCTCTCCAGTTCTCCCTAAAGGACCCTCTTTGAATCCTGTGCCCAAGCTGCCTCTTTCATGAAGTGGTAGGGGTGCAGAGATGCAGGTCTGTGCCCAGGGACTCCCTCCAAATAGGAGCGTGCCTCTGGCCGCCTTGGCCCAGGTTGTACTACAAAAGACCATGATTTATACGGTGCAATCCGACACCTCCTCGCTTCATCTTCCCACAATTAAGCAGGGCCTGGTGGTGACAAATGGCCCCATGCCCATGGCATCACTGCTCCCAGGGACCCTGCTCTCATCGGCAGGCCCCAGGAGCTAATTCATGCTCTTCTGGCTGCCCAGGTTGGAGTTGATAAATCAAGCCAGCCTGAGAGCCAATTACAAGGTCATCACTCAGTGGAGAGAGAAGATCGCTTGGAGTTTCTGAACTTCATATTTTATTGGAACAGCTGGCAGCACGGGGCCACTGACCCCCTCACCAATCCGTCAACACAGCCCACCTGCCCGGAAGAGGGGCTGGCACCCCTCAACCTCTCCAGGGCTTGGTGTTCAGTCCTCACTGAGGGTCCACAGACACAGGGGTGGGAGGGTGGCCCACACACTCTCCCCACCCTTGCCCAGAGCTGCCCCAAAGCCTTCCTGCTTTCTTATTTCTGGAAATACGGCTGAGCATAGCCCAATGCCAGGGCAGGGCTGACCCCAGCTTTAAATGGCTATTTGGAGTGTGGCCTTTCCAGTTCAAATCTCAGCTCCATTGCTCACTAGTGTTCTGTGACTATAGACAAATTACTTATCCTTTGTTAGGTTCAGTTTCCTCATTTGTTTACTGCTCCCCTTTATAGGAGGAGTAAATGAGATAATACACACAGAGGGCTTGGATCTACACATGGTCCCCACTTAAAAAAAAAAAGTTTTCTCATCATGTAGCATATTGTTAAGTTTCTGGAAAACTTGGAGGAATAGGAGATGCTATATGATGGGCCTGTGCACCGTGGGGCCTCAACTTCTCCCCACACATAGGCCTTAGGACCAGTCTCCTTGGGGTTCTTGAGGTCAAGGCTGCCCTTCAGCGGTGGGGGCTAAGGCTGGCCATCATGGCAGCTTAGCTCTGCCTTCCAGCCCCTTGAGCGTCTTATTTATTCCCATGGCTGGGTCCCAGGAGGGGAACAGGTAGTCCCCTCACTATCATTTCATCTCTGTAGAAAAACATTAATCACGTTTATTGAGGGTGAAGCCCTTACCCTGCTATGTAAGTTAGGATTGGGTTCTGCTTCATACAATAGAAAACTTGACTGATGGTGGCTTGAACCAGTGATTCTCAAAGTGTGGTACCCATACCAGCACCATCAGCATCACCTGGCAGCACGTTAGAAATAAAATTCTGAGGCCTCACCCCCAGGCCTACTGAATCAGAAACTCTTGGGACTAGAGCCCAGCTATCTTTGTTTTAACCAGCTCTCCAAGTAATTCTAATGCAGGCTAGAGCTTGAGAATCGCTGACTTGAACAAAAATAGAGGTTAATTCTACATCCCTTAGAAGAAATCCAGAAACAGAGAGTCCAGGGCCAGTGAACATCCCCATCTTTTGTTCTACCGTCTTCAGCACATGGGTCTATTCTCAAGATTTTATACGCTAGAATGGCTGCTGGAGCTCCAGCCATCAATTCTGCATTCCACACAAGGAGAATGAAGCAGGGAGGGAAGAGCAATAGGCTTGTCTCTCCGTTAAGGCAGACCCCTGTAATGTTCCTGGAAACTCTACCACCACCAATAACTTCCACTCGTATCTCACAGGTCATCCCTAGCTACAAGGGAGGCCAGGAAGTATAGTCTTTTATCTGGGCACTTTGCTACCCAAATAAAGACTCATAGGCCTATTGGTAATGAGAAAGGGCAAAATGGACATTGGGTGGGCATCTAGCAGACTCTCCCACACGAACTCTCTCTCCTCTCTTCTTTAATCTTCCCAACAATCCTCACAGGTAGATGTGATTATTTGCTCCACTTTACGAATGAGGAAAATGACCTTTAGAGAGATCAAGGTCAAATAGCAAGAAGGAGCAAGTTAGCTTTGGCTGACCCGCTTCATTCTCTTGCCTCCTACCCTCTAGTATTGCTCGCCACCGTCAGGGGCAGCCTGGCGGGAGCGGGGAGAGGATTATGTAATCTCTTCCCTTCTTCAGACCCCAAAGATTTACCCACCCTCCCTGAGGGAGCCAGATTGAGGTGGAGGATGGAAAGGGGAGAGGGGAGACCCTCTCCAGAGTCCAAGAAGCCCCTTTTCTTCCCAGAGGTAAATAGTAAAACTTAATTAGCAGGTTGTGTGTGCCAGGCAAGTAATCCGCAGGCTTTCAGAGGCATCTGTTTCCAGATGCTCAGAGGGAATATTACTAGCTCCCTTCCACTTGGGCACCAAAGCTCGCTTGTGCCCGCCTGGACTCGGAAGGGGCTCACTCATCAGTGAGGGCAAGGGGTGGAAGTTTCCTTTTCCAGGCTTTCTAGCGAACTCCTCAACCCAGGCCCTTTAGAGAGCCCATGGTGTGGCCTCAGACAGTAAGGTAATTCAGGGTGGTAACCCCAGAGGCTTGTCCCTCATCTCGTATGGAATCACTGAAATATTTCAAGAAAATATTTCGGAATTGACTGGGAATGGGGAAAGAAAGTAGGTTCAGAAACAAAGGGAACACTAAAAGCTTCAGTTCAGGTGGAGGGTTTGAGGGGAGCCCAGGAGAGGTGAGCTGTGGTTTTGGAGCAGCAGCAAGGCCCCCTGCTCTCCTTCCAAAGCTCTCTCCCCACTTCGTGGCCTTCCAGCCATCTGCAGGGTTTGCTGTCCATCCTTTGAGGTAAGCACTGCCCGGTCTTTTGGGTTTAGAGTCGCTCTGTTCCCACCTAATCAGAGCAGCACATCAAGTCCCCAGGTACTCACCAGGGAGTGAGTTTGTGGTCTCTTTTCCGACAGGAAGGCTTGGGGTCCCCAGAGTTTCTGGAAAGAGGCAAAGGAAGAGACCCAGCCAGCGGAGATGGGCCGAGTGGACAAATAGAAGACAAGTTTCCTCCTGTCCCTTACCAACTCTGAGCCTGCACACAACCCCTAGTGTATCTGGGCCTCAGTTTCCACCTCTGTAAAACATGGGATGCCCCTTATCCTGTGTCTTAACTGTCTGAACTTTGACCACCTGCTTCTACTAGGGTCTGTGTACTGTGCGTGTGTATATAAATATAAATTATATATATATATATATATAAATTTTTTTTTTCATTCTCTGTATATTATGAAGTTTTTACATCTTAAAAAAGCTTTCTGACTGGGTTGAGTCTGCCTTTCCCTGGTAGCCAATTCCTAGAGACAGCAAAGGCCCAGCCAGGAACAGGACTTTGTTATGCAAATTAACCACTCCAAGCCATCCCTTCTTTATCTGGCCTTGCATTCCAGGAGGCAATATTCCTATAGCTCACACCAGCTGAAATGACTCACACTGGCCAATTGGAGGCGGTTCACCCTGTCCTGCCTCGCCTTTCCCCTGGAAACCCCAATAAAGGCTGTGGCCTAAGCGCTCCCTGACCCCTCCTGTCTTCTGCATCCTGTCACCCTGGTGACTTTCCCATGTGGCTCTGCGTGGCATGCCGTGTCTCCTGTCTCTAGGACCTGTGAGTATAATAAACTTTCTTTTCCCGAGCCTCTCCTGTGTCTCTTCTTGTTGCTGCACCTGACTGACCATCTCATTAAAAAATACAAAGCAGCCTGCCCTGAAAATGGGGTCCTGATAGTAATGTCTCACAGCTATCCATAGGTTCAGAAGCAAATTTCCCCACAGCCTGGAAAGAGATCAAGGTCAAATAGCAAGAAGGAGCAAGTTAGCTTTGGCTGACCCGCTTCATTCTCTTGCCTCCTACCCTCTAGTATTGCTCGCCACCGTCAGGGGCAGCCTGGCGGGAGCGGGGAGAGGATTATGTAATCTCTTCCCTTCTTCAGACCCCAAAGATTTACCCACCCTCCCTGAGGGAGCCAGATTGAGGTGGAGGATGGAAAGGGGAGAGGGGAGACCCTCTCCAGAGTCCAAGAAGCCCCTTTTCTTCCCAGAGGTAAATAGTAAAACTTAATTAGCAGGTTGTGTGTGCCAGGCAAGTAATCCGCAGGCTTTCAGAGGCATCTGTTTCCAGATGCTCAGAGGGAATATTACTAGCTCCCTTCCACTTGGGCACCAAAGCTCGCTTGTGCCCGCCTGGACTCGGAAGGGGCTCACTCATCAGTGAGGGCAAGGGGTGGAAGTTTCCTTTTCCAGGCTTTCTAGCGAACTCCTCAACCCAGGCCCTTTAGAGAGCCCATGGTGTGGCCTCAGACAGTAAGGTAATTCAGGGTGGTAACCCCAGAGGCTTGTCCCTCATCTCGTATGGAATCACTGAAATATTTCAAGAAAATATTTCGGAATTGACTGGGAATGGGGAAAGAAAGTAGGTTCAGAAACAAAGGGAACACTAAAAGCTTCAGTTCAGGTGGAGGGTTTGAGGGGAGCCCAGGAGAGGTGAGCTGTGGTTTTGGAGCAGCAGCAAGGCCCCCTGCTCTCCTTCCAAAGCTCTCTCCCCACTTCGTGGCCTTCCAGCCATCTGCAGGGTTTGCTGTCCATCCTTTGAGGTAAGCACTGCCCGGTCTTTTGGGTTTAGAGTCGCTCTGTTCCCACCTAATCAGAGCAGCACATCAAGTCCCCAGGTACTCACCAGGGAGTGAGTTTGTGGTCTCTTTTCCGACAGGAAGGCTTGGGGTCCCCAGAGTTTCTGGAAAGAGGCAAAGGAAGAGACCCAGCCAGCGGAGATGGGCCGAGTGGACAAATAGAAGACAAGTTTCCTCCTGTCCCTTACCAACTCTGAGCCTGCACACAACCCCTAGTGTATCTGGGCCTCAGTTTCCACCTCTGTAAAACATGGGATGCCCCTTATCCTGTGTCTTAACTGTCTGAACTTTGACCACCTGCTTCTACTAGGGTCTGTGTACTGTGCGTGTGTATATAAATATAAATTATATATATATATATATATAAATTTTTTTTTTCATTCTCTGTATATTATGAAGTTTTTACATCTTAAAAAAGCTTTCTGACTGGGTTGAGTCTGCCTTTCCCTGGTAGCCAATTCCTAGAGACAGCAAAGGCCCAGCCAGGAACAGGACTTTGTTATGCAAATTAACCACTCCAAGCCATCCCTTCTTTATCTGGCCTTGCATTCCAGGAGGCAATATTCCTATAGCTCACACCAGCTGAAATGACTCACACTGGCCAATTGGAGGCGGTTCACCCTGTCCTGCCTCGCCTTTCCCCTGGAAACCCCAATAAAGGCTGTGGCCTAAGCGCTCCCTGACCCCTCCTGTCTTCTGCATCCTGTCACCCTGGTGACTTTCCCATGTGGCTCTGCGTGGCATGCCGTGTCTCCTGTCTCTAGGACCTGTGAGTATAATAAACTTTCTTTTCCCGAGCCTCTCCTGTGTCTCTTCTTGTTGCTGCACCTGACTGACCATCTCATTAAAAAATACAAAGCAGCCTGCCCTGAAAATGGGGTCCTGATAGTAATGTCTCACAGCTATCCATAGGTTCAGAAGCAAATTTCCCCACAGCCTGGAAA
>NW_006786802.1:1009163-1019145 GCF_000442215.2 Lipotes vexillifer | reverse complement strand
AAGAGTGCAAGCATTATCCTAGCGATTACAAGGGTTCGGAGATGTGGAGAATGGGTATGTGTGGCAAAGGAATTTCCTGCTCACCTAATATCCTTATGTTGCCCCAGATCTCTTGCAGTGTATAGGACCATGTGAATAGCACTGGTCTGTGAGCAGAAGCGGTGAGCGTTACTTCTGGGCCAAAGCATTTAAAAGCTGACTGTCAACCTTCCGATTGTCTCTTCAGTGATCGTGGACGCCACAGGTCAAGGGGGTGGAAGCTGTCTGGGTCACTGAGCCACTGCAGGGGGACCAGATGCACTGGACAGCAACTTCATTTGCACAGGACTTTTCATGGGTGACAGATGAACTTCTGTTGAGTTGCAGCACGGAGATATTGAGGTTATTTTGTTATCGTAACAGAGCCTAACCCATCCTGACTAATACTGGGTGGCTGAACTATTTGATACCATACTGATGATGAGTCCATGAACTCACTGGTTGGCCAGATGAAGAGGGTATTTCTAAGTATAATAATGCATTGAAAGAATGCTTTAGTAGGCAGATTCTGTAAAATGAACGAAAACTGTCTTAGATGACACCAGGTTCCAAGGATGGGCTGAGGAATCATGCCACCAGGGGAGGACGAGGATCCTTCAGGGGGAAGGTCAAGAAGTAAGGGGAGGCTGGAGAGAGGAGAAACAGAGTGAGTATAAGCAGCCAATGCCCATCTCAGGAGACTCTGCGTGGCATGAAAGACCCCTCCCAGGGAAGGAACAGCAGTTAAGTGCTTTATACCAGCTTCAGTCTTGGGAGAGTTTGCAGTCAGTTTGTAGGTAAGATTGTAATTCCTGCTCTCACCTTCCACTCGATATTATGGGCATAACAGAAACACACAAGTGTGGCCCCATGCCCTCTTCTAAAGAGCATTATCTATCTTTAGAGTCTTAGAAGAAGAAAAGAAAAAAATGCAACTCCAATCTCCAGCTGGCATTCTGCTACAATAAGCCTATTATTTCAAGCACTCAGGACCAGGTCCTGGCACTGGGGCCAAATCCCTCCCTGAGACAAGGAGGGCAGCTCTCTGCTATGGCCACCAGCCAAGCACAGCTCATTTGCTTCAGAGCCTTAACAACAAACACACAAACTCCCAAACCCGTGGGCCTCTGTCTCCCTCCTCCCATGGCTGATGGGGGAGAGCAGGAAGGGGCTGAGGTTATTGAAATGCTATTTTAAACTCCAAGTCAATGTTAAGCAAAACCTTGAGGCTGATTAAACACGACCTTCGGGCCACGGGGCTCCAGCTCAAAAAGGCAAACAGCTTCCACCCTCTCAGCAGCTCCGGGCTTGTTTATTGGTTTGAAAGCCCTTAAGGGGCCTGCCAAGCAGAGAGGCGAGCAAGGGAAACTTTAATATCTAAAGGGAGAGATCAAAAGCAGTTGACATTTCTGGCAGAGAGCAAGCGCGTTATGTATCTTTATATGTATAATGTTATAGCTGAGCAGGAGGGAAAAGGCATTTCTTCTCTGGGTTAAATCAAATCAGGCCACATGTTCTTGATCTTGACTGTGTTGTCTTATAATCCAACCAAATTTAACTGACATTGAGCATTTCTGATCTGAACAGTTAACATGGAAATTTGGCCCAAATAACTTTATATATATGCTGAACATGAACTTGGTTCAGGCATCAGAAATGATGGGAAAGCCCCCTTCCAGCTGCCCTCCAGAGAGCCAGGCAGGGGGACAGCTGGTGGGTAGGGCTCCTGGCTCTTCATCATCCCTTCTGCTGATGGAGTTGCTGGGGAGACCACCTCCACAGGTGGGCATACTATTCCCATGTCTGACCCTGGGGCACTGAGATTTGTTCTTGGGAACCCCAGAGAAGAGAGGTGACCTTGCTTTGGCAAAAGCCTCTAATGGGCCATGAAGTTGATCCCTGGAGGGTGTCTCTGGCATTTATTTACTTTGAGGTTCTTGGTAAGCTTGGTGAAGAAACTTTCAGTGCAGTGTTGGGTAGCAGTCAGGATGGCCTTGGACAATAGGAAACACTGCCTGGCACAGAGCAGGTGCTCTGGAGTTTGTGGAATAGATTTTGAATAAATGAATGTGTGACAGACTCAAGGAGCTTATTACTCAATTCCCAACCCCCTCCTTTCTTTCTTGCTAATTGAAGCCTGTTTTAGTTCCAGAAGGCAACATACCCAGTCTCAGGTGATGAAACATGATGCATGTAAACTAACTGTGACAATCCTATTCTGTTTTCCCAGCATCCCTCGCAGCTAGGGATGGACATGTGACCCAGTTCTGGCCAATGAGAGCTAAGTGGAAGTCTGCTGAGGGGTTCTGGGAAAGCTTATGCAGTCTTGGTTAAAGGAAACAGATAAGGTTACAGTGTCTAATTCTTCCCCCTCCCTCTTCTTCCAACCTTCAGGAAGGGCTTACTGTGACAAATGGCTAGTGGTCATTTAAATTCATCTCTTTTATTCCAGAGTTGCCCCTGAGAAGCATCTGCCTCCCCTTTTTGCATCTAGATTTGCCTCCATTGCTGACTTTCATTAATGGGACATGAAAGGAACAGATGCATGTCAATTCTGGGCCAAGAGTCTAAGAAGTAGGTATGCCTTCTCCGTGCTTTCTCTCCCCTTTCACTGGTGGGTAAGGTTGACAGACAAGCCTCTAGGAGACAGCAGAGCTACAAGATGGAAGGAGCCTGGGTCCCCAAAGCACCATGTAGAAGGCACCACCCAGTGACCAGAAATACCTGCAATGGAATGTTGAGGTGGTGGTCCGGGGGTGAATTTCTGGTGTGTTAAGCACTAACATTTGGGGGATTATTTGTTACAGAGCTAATGCAGCCTTAATGAACACATTTACTTTCTATAGAAATTTAAGCAAGTAACTTAAATGTTCTTTGGTGTCATCTATAGTACCTACCTCCTAGGATGGTTGAGAGAAATAAATACATAAAGCACTTAGCAGGATGCCCATTACATAGTAAATGCTCATAACATGTTAATGAATCTTATAACCATTATTCTCATTCCTGAATTGAGAGTGGGTTCACTGACCCCTTAAGTCCCTTAGAGCCTTGAGATGCCGAGATTCTCTAGGAAGCTCAGATCCTGAAAAGAAAGAGCCAAGAGACGTGTGTCTGAGGGGTTGCTGTGTCTCCGGTGGAGGGAGAAATACTGCAAGGGGGTGAACAGCTATAGAGCAAGAGGACTGAGCTTCCTTCCTGCCGCCTTCCCTTCCTCACACGTGGTGGACTCCCAGAGTGCCTTCATTTCGTAAGCTGATGAAATACCAATTGAAACTGGGATCCATCATTCTTTAATCCATCTTCTCTTTCCATTTTTGCATAATTCACGCTACGAGACCAGGATGTTTAGCTTTGTTGTGGTTTGCTTTTGTCAAGCATCACTGCTACCTTCTTTTACCCCCAGGGTGAGATGAGAAATGCTATTTAAGAACCTTTGAACAAATTCTCTCTCAACTTTTTAGGAGGGCAAGGCCTCCTCTCTGAGCAGAGGGACACAGAGAACCCCAATCAGGAGTCAGGGGTATAGCATTCCAGCCCTGATTCTTGCCTTTCAAAGCTCTTCTCAAGCCTCAGTTTCCTCATCCACAAAATGAGAAAAATAATATTTCCTACTTAAGAGGATTGTAGAGAGGTGTAAATGACGTACTGTATGTAGTCACTAGAACTGTGCCTGGCACATAGCAAATACTTGATGTCAGCTCTATTTACTATTATGTTGCTGTTCTTATCACTGGGTGCTCATCACAGGCCAGGCACTGAACAGGAAGACACAAAGTTAACCAAGACTCTGTCTTGCCCTCAAGAGTATCGTTTAGTCAATCAAGAGAAACAGATGCATAAGCAGACAATCGATTACAAGACAGCAGTAAGAGCTTCAGTGGCCGTCAATAACCCATCCTGGCTGGAGATCAGGGGAGGGTAGGACTCTATAAAAAGAAGACCCACACTAGATGATTTCCAAGGTTTTACCCAGATGCCTCAGGTCAGGTTCCTGAGAAGCAGAGCCCAGAACAGGGACTTGGGTGATTTGTGTTTCTCAGAAGAAAGAGAATGAGGGGAGTAGGGTAGAGTGGAGGAAGGAGGTATGAAAGAACTTGATCTTAGCTGGAGTCTAGCCTCAGGGGAGGCCTGGAGCATGAATTACAACCCAGGGTGTGGTTCGACCCTCAGGCAAGGTGTCCTGGCTTTGGTCCCCTCCGATCAGTCAGTCACTGGATGCGGGTTACTCTCAGGAATTAGGGAGTTTAACCTCCCTGGCAAGGGGGCTTACCATTGGCCAAGGAAAATCGTCTGGACAATTTCATGGGCACCTGTGAGCCATTAGCAGCCAATACTCACAGTCACTGAAGGTTGAGTGCACCAGCCTAATAAAGAGATGTGGGCGGGGTACCATAGCATCACTACACTTTAGTCCACGAGATTTCAGACTGCACAGGACTTGCCTCAATCTTCATCAGTGAAATGGGGGCGGGGAAGTCCCCCTTAGAAAGCAAATGAGAATCTGAAACAAACCATTGTAGGGCCACCAACGCTGCAAAGCTGAGAGCCAGGCCAGAGGGCAGGGGTCTGGGCAGGGGCCAGTGGGGCAGGCACCTGAAGGCTTGCCCCACTAACCCGCCACCTTCAGGCCTGCAGGTGGGAAAAGGTGGACCAAAACTCATCCCCGGGAGGAAAGGCAATGTACAGATAGCCTCCAACAGAGACAGCTGGCCTGGCTTGTGCTCTGGGCCACTTCTGCTTCTATTTCAGATTCACTGAGAGAAGGAATGAAATCAATAAGTTCTCTGAGCCTGAAAATTAAGGCTCATAGTATCCATTTCATAATATTGTTTCAAGGATTAACTCAGAGAAGGCTTAGCACAGTGCCTGGTAGATAGCAGGCTCTCAGGAAACATTTGTTGAAGGACTGAATAAATAAGGGTGACGAATGGATAAACTCTATGAGCCTACGTTTGTTCCCCTGTGAAATGGGGTTAAAAACACCCACTCAGAGGAGTGATGAGAAGAGAAATGAGACAGTAATGTACAGCGCCTGGGGCCTGGTGGTACCCAGTAAAGGCTGTGGAATGAAGGTGCGGTGAGATGACGAATGTCCAGAAGGATAATCCATGGCTGAACCCACATCGTGGAACTTCCTTCTCGGATCATGGGAAGGTGTGTACATATGACCAACCAGATCCCGGGCCTCTGGGCTCCCTGCCCAGTGCCCTCCATGGTAGTTAGTCTCCTGTGTCTGCCCACTTCTTGGAGCTTCTTAAGCCATGCCTGTGCCCACCTGGCCCATCCTCAGGCAAGGGCCTCTTATTCCCTGCAAGATGGCGCTTTTTCATTCACCATCGAATACTTACAACAGCCTATGGGGTAAGTACTATTATTATTCCACTTTATAGATAAGGCAAAGACCTGTAAAGAGACTTGACCTTGGTCACACAGCTAATGAGTGGCATCTGGCTTCTGGATTTGAGCCAAGGTCTAGCTGATTCAAGAGCCATCACACTCTACTCTTAATTACCCAGTGGAACCAATGCTGGGCGCGTGATCTTCACATCTTCATAGTATAAATTTGAGATGAGAGTCTGGAATAAGATTTCATCAGTTAGGGATGTATTTGGCTGCAACTGACTGGCAACCTTTCTACAGAGGCTTAAACAGATGAGAGTTTTTTGCTTTTTGTTTTTAATCACACAGCAAAGAGTCTATGAACAGGCAGCCTAGAGCTATAAGTGACTCAACAACCTCAGGGACTTCAGTCACATCCATCTCTCTGCCCTACCATCCTTAGCATTGCAGTCTTCATCCTCAAGCTTGTAACCTCATAGTCACAACATGGCTGCCGTACCTCCAGACTTACATCCATATTCCAGGCAGGAAGAAAACGGAAGGAAGAAAGAGAAAGAGGTAGTACATGTATCAGGTTGGCAAACATTTTTCCTGAAACCCTCAGCTTGTGTTTCATTGGTGAGAACTGTGTTCACAACCCAAGCTTCAGAGAAGTTTGGGAAAGCCATCGTTTTTTTTTTTAGCATAGAACATAGCCAACCTGGAAACAAATTGGGGTTCAGTTGGTCAACGAAAAGGAAGAACAGATCTGGGGTGGGGAACTAGCAATTCTGCTTCGAAGGTGGGGGGGATAAAAAATTATTAACCACCTCCTGACACTAGCCCCTCACTACTGATGCCCCACTTTTCAGCTGCAGCAAACCATCAACTGAATCAAACCAAGAGCCAAGTATTAAAGAGTTAGCACTCACAATCCCACATCTGAGGAGCAGCTCACTGTTCTCCCTGCCACAAGCTATTTATAGAAACTGATTTCTAATAAACACAGATTGGCAGCTGGGGGCAGGGAAGGTCAGCAGTGCACACATACGGCTTTATTGATGCCTTGTCAATCAGTGGCTCTTATTTTGTTGTTTAATTCTTTTTAAGTGCATGTAAGCACTTTCCCTGTTAATAGCAGATTTATTGAACAGCTCCACAACGGAGTTCATCTCCCCCATAGACGGTGGGGGCTGATTATCAACTTTGTGGCTTCGGGTCGGAGGGTAAATTGACCCCGTATCCATGGCCCTTTCCAGGGGAATTGCAGGGGTCTGAACAAATTCAATACTCTCCAGTAAAATGTCCGACCCTCCCACACCCGGCACATCACACAGGGCCTCAGCTTTGCTGTCGAAGCAAAGGATGTCATTTGACAAATGGAAAATCCAAGCGTGTGGTTCCTGTTGGCCATTTTGTCAGCACCAAAGGAGAATTCTCTTAATTGAGAAGTTTGACCTCTCCCAGAAAGCAGAGTTGTTCTTTCTGAGCAAGGACACTCCCTGCTCTGATGAAACAGGTCTCCTAGTTTAAAACTATGCATGGCGCCCACCACCTTTAAGCTGGGCATTTGGACTGGGCCCAGCCTACCTCTTCTGCCTCATTTTCTCCTTTTGCCTCTCTTATACTGACTGCAGTCAATATAAGAGACTTTCACACTCCACTTGGTTCCCACCACCTGGAATGCCGTCCTCTCTGTTCTGACTTGCCATCCCCCTCTACGACATTGCAATTTGAGAAACTACCCCTGTTTCTTCGCAGTGGATGGAGCTCAGTCCTCCTCTGAAAGCCAGTGATGGTGTTTCTGGAAGCCCAGATGATGATGATGAGGGTGAAAGCAAAAAAGCTCTCACTACGCTGGACACCTGAAACTAACACACTATTGTAAATCAGCTATGCTTCAATAAAAACATTTTTTTAAATAATAAAAAAAATGCTCTCATTTATCAAACTCTTACTGTGTGCCAAGCAAGAAGCTTTTTGTGTATTATTTCATTTTATCTTTACAATAGCTCCCTGAGGTAGGTGCTCTCATTATTTCCATTTTATAGCCCAGGAAACAGGAACAGACAGAAGTTAAGTGGCTTGCCCCAGGGCTCCCAGCTAGTAACTGGTGGGGGCCTGGTGCCCTAAGCAACACATTTTAAGGCCCATACCTTTGGCTCAGTGCCTCTGTGTACTTGTCCCATGCCCACCACTCACCACAGCTTGGTGTAACTAAATACCCCAGAAGGTGGGACCCATGGGGACATTTGATGGGCTGGCCTCACCCAGTCTCGGTTTAGAGCATCTGAGAAAGAGGAACAGAGAAAAGGGCCTGAGAAAGATGAGAAAAAGGGCAGGAGAAGTTCACTTGATCCAAAAGAGGCTACAGCCAGTCCTGCCTCCAAGCCCTGGCGTACAAAGACACAGAAAAAAGAAGCCCTTGGCGGGCACCTCTGGCAAAACAAATCCAGCAGGGACTAGGCGGCATGGTTTGCAACATTTAAAAACCCCAAACCGTAGATCCTTTGAAGGAGAGACCGTCAACAGGCTCTGTAATCTGAAAACAACAGCTGTCTGCACGGGGTTTACAAGACAGATTCTCAGAATAAAACACGTCTACGGTGAAGATTAACTCCCCTCTGGGGAGGGCCTGGCAGAGAACTTGCCCCTCTCATTTGTACATATTACCAGCCCTTTGGTTCCAGGAAATGTTGTGGCCATGAGGGCAGATGGGGGCCCATTGTCTGGTGTCTGCCGTTCTTCCTTTGGTCAGCAAAGGGATGCCAGCAAAGATGGAAGTACTCAAAAAGGCATCATTTTTAATGACCCAGATCTGGAGATTTGACTTAGAAAAGGATTGTTAATCCCTCCCCTCCAATTAATCTCTCCCACAACTGGCCATCGAAACCAGTTGGCTGGTTAACTTAGAATGAACAAGAGAGCAGGGGACTTGAGGAATTTAAAGCTTTCAGAAGGCAAAAGCAAGACTGTCTGGACGGGGTCGAGGAAAGAGAGAACCCAGGACACCCCATCAAGGTCAGCCCCGTCAAGGGGACAAGGACATGCAAGGCAGGTGACTTTTGTCTTAGGGGACAGCAAGCAACTTGCCTGGATCTGCACCTCCCCCGCAAGGCCACAGCATGCACCATCATGCCCACATAGCACGGAACAGGAAATGAGTCAGATACGGACAGCAAGGAGAGGAGATGTCCTTTTTAAACAGGGCTGGACAAAATGGTTTACAGCAGAGTAGCGAGTCAAACTTCTTACAGAAGAGCAGCAGAAGCCACCAGCACTGCCCGCCCCCCCCAACGCCCACTGCGTGCAGGCCTTACCCTTTCCATGCACTCTGGCCTCCCTGCTGCCAGGACCTGCCTCTCTCTGCCCCAGGGCTCTCTCTGGCCACCTGCTCTCTCTCTGCTTGAGCAGCCTCCACCCGTGATTGACAGGAGTTGGTGTACAAATACCCCAGCTCCCTCTCCTCTCAGGATGGACACAGAGGCATGATCTGCACAGATTCTCAGACTGACCCCGGCAGGATTAGACTCTAGCTGCCCACAATAGTAACTATATGGGCTTTCTTCCCTCCCTGCCCACCTCCCCACCTTCTGCTCGTATGTTCTGGACTCACCTCCCAAGTAACTAACTTGCTCTCTGATCCAGGATCTGCTCTAGGAAGAAGCCAAACTAAGACAAGGGATACCTGGTGACAGAAGGGGAGGGCAGCACAGGAGGTGAATTGTGCCCTGGGGGGTGCAGGTCCAGGTTCCCAGATCCGAGTGTTACAGAGAAACTGGAAATCTGGATTCCTTATGTGAAATCCCTTACTTTGTTCTGTTTGGTAGGAGAGGGCTCACAAAATACACCCTCCTGTTCAAACCAAATGCATTAAGATTATCCTGTGGTAAGGTAACCTCTGGCCTAAGGCTAGAAAGTGAGGAGGGAGTGGTAAACTGGCACTTTTCAGGATGGCAACATGTACATGGTGGGGCAGCATGGAGTGATCCAGGGCCAGGCTAATTTTTCATGGTAGGGCACTGAGACCTCCAGGTGTGAAATGAATGGACCCTGGCTCTTTGGCTTAGAAAGGCTGAAGTGACAGAGAGAACTCCCTGTGCCCTTTTCACATGTCACCCCTGTGCCACCTCCACCTTCACCGCTGGAGCCTCCACACCTCCGACGTCTCCCCTGGGGCCCTCCAGTCCTCAGACAAATTGAATTCAACTCCCCTAACTGGATGGGAGAAAGAATTAGGGATCCCAAGGAATCAGAGGTGAGTGGCCCCTCTTTGAAAGTATGGAGAACAGAATTTAAAACACTGAAATGTCTAACCTACAAAGGTGTGGCTGTTTGTCCAGAGACCTGGAGTTTCCACATCGTACATCTCAGTTTTTGAAGGACAAAATCAGAATTGGTAATCACAGTGTCGCTTGGCCTCTTCTTACATCCCTCCAGCAACAAGGGGCTTACTACCTACAACATCAATCTGTTCTGGATTCTTTTACAATGTCTTTCTTTCTATGCTGCACTCTACCTTCCTGTAACTCATCCCCATTGGCTGGATTCTACTTTGCGGAGCTACACACTTAAAATAGCTAAACTCAGCAGGGTGGTAAGGAAGCCGGCTGGATGGGAATATCAGAATCTCCAGGATGGG
>NW_006786802.1:1004444-1009031 GCF_000442215.2 Lipotes vexillifer | reverse complement strand
GGGGGGGGGCGGGGTCAGCAGTGAAAATGGTTTGAAAACACACAATTCAAGTTATTTTATTTATTTATTTATTTATTTATTTATTATTTATTTTTTTTGCGGTACGTGGGCCTCTCACTGTCGTGGCCTCTCCCGCCACGGAGCACAGGCTCCAGACGCGCAGGCCCAGCGGCCATGGCCCACGGGCCCAGCCGCTCCGTGGCATGTGGGATCCTCCCGGACCGGGGCACGAACCCGCGTTCCCTGCATCGGCAGGCAGACTCTCAACCACTGCGCCACCAGGGAAGCCCAAGTTATTATATTTAAAGCTGAAAAATGAAAAAAACCTCTATTTCCCATGATACAAATAAGAGCCTGATAATAACCGAATGTGCAAGATTTTTATATTTATCGAAAGGGGACATGGTGTTTGCTAAGACTGAAGACCTTTGTTTGGTATATGTTTCAGGTTCCCTTTCTGACATCTGAAGGTAGCTGTCATGCTTGCCCCTCAGCCCCCTCCTCTTTGGGACAATTACCCCCAGTTCCTGCAAATACTTCTTCTGACCTGGATCATGGCTCCCTCTCAATTTAAGTCTCTTCTCAACTCAGCTTATCATGTACTTTTCAAACTGGGCACATGTACCTGGGAAGGTAATTGGGGATAAGGTAGGGATTAGGTGAAACTTCAGGAAAAATGTTATTTTGAATAACAACTATTTTTAATATTAAACAAACAAGGACTTTATTGTCCAGTAGATTACAACATCAGAATAATTTTTTTAAATAGTTCAAGTCCCTTGTGCTTTTTTCCCAGCTTTGTCCTTATGTGGCCTTTCCTCTGAGTGTGAGAGAACTCTCTGTGTCTCTTCCTATAAAGACACTAATCCTAAAGGATCAGGGTGCCATCCTTATGACCTCATTTGACCTGAATTACCTCCTTATAGGTCCTATCTCCAAATACAGCCACACTGGGGATAATAGATTCCATGTAGGAATTGGGGGGGTGGGGGACACAATTCAGTTTAGTTTATAGCAGCCCTGCTGCAACTGGTTGCTTCAAGGAAATGCCCCTACGTCATGGGGGTTATGAGTTCATGCTCTTCTGCCCTCATTGGTGTTTCAGTTGGCAAGTCTGAGAGGCTCTGGGCTCTCAGTGTGTCCACTGACAGGGTGATGCCCAAAGGAGGAGCCCAGTGGAGGGGGCAGTTGCCTCCCCGATACAGGACATATGTGAGGTGCCAATGCCCCACCCCGCTCCCCTTTATTACTGGCCAAAATTGAGCCAGGCTAAACCCAGCCTTGGAATATGCGGAGGAGACAGGTTAGCGCTTGGGAACCTTGAAAGCAAAACCAATAGAAATTATTGCCCATCCAAAATCTGGGATTTCTGACCTATGACCCCCACCCCCAACCAAGTTCCAGATGGAGGCAGGTCTGTTCATTTTTGTTTGGACCTCAAAATATTCCATTTCTTTCAAAACCATCTATAATCCGAACAGCATGTGGTGACTTCTACAGTGACAATATGTTCACTTATTCATTAATTCAACAAATATTTATTGAGTCTCTACCATATGCCAGGAACAGTGTTTGGCAAATAGTGGTCCCCAAGGACCTACTTGAATGACTAACTAAAATCCAATGTATTATTAGCAAACTCACTGTTGGGTGTGTGTGTGTCCCCAAGGACCTACTTGAATGACTAACTAAAATCCAATGTATTATTAGCAAACTCACTGTGTGGGTGTGTGTGTGTGTGTGTGTGTGTGTGTGTGTGTGTGTGTGTGTAGGGCTGATTCCCTTAAGCAGGCCAAAGGGCTGGCTGTCTTATTTACATCTTTCCTCTGTTGAACAAAGCTATTTCCTAAGAGTTTGAGAACATTCATAAATTCTTACCTTGAGTCCAAATTAATGAAGTATAATGAGTGATGAACTTCAGACAGTCCAAGCTGGTTTGACCTTAATTGTGATAGGAAACATCTGAACTCAATAGCCAAGTCTTCCCCCTTTCTCCCCTTTCTCCCACCCATCCCTGGCAAGGAGTTCAGGGGGTTCAGGCTCAGTGCTCGACAATGAAGATCCAGCACCCAGCAGCTCAATCAATCTCTCCTCCTTCCCAAAAGTAATTCACCAAGCTCAGTAGTTCTTAACCCTGACTGCATCTTAAAATCATCCTGGGAACTTTTAAAAGATAATAATGCCCAGGTCCCAAACCAAGAGACTATGATTCAATTGGTCTGGAGTGTGGCCCAGGCATTAGATTTTTTTTTTTTTTTTTCAAAAACCTTCCCTAGTAATTATAAGTGCAGCCAAAGTCAGGAAACACTAATATTCATTTCCCCAAGAGAGCTGCATGATTTCTCCAAGGACCATATCTGGGTCACAGGCCTCAGCTTGGTGCTGATGCTAAGTTGGTACTGTCAAGTACAAACCTGGTGCTAGAACTCTGTTGGATGCTGCAAAGAGCAGCCACTTAAGCTCTGAGCCTCAGTCATATCATCTGTACAACGGGTTCTCTCCCTCTCCAGGTAGCATCCTGTGTTGACCTACATAGAGTGGGATGACTAATGGTAGGACATAAGGCAGGTGGGCAAGGGCTGCTTTTGTTCAGGGCAGGTTTGGGGGAGCCATCAAATTGCGCAGCATCTTCCCCCACTTCTCTCTTTACTGGCATCCCCAAATGGGAGACAGAATTGAGAGATATTGCACAGACGTCTCCTAAATTGAAGTGAGTAATAAGAAAGTATCGTTGACTTGTCTCATCTGTAGGCGTTGGTGCCATCTTAAGCCATGACATGGCGACCACCATTTTCTCATACTGTTGGTGTCTTGGTGGCAAAGAGCAGATACCCAGACTTGCACAAGCAATAAAAAGGGGACTATTTTTGGATGTATCTCTCAAAACCGAAGGAGAGACCATGAAACTGGGCCTCATGGAGGACAGGAACCAGGACCCCATAACCAGGTTCTCTCTCAAGCCTCATTGCCTGGAATTGCTTCTTTTCTCTGGATCTTCTTCATCTCTCTTTCTCTGTAAACAGGCTTCTCTACGAAAGGCAGGCAGCCAGCATTCGTTGAGTTTATACGTCCACGGTTCAAGCAACAAGAAGAAACTCACTAGCATCTGCAAACGCTAGCTCCAAGTGCTTGGGATTTGGGGAAGAATCTGATTGGCTAAGCTTTAGTCAGGTGACCACTCCTGGGCCAATCTGCTACGTCCAGGGCTGAGATCTCGTGATTGCAGTATGGCTGTAGGGTAGGGAGAGGCTGGTCTCAGAGAAAGGAGACATGAGCTGGAGAGACACCCCGGTTGGTATCTTCTATGGTCACACACAGGGTGGTTTCAGTGACAGTCTTATAAATGACCAGAGCTAATATACTGGTCTCACTCCTAAAACCAGAAGTCTCCATCCAGCTCATCTCAGGGCAGCAAAGCCAGGTGAGGGCTCTCCCCCTGTGCCCTGCCTTCCCTTTTCACCCTTCACGCAGCTCTTAGGAACGCCTGGCGCAAACGCTCTCCAACCTAATTACCAGCCGGAATTAATCAAAGGTATTCCCAACTGCATGAGTGATGCTAGCCAGGAATGTCTCCAAGTTGAAATTCTTAAAATACTTTTGTTTATGAGGAAGTTTTACATGTTAACTTTTTCCAAAAGCCAGTGAGAGGAGCCGTCCCCACAGACATCTGAGAGTACTTTGGCTGCCTTAATTCACTCATGATGTTTCATTAATATCAATTTTCTCCCTGCATCATAGCCTGGCAGGTTTTTTCACAAGTGTTTTATTCTCCCAATCTCTTGGTTTGGTGTTGCTGCTTGGTTTTTTGGGGGTTTTTTTTAACTTCTCTGGAATTCTTTCTCCATTTTCTAAGAAATTCTCTCAAATCGTCTCCATAATGCACACATCTTTGGGCTCTAACAGCTCCATTTTAAAAATGGAAGACATCACAGACTTCATGGATTTTTTTTTTTCCCACTTGGAAGTTACAAGAAGGTTGGAGGGAAGATAATCTAGAGAAGCAGACATTCATCGTGTTTCTCAATCCTGCCCTTGAGGTTGGTGGTACAGAAACTCCATCTTCTTCCCCACGCATCCCCGCTCCAGGGCATCGAGTGAGTACCATCTTACTTGGTCATCTCACCAACAAGAGACAGAGAGCTAGTGAGAAGTCTTCATCCACCATCACCAGCCCCACCGCCATGGTCAGAAGTTGATTGGAAATAATTTCTGCCTGGCTAGTCTCCTGCCCTCTCTCGCCCCCTGTGCCAGTCATTGGCTTCTTTGCTCTCAGATCCATTCACTGTCATTCCCCTGCTCTCTGTCCCCAAGCTCCCTTGCCAACTGGCTTCTGCATAAGTCCCAACCAACAGAAGGTACTGACAGAACACTGAGGGATAGACAGAGGATAAAAGTCAGGGTATTTCTCTTTATCTCTCCTTTCTTCCAGTGTCATCTAAAGCAGAACCTAGGTCTCTTCCATGGCCCCAGCTCCTGCTGAGAAGCCCTAGCCATGGGTCTAGCCCTCTCTGGACAACCCTGAATCTTGATTTTAGTTGCACCACATCCTTCTGCTGTCCCTCCAGCCCTAGGAATGGTAGCGGATTC
>NW_006786802.1:1003012-1004383 GCF_000442215.2 Lipotes vexillifer | reverse complement strand
AATGGTAGCGGATCCCTGCTGTAGCCAATTTCTGGGTTGTATCATTGCCCCTTATTTGGCTTCCCAGATCTTCCATTGCCTGTGTAATCAATCCCCTCTATTAAATTCTCTATATTTGAAACACCTAGAGCACATTTTGTTTTCATGGTGGGCCCTGACTGACAAATCTACTCACTCAAAATTAAGCTTTCTGCCCGACTATAACACACCGTTTCTCAAACTATCTGTTGCAAAGGACCATTTTTAAATATTTCCAATCCATCATGGATTGACACTTGGTCCTGCTGCACATGACTGGTAAGCAACTTGAGCCACATGCACTGTACCATGCAAATTCAACAATAACTGAACTGTCTACATCCTGTTCAGTGAGACAAGTCTACCAAGCATGCTTTTGGATGTCAGTCAATGTGAAACTGCTGAAAAAGCTTCTAAGCTTTTACCCTCAACCTCTATAGTTGTCTCATCACAGATCTCCTACAAAGAGTGTTTGGGCTGGCGTGGGAACACAGACCGCACTTTGAGTAGCACTGTTCTAGATCTTTTTCATTCATGTGTAGGACCATCCCACCTTGCATGCCGCCTAGATCACTTTTCCTTTGAGTTATATACAATTCCCAGTCAGTAGCTGTTATTTCTCACACAGGCCATGTTCCCCACAATGTTACAATGCAAAAGACATACAAAACAAGGGAGCAACGATGACTTTCACTAATCAGGGGCTGACTTGTTTTTTCAGGCATTAGTTCGTTTAATCCTTACAAGCCCCCTGACGAAGTGTCATTATCATCCCCATTTTACAGAATGGAAAAGTAAAGCTCAGAGAGGTTAAATATCTTGACCAAGATCACACAGCTTGATTGCAACAGCACTGGGAGTCTCACCCAAGTATGTCTGACTCAATGTCTGTGGTCTTAGCTACAGCACTGAATTGCCTTATTCACTTGTGTCCTTGGCACAAAACACTGAGCCTGACACGAAGCATCATTAAAAATATAAATGACCAAGTAAAGCAATGCCTGGTCCTTTCTTTCTCCCACCTGGGTTAGGGTTACCCACAAAACACCCTCCCATTGGCACCCACTATTTCTCAGCCAAGTCCTCCCATCAACACCTTCCTTAGAGAAGCCTTCTGAACTCTTCCAGACCACCCTTCTCTGCTTCCTACAAGTCTGAAAGCCTCCACTACACTCCCTGAATTCATGCTGAATGCCATACAATCCTCTTGTCCCCAGACTGTACTTTAGAGGCACTCCTTGTCTCCCCATGAGTTTAGACACTCTTCAAGAACAGAGGCTTTTACAATAACAGTGGCTTCTGGCACAGAGCTAATATTTATTAAGCACTTCTTGGCGCCAAGCATTGCTTTAA
>NW_006786802.1:956937-1003002 GCF_000442215.2 Lipotes vexillifer | reverse complement strand
TTCCCTACAATGACTTGTTTAATATTCACAACAATGTGAGTGAATTTTATTATACCCTTTTGACATATGAGGAAACTGAGATGGAGAGCTTAAGAAAGTTTCCCCAGGTTCAACAAGTTAGGGCTGGGCTGAGAGTTAAACTCTTGAGTTGTTGGCCTCCAAAGCCTGTACTCCTAGCCAGTGCGTAATTGCTGAATTTTCAAGATGCTTCCGCATCTATGATCTGAGTAGCCCCTCCCAGTGCCATGGGGAAGGAAGGAAGTGCAATCGTGGAGAGAGTTTTAGAGCTAGGAGAATGCTTGGAGGGTTTTTAACTTCCCCATTGTATGGGTGAGGACACTGAGGCATGAGTGAAGTGACCTGCTCAGGGTCACACAGCAAACCCATATAAGACTCATCAGCAGGTCCTATGTCCCAGCACGGAGCTCTCTCATCTGCACCGGCTACAACAGCAGGTGCATGGATATTCATGTGACTACTGAGCTCACCAGAGCAGCATGTAGCATTTTCTGGGACTCATGTCAGGCAA
This sequence comes from Lipotes vexillifer, assembly GCF_000442215.2. NCBI lineage: Eukaryota > Metazoa > Chordata > Mammalia > Artiodactyla > Lipotidae > Lipotes > Lipotes vexillifer. Next base: position 1,002,473 of record NW_006786802.1, on the reverse strand, counting down.
GCACTGATTCTGAAGAGATCATAGAGGCCACATATATTGGGAACTGTCTCTGAAGGTGGAGGTTTCCAAGTAACAAACAGCAATACAGCTATGGCAGTGGGTCCTGATACCTGTCCTCCAGGCTGGGAGCCTCAGGGACCAGGAAGAGGGTGATTGTGGTGAACCAAAGGGGGCAGCTACTACTCAGTTCCAACCCTAGTTGTGTGCAAACATGAGCCTGGTTTGCCAGAGCTCGTAGTTTTTCATGGGAAACTGGAAAGCTGGGTATCTATTATATAGGAAATCTTCTGATCTGTATACGTTGATAAGTAAATAAGGAAAAAAAAACAACTCTGCATGTCAAACAAAATGTACCTGTTGGCTGTGTGAGGACTATGGGTCACCATGTGCATCTTCCAGACTGGGAGATCCACCATGCCCCATCCAGCCCCATCTGGCCAGAGCGACAAGAGTGATATGACTTGAGCTCCCTGTGGGCAGGACGTTGACCATCACTGTCTCGCCAACAACCAAGTCCAGTGTCTGACGCATAGTAAGGGCTCAATAAGCATGTGATGGATAAAGGGATGAACGAATGAATGGCATTCAGTCTTGAATGGGGTCCCAGGAAGCTGAAGATCAAGGCTTAGGGCAGGGACACCTGAGACAAACTCTGCCGGCAGCCTAGCTCGGGTAGAAAATAAGCATTGGATTGTGAGGCCAGAGGGACTGGGAACAAGGCTTTTCTCCAGCATCTTCCTTCAGCCAGGGGAGGTTTCAGGGGCTGGGCCCTGCCAACAATCCTATTTCCCACAGGTCTGGTGCTCCAGGGCCCAGAAGACTCAGCCTGAGCTGGACTTGACCTGGGGGGAAATGTCTTCCCAAAACCATGGTGCCAGATGCCCCATAGAATACAGCAGCCTCATGTCTGCCAATGAGGAGAGAGACCTGGCCGGCTCCTGGGTCCCTCAGCACCCCCAGGCTATGGACTGGCATCTGTTCGTCATTCCCATGGCTGCTCGCAGAACCCACAGCATCCAGGCACATTCTCTGTTGGCCTTTGTGGGCCTCCTATTGCTCCCCACTCCACCTGGCCCTTCATCTCACCCACCTCTGCTTTCTTGTCTGCTGCCTCTGGAACTTTGTACACAGTTTCCTCAGTCAGAATGTTCTCTCCACTCTGCTCCCTCTTACCCTCACTTATCCAAACCCTTGCCCTCATTGGGATCTACCTTAAGCCTCACTCAGCATATCCTCAAGGCCTCCTGAATTCCTAGGACCCCAAATAATTTCACCAGGGACCCATATTCTGTATACACTGATCGAGGCAGTCAGATATCATGGTTAAGAGTTTGAGCTCTGACGCCAGACAGCACAAGTTCATGTACTGACTGTATCCTCACTAGGAATGTATTAATTTCTGATTGCTGCTATAACAAATTACAATAAACTTAGTGGCTTAACACAAACATATTATCTTACAGAGGGTGAACAAGCAAGAAAGGCTCGAGATGTGAGCACCTGCATTTTCCCTGGAGAATCAAGTGGAGACCACCTTGAGGAACTCACAATGTCCTAGCGATGAATCAAACCCACCAACCGCTTAGCCGACAATGAAGTCCTTAGCAATATAAAGGGGACCTAAGTGGTGTGGGATTTCAGAGAGGGCTGTCAGCGTGGGCTTGGAGGGGCCAAGAACTGACTCCCATAGAACAAACTAGAAGGGTGGGTAGGATTTTTTTCCATTTCGTTGTTGACTTTTCCAACTGTAAGAAAAAAAAAAACAGTTGTGACTTAGCCTGGAATATTCTAAAAGTTCCGCAAAGGCAAATACATCCAGAAAATAAATACCCATAATTCCAGCTTCTGGGCAAGTTGGGTAGTCTCTGAGCATCCCTTCAGTCTTGTCCTGGGCGTATTATTGATTTTATACAGAACAGTAGAGCATGGTGGCTATTAGTGCAGTTTTAGGGGTTCAACTACCTACCACCAAGCCTCATTCCTAGCATATACAGTCATGTGATTTTGGACGCAGTCACTTGACCTCTTGTGGCCTGCCTCAATTTCCTCAAATTTAAAGGGGATAATAATAGTACCTGCCTTATAGGGTAAATATGAGGACTAAATCTAAAAGGACTTAGACTAGTATCTGGCATTTACTAGTATCTAGTAAACGCTACAAAATGTTTTTGCCTAACTTTATATTTAACGTCTGTTTTGACATATAAGTAAGTCCCCTACATACAAACCTTCAAGTTGTGAACCTTCAGGTGCGTTCACATGTCCAATCACGTTACTTCATGTGCCTGGCGTACATTGTCACGTGCACACAACCTCTACATCCTCCTATTGCTGACGATCCTTCAGCTGTACCATCTGACACCTCCGCTCCCTCCTCCAGTCAGTAACTCTTCTTGCCTGTTCACTCGATGCCAGCCCTTGTATGCCAGCTGTTGTACCGTACTACTGTACTTTTCAAGGTACTGTACTGTACGATTAAAAATGTTTTCTTTATTTTTTCTGTTTGTTTTTTAGCTATTATTTGTGTGAAAAGTATCATATTATAAAACGATTACAGTACAGTACTCTATAGCCAATCATGTTAGTTGTGTACCTAGGCTAACTTTGTTGGACTTACGAACATACTCTCGGAATGGAACTCATTTGTATGTAGGAGACTTACTGTAATTAAAAGTTCTTCACAAATATGTTTTTCTGAGCTTACACAATGTTGCATTAAGGCATGGATCAGCAATCACTAGAGGGGAGTTCAGAAAACCAGGGAGGCAAAGGATGAGCCTTCTTGTTGGTGACAAAGGTTGCTCCCAGAACCTTCTTTCGGGATCCATTTTTCTTTTCTTTCTTTCTTTTTTCTTGGTGGGGGCGGGCAGTGGGCCGCACCGTGCAGCTTGCAGGATCTTAGCTCCTTGACCAGGAGTCGAACTCAGGCCCTCTGCAGTGAAAGCACCAAGTCCTAACCACTGGACCACCAGGGAAGTCCCAGGGATCCATTTTTCTTCATGTGGTGCCACCAGCTCCTGCAACACCCACCCCTCCCTCTGCTGCGGGTGCCGTCACTGCTCCACCCACATGGGGGTCTCTTCCCCCAGCTCTGAGAGCTCATTCTCTGCCCTCTGACAGCTTTGCTGCTGATAGCTAGAAGATTCCAGGCCAACCATTTTGTAGAAGGTCCCTAGTCCAGGTTTGTTTGATGTTCCCTTTTGATTAAATTCAGGTTATGCATTTTTGAGAGGAAATTTCAGTTTCATTTCTTCACATGAAAACATTGAATCCATTTGGAATTAATTTGGGTATAAATGATATATTTTTTCTCACTTACATGAAACACCTCCTTTATCACATAGCAAATATTTAATTGCATATCTTTTATCTTTCTGCTCTTCAAAGCCAGTGTCACACTGTTTTAATTACCATGGCTTCATAATATGCCCCCCAAACATGGTAATGAGCAAATTCCCCCTAATTATGCTCCTTTTCTCAAAAACATCCTGGCCCTTCTCTCCCATTAAATCTTCCAGGTGCAACTTAGAATCGTGTTATCAAGCTCCTTCAAAAGTAGCTTTGGGACTTAGGTTCTCTTAAACTTTGAAATCACTGTGGGCAAAACTGGTAATTTTAATACTAAATCTTCCCATAGAGGAGCAGTGTCTGTGTATCCTTCAAGCTTTCTGTGACTCAGCAAAGCTTTGTACTCTTCCTCATGCAGCTCCTGTCCTTTTCTTGTTGGGCTGGTGACTATTTGTGAGACTCCTGTGAATGGACTCTTGTATCTCTTTTTCGTTGCCTTTCCTGGCTGATTACAGTAGCTGACAGGATAACACAGAGATTAAGTTCAGAGTCTCTAGAGACGATTACTTGGGTTTGAATCCTGGGTCACTCACTCGTATATCTTGTCGTATGAGACAAGTTCATGTGACCACTCTTTGCTTCAGTTTCCACATCTGTGAAAGGGGGAGATCGATGGTATCTGCCTCCCAGGGCTGTTCTGAGGATGGACCACAGAAGGACGCCTGGCACATGTTTAGTGACGACCACTGCGATTTCCTCACAGGCTCCTTACTGACCCCTGGGGCCTTCTTTGGAGGTACGGCAGTGAGTGGAAGTCAATTCCTCCGTCACATCCCCTTGCAGGCAGCGGTGAGCCTGGGCAGAGAGCTTTACTTAGGTCACTGAGAGTAGCCCTACTGTCATGGGAACTGCTAGTGTGGTCTTCTCTCAGGCATTTCCATGTGTCTCTGCCCCCGTTTTCCTCTCTCCCCCACCAGTGTCCTCCAAGTCTCAGTCTGTGCCCACCCCTGATGGTGACTGTGGCCCTGAGCTTCCCTCACTCACCACTTCTTAACTCGATACCCACAGGTGGCGTTCTGGTCATCCTGGCTCATGGTCATTTCCAGGTGCAGGGATCTGATTGGCCTCATCCATTTTTCCAAGCTAGCCCATGACCAAGCTGTCCTCGGGACAGAAGCCAATCAACCTGGGGAGGTGGAGGGGGGGATCTGATTTTACAAAGTTGTCTGTGATGGGGGCGATTCCTCAAAGAAGGGGATATTGGCCACAGTGGGCATATCCAGTACCCACAGGGGTGGGCACTTCAGATGTGGTTGGCACGACCCAACAGTCCACAAGCAAAGATTAAATATGCATCCAGGGACCGCCAGCAAAGGTGCCTGTGGAATAGACATTATTAGTCCTCTTTTACAGGTGGGAGAAGTGTGGCTCTGAGGGCTTAAGGGATTTGCCAGGGTCACCGAGCCAGCCTTTGGTGGAGGGGTCAACAAACGTGGACCTTCAGCCTCTGGACTCCTCCAAACCCCAGCTATCCCTTCCCTCAACCCCACGTCTCAGATGAGCTGCACCACGGCTTCCTTCCAGAGGAGTTCAAGGCAGGGTTAAGGGAGCCAGCCCGAGTCTTAGCTGATACGTCAGTTTGGGGAAAACGGATGTGAATGGGAATGATGTGACGGGGGAAAACATGGTTATCCAAATGGAAGAGGTGGTCAAAGCAAAGACGCAGAGGTGGGAGAAAACGAAGGGTATGGACTGATGGCCAGTAACCATCTAGCAGATACTCTGGGGTCACTTGGGAGACTCAAGCAGTAGGGCCAGTTGAGGAGAGCGGTGGCAGCAGCCATCTCTTGGCTTCCAGGCTAAAAGGTGTGTCTTGCTGTTCCACGTCACCTTCACCCTCTCCCCGCTCACCACTATGAGAAGCCACCAGACACTGTGCTGGCTGCAGCCAATGCCAGTCTCAGGCTAGAGAAGAGGACTTTTGTTTGTTTGTTTTGTTTTAAATTTCTTAAATACACTTACTTATTTATTTATTTTTGGCTGCACTGGGTCTTCGTTGCTGTGCGCAGGCTTTCTCTAGTTGCAGTGAGCGGGGGCTACTGTTTGTTGTGGTGCACAGGCTTCTCATCGCGGAGGCTTCTCTTGTTGCGGAGCACGGGCTCTAGAGCGCAGGCTCAGTAGTTGTGGCACACGGGCTTAGTTGCTCCGCGGCATGTGGAGTCTTCCCGGACCAGGGCTGGAAACCGTGTCCCCCGCATTAGCAGGCGGATTCCTAACCACTGTGCCACCAGGGAAGTCCGAGGAGAGGACTTTGACCACTCCTCATACCTCGGCCCACAGAGCCACTGTCCATGGGCCCCAGGCGCAGACCCAGCCCTGGCTGAAATCTCACCCTCCAGGTCGGTGGGTCCCACACGGTCTCCTGCGGGGCTTTGGGTCACCTCAGGATGCGGATGGTAGGGGGGAGACCCTAGAGAGGAGAGTCAGGACAGTAGTGGACTGGGGGTACCTCCAGGCTTCCCCATGCAGGCTGTGCCCTTGTCCTGTTTTATTATACAGAATGTTATGTGGAATTCCACTGCAAAGAAAGGATTTCAGTGTCCATTTAAAAACACGGTATACATTCCCCTCTCCCCATCCTCTTTGCTGAATTAACTCCTACTTGCCTTTCAAGCTTTCCCTAAAACCCCTACACAAAGAAGTCTTTCCTTTTCATTCTCTTAAAATAATCGTACTTGTCTTTTGTGGAAGTCATCACAGTTTGTGATCAGATATTTATTTTTAAGAGACAAGTTGTTTATCGTCTATCTTCCTTATCAGACCCGACTGGCTAAGTCAAAACCTGGCTCCATCAGTTTCTAAATGAGTAGCATTGGAATGTTCTTTAATACTTCTGTGCCCCAGTTTCCATATCTGTAAGAAGGGGCTAATAAAAGTCCCTGCCTCACAGGCTTGTTGCAAAGATACAATGAGATAATGAATGAGCAAGGGCACAGGGTGAATTCTTAATAGAAGTTAAAAATTATAACCAACATTATGACCTCCATCACCACCTCCATCGTCATCCCACCACCACCAGCTCCATTGTCAGCATCAGCATCGTCATCTTCATCCTTAGCGCCAGGACTGTGTCTTTCTTGTTCATCGCTGTATCCTTGCTGCCTGAGCACATAATGAGACTCAGAAAATGCTTTTTAAATGAATAAATGTTTCTCTGCAAACACAACTGTTCTCCTTCTGAGGAGATATTTCCTAAGTTGATCCTTCTTATTTTTCAAGTGGAAAAACAAAACTTTTCCCCAAGTGAAAACACTTAAATGGAGCCTGTGAAGGAATCCCAACATGTCGCGTGTTCTTGGATATATTTTACCGGGATATTTTATGGGGAATATTTTGAGGCTGTGTGGAAGTGTAATTTTCCTTGTAAAATGTCTAGGTTTCTTTTCTCAGTCATTTTTCATGTGCTTGTCACTTTCCCAGACTAATTGGTAGGCTCCTTTCTCCCAGCTGTCTACACAGGCTCTCACTCATCTGACCTGTCCACTGCTCAGTGCAGCCCACCTGGGATGTCAGAGAAAGCACCCAGGAAAGGAACCAGGAGATAAGAGCTCTGTGGGGCTTTGGGAAGGCCTCTGCCTTTCCCTGGGCCTCAGTGGAATAGGAAAAGTTTCGACTAGATGTTTGCTAAGAGAGTTCCAAATTCTAAAGGAAGCCACTGGCTCAAAGTGGGGCAATTCCCAATTCCGGGAAGGTCTTTGCCTTTGTGCTGTTTAGCCTTAAGCACTCCCATCATTGCTGGGGCCCAGGGGCCCACAATTCTTCAAATCCTTGGAGTACAGTAACTGGTAAGACAACTCTGCTTTTGGAGTGAATGCAAAGCCCAAGGCCCTAAGTCTGTGCACAGACCGAGTTTTAATTGTGGATCTTGGTCACAGCACTGTGAGGGAGAACAGGGGCCTGTAATTCAGTTCTTCTGCACTGAAGGGTTGATGGTCAACCACTCAGCACTGGGAGGAAAGCCAGCCTTCAACAGGGGTCCCAGGCCCCCACTTTTCCGGATGGTCTCTGGAGGACTACCACAAAATGCATTTGTGGGTCCCAAGGGCCTCCTGTTGGAGCCCAGGATGACTGTTGGAAGCAGAGGTAGCCCACGAAGACATCCTCCTGGATAATCTGGTTGAGCCCTAAGTCCAATGACAAGTGACTTTATAAGAGAAAGGCAGGATGAGATCTGAGACAGACAGAAGAAAAGAAAAGGCAACGTGACTATGGAAGCGATGCAGCCACAAGCCAAGGAGTGCCGACAGTCACCAGAAGGTAGAGGAGGCAAAGAACGACCCTCCCCTAGAACCTCCAGAGGGAACGCTACCCTGTCAACAGCTTAATTTTGGACTTCTGGCTGAACTGTGAAAGGACAGATTTCTCTTGTTTTAAAGCCACCCAGCTCGTGGTTATTTGTTACAGCAGCCACAGGAAACTAACACAGTGACCAAGCTTCTGCCATCAGAAAATCCCAAGGAATGCCGACAGTCACCAGAAGGTAGAGGAGGCAAAGAACGACCCTCCCCTAGAACCTCCAGAGGGAACGCTACCCTGTCAACAGCTTAATTTTGGACTTCTGGCTGAACTGTGAAAGGACAGATTTCTCTTGTTTTAAAGCCACCCAGCTCGTGGTTATTTGTTACAGCAGCCACAGGAAACTAACACAGTGACCAAGCTTCTGCCATCAGAAAATAGAACCAGCAGCCTAAGCTGACCCTTGATTAGGGTTAGAAGAGGCTCATATCAGCTGCCAAGGCAGAATGGCAGAGCTGTTCCTCCAGATGTGTTCTGGTTTTGACCTCTCGATATCCATATTCTCCTTCTCCTGTGTCTCTACTATGTCTTCTTTGGGGTATTCTCTTTACTCCACTGTGTCAGCCTATAAATCAAGGCTGCTTGTAGTCTCCTACCAAGAAGAGAGCACATAGTCCAAGGCTGGCCAGCTGAACTCCCTCCCAAGACATAGAATCGTTGAGTGGAAAACATTTCAAAGGCAGTGCCACACATGATTGTTCAATTCCAGCACCCTAAACTCCCAGTGCTGCCTTTTTCTGAGCCAATTCTCCAGCCTTCCATCAACTCAGTGAGCTCTTCCCTATAGCTTTCCAATCAATTTCTTTGTCACCTGGGTCAGTCACTGTTGCTTGCAACCAAACAGTGCAACTGCTAAAGGGGAGGCGACAGCTCACCAAGAGAAAAGAGAGACTCAGGAGATGAGGGGAGTGACCCACCCTGTAGACTAGGTCTTCCCAAGTATGGATGGAAAATTCAGGGAGACTTGGGCCACCTTAGAGTTTTATGTTACTTGTTGGTCCTTCTTTAAATTGAATGCCCTTCTCCATAGTCCCTGCTCATATAAGGCTGCAGCCATGGCTTATGGACCTTTAGCTCTGCAGTGCCTGGTGCACAGTAAGCATCATTTAAATGTAACAATTGACTTATTGCACACAGAGTTTGGAATCTATTATTCTCAGTGAGTTCCCAGTCTAGCCAAAGCTGGCCATAGGGAAGGGTGAGAGACCATTCATGGAGGGCCTGAGAAGATCCTACAAGTCATAGAGGAGACTACCTACTCAGACTAATAGACCTTTATTCAACCTGTTAGAACAGAAGGGACCTGAGAATCCATTTAGTCCAAGGATCACAAACCCCTGGCTTGCAGGATGTCTAACCCATGCCCATGACAGACATTACTAATCAATGGCTGCATTCCCTCCCTCTGAACCCAGCCATAGATTCAGAATCCTTCCCCATTCAAGGCTCCATGCATTGCCTACTAATTGAGCTAATTTAGCCCAAATCCTGTTTACCTTCACTGATCTTGTCCAAACTCGTCATTTAGACAAACGGAGCGACTAAGAAGAGAAAGGACGTATTCCAAAGTCATTCAACATGTGAATGGGAGATGCAAGACACAAGTTCCCAGGATCCGAGCTCTGGGTGGTTCCCACCACCTCACGAGGGCTCTGGAATGGCCGCTTCCTTGTGAAGCGTTCTTTGCCCTTACACTCTCCGGCACTCTCCATCCAACCAAACCCTAAAGATCGTAGTGTTTATTTTAGCGAACGCACAAATCTGGTCTCTAAAGGATGAACATTAATAAAATATGTGCTCTAACTCTATGTAACAGGGAAAATATAGAATACATTTTCTATTCCCATTGATCCTCAGGCCACTGGCAATCCACCAACAATTGATTTAGCCATTTGATTAGTTTGGGGGAGAAACATTATATTTTAATGGGGTATATATAATTCTAAGTTATTGCTTTGAAGTTGAACCAAATATTAAAATTACCTCTTTTTATGGATGCTGCACAGCTATGAAGCTTTATAATTGCAGCCTGAACTTTTGTAAGTGATTTGAAGTAAGGAGGCAATTTCTGCAAAACTTATTGCATGGGCCTGGTGGCTGCCAGGCTAGCCAGCCCCTTGGATGAGCAAAAAGGTATAGATGACAATGCTGATGATCACACCTTGTGTTTCACCCACATTTCACAGTAACAGACCTCCCTTCTCTGCTGCTTCCCTTCAAAACAGCTCCCAAATCCATCACTTCTCTCCAGCTCCTCTGCTAGTTCCTGAGTCCATCAGCACTTACCTGGATATTTGCAGTAGTTTTTTTTTAAAAAAACAGGTTATCTCTCTTGACCCACAGCCATTCACCTCACAGCAATCGGAGAGGTTACTTTAACAATGTAAATCAGATGGTGTCATACAACGATCAAGCCATTGCTTAAAATCTATCCATGGTCTCCCATGACCTAGAGCAGTGTTGGCAAATTACGGCTTGGGGTCAAATCGGGCCTTGTCTCTGTTCTTATAAATAAAGTTTTATTGGAACACAGCCTCACTCATTTGTTTGCATATTGAAGATGGCAACTTTTGTGCTGCAACAGCAGAGTTGAGTAGACCAGTAGGAGTGGCAGAGAGCTTATGGCCTATGAGGTCTAAAATCTTTACTCTATGACCTTTTACAGAAAAAAATGTGCTGACCTCTGACCTAGAGAACAAAATTTAAATTCCCTTCCCAAAGCCCACCAGACTCTCTGTGATCAGGCCCCGCCTACCCCAGGCCCTCCTTTGGCACCACTCTCTCCTCTGCTCAACAACATTATTAGCTCTCCTGTTCTTCCAGCACCCAAAGCTCGGTGCTGCCTCAGGGCCTTTGCCTTTGCTCTTCCCTCTACCTGAAATGCTCATTGACCTGATTATTACCCGGCTGACTCCTTCCCTTTACTCGGGTCTGATGAAAACGTCATATCCTCTGAGTGGCCTTTCTAATCCATCTAAACATGCTCTTCTAGGTCACTTTTTTACTAATCCTTCTCTTCCATTTTCTTCATAGTGAAGGGAAGTATAGAACTGATCTTCCAAACCAGAAGACTTTTGAGTGTGAAAGGGGCACTCTTAGTAATTGTGCAGAGACAGCCGATGTAATCAGCAGACACATGGTCACTCTGTCCACAGCACCCCTTAGATATCTGTTCATTGTCTTTCTGCCCCACTCAGTGAGAGTCCCTGAGAGCACAGGTGGACGCTGGTGCCTGGAATAGCCCTGGGCACTTCGTGCATAGGCGCTCTCTGAATCCTCACGGCAGCTCTGTCGAGAAGGTTCTGTGGCCATCCCATACCGCTCACCAGTAACTAAATCCAGAGTCTGGCTAGAGGCTGGCAGTGCTGCTTCTGGTCTTGGCACTCTCAGCCACTCCACTGACCTCTTACACACACATTACCTCAGTTGACCCTGGCGTATCAAGAGTAGGGGCCAGTGGGTAACGGGAGCTCCGTTTTACAGATGAGACAACTGAGGCTTGGCATGGTGAAAAGGCTTCCTGAAGGGGCTTGAGCCTCGTCTTCAGACCATGGCTTCTAGCTCTTCAATGAGCCCAGTGCCCCTCTCTGAGCTTTCTGGTTCCTTCCTTCCACCTTGACTGTCCACAGTTCCCACTGGTATCAGTGACCTTCTGGAGAGGGAATGGGGAGCCTTGACAACGGGCCTGCTGAAGCAGGCTAGACCACAAGGAGCCAGTGTGCAAACAGGTTTGCTCCTTATAGCAGCAAACTTGCGCTGACCACAGCATCTACACTGAGCCCAGAGCCTGCAAAGGGCCTCTCTGCCTCTTTTAGGGCTGTGAGTGTCTGACCAGGTCCCAACAGACAGTCCTAACATGTTATAGCCCTCCCAGGCCCTGGGAGACTCTGGCTGCAGTTTTGCCCAGCAGGCCCCAACCTGCAGGGCAGGAGTGGGGGGCAGGGGGACAGGGGTGCTCAGGAGGAAGGAGCAGGCCGTGACTGCTCATCACTACCCGGGGACGGCTGCATGCCAGGCATCGCACTCAGGCCTCAACAGCCCTGTGAGAGAAACACTATTGTATCCCTGTTTTACAGGTAAAGAAACTGAGGCTCTTGGGGCTTCCCTGGTGGCGCAGTGGTTGAGAGTCCGCCTGCCTATGCAGGGGACACGGGTTCGTGTCCCGGTCTGGGAAGATCCCACATGCCGCGGGGCAGCTGGGCCCGTGAGCCATGGCCGCTGAGCCTGCGCGTCCGGAGCCTGTGCTCCGCAACGGGAGAGGCCACAGCAGTGAGAGGCCCACGTACCGCAAAAAAAAAAAGAAAAGAAACTGAGGCTCATACCACAGGAGACGGTATGTGGCTTGCCTGGGGTCACACAGCCAGTGACTAGAAAAGCTAGTACACCCTCCCATGCCTTTGTTGTGAGCCATTTCATGGGATTATCCAAAAGGAGAAAGAACTGGCTGGGGATGGGGAGAGACAAGCTGATGGGACAGAGAATCGATGGCTTTCCTTTTCATGCCATCCTTGTGGGTTCTTTGAAGACATGGGGGCGGGTGTAGTTTACCCAAGGGGCTGATTTTTTGATGGTTCTGAGGTCAGAGTATTCCCTGAAGATGGGGTGTGGCAAACACGGGGTTCCTAGGGAGGGGAGAGCTCCCCACTTGCTTTCCTGCCCGGGTCACTTGTTCCTGGGCCCCGTCAGGAGCCGGTCTGCAGTTGCCTCACTGCCAAGGGCGAGGGCCTGGGATCGGGCTGCTGGGTCCTCTGGGGCTTCTGTCCACCCTGCCCTGTGGCCCGGCTCCCGGCACCATCCAGATTTTGAACGGAACCTTGGATATTCACGTCTCATCATGGGGGTCTCTCCCCAGCTAGACTGTCAGCTCCATGTGGGCAAAGACAGGGAGGGTCCCATCGGTTCATCACCCCGAGTGCCTTCCACAGCGCCGGCATCATTGGTGCTCAGGACATTAGGTGGCTTTTGAGGACAAAAATAATTCTGGGCCCCCAGACGTGCACTCCCATCACAGGCACGTGCACGTACATGGTTCCGTGTGACGCACACAAACAACCTGGAGAGAAGGTTTTCTTTGCCACCCCCGGCTGTCCTGCATCCAAGACACCATGAGCTGACCTGGCCACTAACTTCCACTCCCGCCCTTGGTCCAGGAGCTGGGCTTCCATACCCTCCCCAGGCACCCCATGTCACCTCCTAGCTTCTGGATGTCATGGTTTACCGCAGCGGGGATCCCTAGAGGGGACCTTCTTGTTACCTCCCTCACCAGGCAAGGCCTCTCAGAAGCTGGGATGGTGAGGAAGCCCAGCCCACTTCCTGCCTTGCGGAGCCTCTTCCCGACATACCACCACGCCCCCTCCCCGGCTCGCCTCCATCAAGGCATCTCTGCAGCCGGGCCCTAACAGGACGGCTTTCATCCTCATTCAGATACATATTGTATTGGCCGAGAAACATCAAAGGGGCCGTGTTGTTACATATTCTATTTCTGAGGGGAGAAAAGCAGCCCCTTGCTTTATTAACGTGGCAAATGTTGACTCTTGTAATGAAAAATGCACAAACGCCGGGCAATTTTTGATGAATAGGTAATGGAGAGGATGGCTCCGAATGGAGAGAATTAATTTCCTTTCGATGCCTCCATCACAAGGATGTGGAGTCCCTGTGTGAGGCCACCCTGACCTCCAGACAGGCCCACATGGGCCTTGGGACATGGGACCCGAGACGTGTGCCCAGTCAGGGAAGTCTAGGCATGAGTGACTATTAAGAGGGTTCCAGCAAAGGCCTCTTGACACCAGGGCAATGATATTTATTAATAACTGCAATAGTCAAATCATTAACTCAAGAATTAACTGAAGTGTGCTCAGCTCTTTACTGCCATCATCCCAGAAGAACCCTACGAGCTAGGGATAGCTAGCCTCAATGTCCATGAATGGAAACTCGGGTCAGAATCACTTTAATAAGTTGCCCCAGGATGAACCACCAGATTTTGAGTCTGGAACCCCGTCCTGGGAAGATGAGCTGCATCGAAGTTTGCAAGCTTAAGATGTCATTTAGCTGCACAGATGCTATGAGGGAGGGAAGTCATTGTGGTGTTTTTTCTTTCTTCCTTATCTCTGGGTCTAACATAGTACTCAGCACCCAGGACCCAGCAATATGTGCTTGTTGGCCCTAGAAGACTGAACCTGCCCCTGACTGAACCCATCTCCTATGACCTGTGTCTACTCAGTGGTAGCGGTTTGGCAACTCAGCGGTGTCAAGGATCTTGGTGAGCAGTATAGGATTCCCTTGGTCTTTTTCTCGTGGTTGCAAGTTGGCTGCAGCAGCCCCAACCATCACATCTTCACACTACAGTGTACAGTGCAAGATGGGAGGGGCCAGAGAATATCAAAGAGATAACTAGGGATAAACAAAGGGATAACTAAGGATAAACAAAGGGATGCCCTCCTTGTTTGGTAAGGTGAGAAAACATTTTTCCTAAAAACCTCCCAGGGGACATTTCGATATAAGTATGTATTCAACATTTTCATATTTGATAAAGATAATTTGAAGAAAGGTACAGGGTGGTGCAGTAGAGCAGGCAACTCACAGTGTCTGCCTCGAAGCCTCCACAGGGACCTCTGTGGACCACTGAGGACACCAGTTCAATGACTTCACATCGGGCAAGACTGACCTGGCCACCGGAAGACACAGGGCACACTCCAAAGTGATGAGCTCAAGTACCCCACCTGCCCAGGGCAGTGGTGCTTGAAAGAGAAATGAATGTGATCTATAGAAAATAGGGAAAGGTACTTTCTCTGTCTACCAAACAATTCCTTGTACTTTTGAAAGCCAAGGAGGCATTCCCATGGGATATGTGATAACCAGGAAATGAGGACGGGAGAGACAGGATGATCAGAATCACAGATTTAGGAGGGGATGGGGCAAGTTCCAGCCTGCTGCCGCTGATAATGATGGTAATAATATTACTAATTGCCATTTACAGGGCTTCTACCACCAGGCCCTGCGTTGGGTACTTTATGTACATTTTCTCATTACAATAATGTGAAAGGTGTTATCCCAATTTATAGATGAGGAACCTGAGTCTCAGAGCTCATAGGTTTCCCAAGGTCACACAGCTGGTGAGAGGAAAAGCCATGGTAAATCCCCTGATGAGTCGGTTTTGGAAGCCTGGTGTGATTGGAGTGGGGTCAGGATGGGGCCGGTGGTCTTCAGGCCCAGGACATGCCACAGTAGCTGACCCCACAGCCAGGCTTCTGTCTGGAGACACCCCACCTCTCCCTCCCCAGCCTCCCTGATGCTTCCAGGATCCAAGCCCCTGGGGTTCCCAGCCCTCCCAGCTGCAGCCACCTTTCTTGCCCCCTTTGGAGGCAAGAATCATTCCTGACTCAGGATTCAGGATGGGACTTGGTTTCCTAGACAAGGTGAACCTGGGTCTCTACGGAAGTCCCTGGGCCTCAACTGCTGGGCCCAGAGCCTCAGTCAAGCTCACCAGCGTGCTACCTTTCCAGAAGCCTATGCAAGCTGATCTAGGAAAAAGTATTCCATGGCCAGAGAAGTTTGGAAACATCATGACTGACCCTCTTGGGGTCACATCAGTGTGTGCCAAGCAAACCTTCTTGACAGGGTTTATCCCAGCATTTCCCAAGCTCATTTGGGCCCAGAATCCTTTATCACATAGAACAGGAGCTGTGAATAGAACTGGCATCGAGGGAACATGCTGGGGACCTGCTGGTGAGGCAAAAGGGCCCAAGCTAAGCATCTGGAGACCAGGCTCTGCCTTTGCTTCTATCCAGATACACGACCTTGGTGAACCCCATTGCCCTCTCCGTGCTTCAGTTTCCCTCCAAAAAATAAGAGCCTTAGACTAGATCAGCATTTCCCATAGTAACACTTCCCTGGTAGCATGAGCATGATTATTTTAGGAGGTCTGTGGACAAACAATTTTTGTTTGAATAGGCATAGATCTATTTTAATGTGTATTTGGAAAAAATACAGCGGCACATTAGATCCATGACTTCTCAGATATATAAAATTTTATTTAAAAATAAAGGTATTCAGGGACTTCCCTGGTGGTCCAGTGGCTGAGGTCCGGGTTCCATCCCTGGTCAGGGAACTAGATCCCACATGCCACAACTAAGAGTTCGCAGGCTGCAACTAAAAGATCCTGCATGCCGCAACTAAGGCCCGGGGCAGCCAAATAAATAAATAAATATTAAAAACAAAAACAAACAAAAAAACATTAAAAAAGTAAAGGTATTCAAGTAAAAACATGGGGTCTATTAAGGAAAAAGCCATCAAAATAAGGAACAAAGTCACATGGACATGACAGAAACCCTCAGGATACTGTACAAATGATTCAGTTTGGGGACGACGCTGACCCCGACAATCTCTGAAATTCTCCCTGGTCTTCACGCCTGTGAACGTTCACTAACAGACGTGCCCGCAAACCTTGGCAGGTTTCAACTTTGCTGAGTGTGACAGTCTCTCTTGATCTCGCCCTGGAAGCTGTTCCCAGCAGCCTCTTTAGCAAGGGCCAGGGGTCGGTGGGAGAGGCCTGGTCAGTGGAGGACCACTGACATGTGCTTGGCCACTTCCTTGCCCTCACTTCCGCATCTGCAAAGTGCAAACGATCATAACCTTCTCTCCTGGGGCTACTGCAAGGTACCCAGGAGATCATAAGCATCATTGTTTTGTAAACTGTGAAGGTGCACACACAAAGGCTTAATTAAGGTAGCTCGTTTCTGCATTTAAGACTTCCTGGGCCAGCACTGTCGCTCTGAGGCTGCAGTTCTGAGTGCATGTCTCCATCCATGGGATAGGCTTGTTCCCACGCTTCACTGGGGCAAAGGCCTTGGGCCAGTGCTCGGGAAGGCTCACCTTTAGGCCCCCTTGCACCTCCTTTTGGGGCCTGATCCTGCACAAGGAAATAATCCATACGTTCAATCTTATCGTGACAGTGAGTAGGCTCTATTTTGTTTTTTCTTCCCACAAAGCAGTAGTTGGTAAAATGGGCCAGGAGCTGGCAACTCATCCTCCCCTGTGCATTCCCAACTTGTGGTGATCGCGATGCCTGGGGTGGGGAGAGATGCCTGGGAAGGAAGCAAGGGAGGGGTGAAGGAAGTAGGGATCGCTTTCAAATAATAATAGCAATCATATTTAATATTTATTGACTATATACCATTTGTGAAATACTTTATGCTATTATTTCATTAAATTCTTACAGTAGCTCTGCATTTCCCCATTTTATAGATGAAGAAATGAGGGCCTTGGTAGATGAAAGAATTTTTCAAAGACTGCATAGCAAGTAGCTTTCTGAGTCAGCTATTGCTGCATAGCAAATAACCACAGTGACCTTGAGGTTTGGCTCCAGTTTGGCTGATCTAGGCTGGGCTCAGCTGGGCTTGGATCTGGGTTTGGTTCAGACCTGCTCTATGTGTTTCTCCTAGCAGGACCACTGGGCTCCCCAGCATATGTTCCCAGGGCAACGCCAGGAGGATGAGAAGACAAGTTTGCAAGCACATTTCAAGCCTCTGCTTGCATCACAACTGGCCAACCCCTCATTGGCCAAAGCAAGTTATAGGGCTCAGCCCAACATCAAAGGCAAGTTACCTTCTGACTGTCGAGGTAGAGGAAGAAGTAAATACTTGCTGATCAAAGACCTCACCCACCACAGTGATAGAGCCAGGGTTCAAATCATGATTTTAGTCACGACATCACCTGGTATCTACTGCCAAATCCTAGCCTCCAGGCAGTTGTCGTGGCTCCAGAGACAGGCCATGCTTTCAGCCCCACCTGCTTGCTCTGAGTGGCTGGCCTACCTCACAGCATGTGCCAACCACAGGCACACTCCACTTGCACATCTTCAGCCCTGAACCCCTTGCCTGCCTAGATCTACTCCTCCAACTGCAGCCTGAGTGCAGACAACCCTCTGGGGTCTGGCCCTCTCTCCCTTCCTGCTTCAGCTCTCTAGATACAGCCTAGAGTTAGCCTTAAACATTCTGGTACCCACTCCCCACATCCCACAGAAAGTGTACTTTCTGGAATATCATGGCAAGATGTCACATACGGTTGTACAGGATGTGCACTGCACAAAGCCTTCCAGCCTACACAGTGCAAGCCAGACCATTGTCCTAGCATGGGGCCACACCTCCCCAGAAGAAGGGGCACATTCTCTTCACACAAGGCACCATCAGACAACCAAGCCATATCCTAGCTACAAGTTAGGAGCGATGGGGCAGCTTTTTATGCTACTCACAAAGGTGCTATGCAGGCTACATTAGCCAAGTCACACCAGAGCTTTAGAAGACTTGGATTCAAGTCTTGGTTTGTATAAGCTCTGAGACCTAGAAGAAGAAGCATTACCATTTCGAGCTGCCTCAGTTTCCCCGAAAGTCATCCCGATCATCACAAGGAAAGTGGGGCTACAGAGTGGGCCCCTGGCCTCCAACAGGCAGAGAAAACAGCCCAGTCCTCTCTGATTTTAAAGGTGAAAGCTGATACAGCTGCCTAATTATTTTCCTGATCTGAGAATGGTATTTGATTTAGCCCCACTTTCGGAGAATTCAGACTCAAAAGCAGAAAGAGGATGAGGCTTATTTCCGAGGAAGGCTTGGAAGTTTCTATGGCATCCCTGATGCTGTTGCTGATTGAGATAATTCAAGAGCATTATTTATTCATTATCTGGGTTTTTGGACTCTGAATTCAAAGGTTTCATTTCCGTCCTTCACTCTCTCTCTCTCACTCTTTTTTCCTCTCTCTTATCCTCGCCTGAATATTTGTTACAGTTGCATTTTTCAAGCCATTTACTGTCTAGAGGGTAAGTGGAGTGACACAGCTCATAATGTGCAAATAAATGGGAACTAAGCTCGTCAGCTCGAGTGGAATGAATTACTGTCGCCAGTGAAATGCAGTGATGGGCAGCAGCTGCCCGGGAGACGGGAAGGGCGCGAGCAGGTACCGCGCCGCAGTGGCCGGAATAACACTTACTGTGATTTATCAAAGAGCACTTGAAAGCCCCTCGGAGGCTTTAAATAGGCATGAAAAGAGGCTTCGTGGCACTCGGGCCCTGGCAGAACAGAGTGATTATCGGGCTCAAATACCTGACCCTGTGTGCGGCTTCCAAACTAGAGAAGCCAGAAATCTTCAAAGGCACTCCAGGGGGATGGCCAAGTGAGAGCATTTCCAGGGGAGGGGCCTTCATGGCATGACATGGGCAAGCAGGAGGCTTCAGGAACTGATGGGGAAAGGGGGCCACAGAAAGGGGCTGAAGTGCGGGGGCGGGGGGCGGGGCGGAAGGGCTCGCAAATCGGGCCAGCCCGTGAGAATAAGATGTCTTGGTCAAGGTCGCACGGCAGAGAGTGGCCATCTGCCCGTTGGTACTGCTCGGAACCATCCAGAAAATTCTCCCTGCCCCAAGTTTTCTCCCGTATTTGCTTGATATGGTGCCTACAGGTCCCATTAGAGATGATCCCTTTCAGATAAGCAGTGCCCTATCCCAGCAGGCTTTTTGAAATAAAAATTCCTTTGAGAAACAGAGCATAGTCACTGATGTCAAATGTATATGAATTCTGGGCAGTGTCAGGAAACTGCTGTGCCTTGTTGGATGTCCATCCCACCAGTGAAGGATTCCTCAGCCATGGCTCTGTTGACATTTTGGACTGGATAATTTTTGGATGGGGAGGGGAGAAGCTGTCCTGTGCATTGTAGGATGTTTACAGCATCCCTGATCTCTACTAGCCGGATACCAGTAGCACTCCACTCGCCAAGTCATGACAGTCAAAGGTGACTCCAGACATTGCCAAATGCCCCCCAGTCCTGCCTCAGGTTGGAGAACCATTGGTTAAGAAGCACTGCTCTGATGGAACACCTCCCAGAGTATACTAGAATTATCCATTGTGGATCTGCTTCCTTTTTTTTTTTTAAAAGCACATTCTCTGCATTCAAAGACCTTATTCTTTTTCTTTTTCTTTTTTTTTTTATTAATTAATTAATTTATTTTTGCTGTGTTGGGTCTTCGTTTCTGTGCGAGGGCTTTCTCTAGTTGTGGCAAGTGGGGGCCACTCTTCATCGCGGTGCGCGGGCCCCTCACTATCATGGCCTCTCTTGTTGCGGAGCACAGGCTCCAGACGCGCAGGCTCAGTACTTGTGGCTCACGGGCCTAGTCGCTCCACGGCATGTGGGATCCTCCCAGACCAGGGCTCGAACCCGTGTCCCCTGCATTAGCAGGCAGACTCTCAACCACTGCGCCATCAGGGAAGCCCCTAAAACAATGTTTTATATTACAAATTTTTTCTTAATTAAAAGAAATCTATTTTAACTTAATGCAACAGAAAAAAAGAAGCAAGTGGGAAGGAGTTGCTATACTTCCAGCTAATTGTTCATTTGCTACAAGACCTATTTGTTTTAAGACTTATTTAAAGTTAAGAAAAAAAGATACTAAAACATTGAGAGGTTGGATTCGTTTTGTTTCTTAAGCTACAAATTTCAATTTTACATAGTACCCATTTACTGTATAAGTGCCTGTACGTTTATTCTTCTCATTTCTACTCCTCTTTACTTGTTAGGGGTTGAATTAGGTCCCCCCAAATCCATATGGTGAAGTTCTAACCCTCAGTAACTCTGAAAGTGGCCTTATTTGGCAATAGGATCTTTATAGAGGAAATCAAGTTAAAATGAGGTCAACAGATTGGGCCCTGATTCAATATGACCAGTGTCCTTATAAAAAGGAGAAATTTGGATATTGAGAAGGACGCACACAAGGAGAATACCATGGGAAGGTGAAGGCAGAGATAGAACACCAGAGGTTGCCAGCAAACCACCAGAAGCCCTCAGAGAGAATCAGCCCTGTTGACACCTTGATCTTGGACTTCTAGCCTCCAGAACTGTGAGACGACACACTTCTGCTGTCTAAACCACCCAGTTTGTGGTAGTCGATTACAGCAACCCTAGCAAACTAATACACCACTGATTTTTTTTTACTTATTATTTTTATAGTTTAGGTTAATACCATGCACACTCTCTTCTGTACCCACAATCTCTATAGCACTTTAGTCTGAGTTTAGGTTATTACAGTGGGGTAAAACACACCCCCCCCCAACCTCAGTCTTTTCTGTTACTTCTCACCCCAGAATTCTTTATTTGATTCATCTCTAGGTTGGCTGGATTTTATTAAGCATTTCTTTCTTTCTTTCTTTAAATTTCCAAGAAGAGTCCATAGGTCCTACATAACTGACTTCTCACATGCTTGAAAATATGTGTGGTTTTCATATGTGAGCGCTAGTTTGGTGGGGCATAAATTTGAGGGTCTTACTTTTTCATATCAGAGCATAAACACTGCTCCATTATCTTACGAATTGCAAATTGCTGTGGAGAAGTTTGACACCTACCCAAATTTTTCCCCTCATACTTGACTTTCTTCCCCCAGTACCTTTCACCCAAGATGCTAATACAACTCTCTTTTTTGTTTGCTTGTTTTTTTTGGAACTTTAGGAAACTCACCAATTTTTCTACATAATTTTTCCTGTTCCCATTCCACATACAGTTGAAGTCTTTATTTCACAAGGATTTGCTTAACTATGTTTTTGAGTATTAATTTATGCGCCATTCTGTTCTCATCTTCAAGTCCATCATTTATGCACATGTTTGATTTCCTTTGTCTTCCATGTCTATCAGCTTTTATCATTTTCATATTTACATTTTGCATTCTCTTCCATTCCATGCCTATAATTTTCTCTGACCTGTCCTCCGCCCCCACCCCAGGCTAAGTTTTTGGTCATGTTTATTTTGGGGGGTTGCTGCTTTCAGTGCGGTACTCGACTGTCAAGCGTCTGATCCCCATTTCTTTCCTGAGCTTTGCTAACTGGCCTTTCATCAACTCTCTGAGTTCCTTCTGTAGAAAGACCATACTGTGTGTAATTTCTTTGAATCTATGGATAACCATTTGTCCAACTCTCCTTCTGTTATGTAGAGTAATTCCTCTTGGGATGTATGCTCTTCAGTGGCTTTCGCTTAGATTTCTTTCCGCCGTCCTGATTTTTCTTTTCTTTTTTAAAAGTTTTCCAGTGTGTATGCATAGGGCACGTGCTGACTCCTCTCTGACGATTTCTCCTTTTGAGATGCTGGATGTGGAAGGCACGAAGAGTGGTCAGAGACCGAGCTGGGGAGGCCCACACTTCAGTTCAGAGTTGGAGTTTCAGGTATTTTCTACTGCCTGTGCTCCAGGGCAGATGGCACCTCATTTTTCCATGATGGAGAGGGGGTGCATCTGTCCCAGGTTTTCTGTGCTGAGCTCAGGGGTCACCGCTTATTCACCCTTCACCCCACCTCACCTCCCATGGTCTCCCTTGCTGGGAGGTCAGTCCCCAGACGAGAGAAACTGCCCGTCCCCATGGTTTCTCCACCATGCCCACCTCCCCTTCCATTCAAGTTCAACAGGACCTGCACAGCAATGCCTCCACACCTTTCTAGACACCCCATCCTCACTTCTGGTCTCTCCAACCACATTCCTCTAATTCAGGAGGGCAAAGCTTATTTTCAGATCCTTCCTGAAGTACAAAGAAGGACCTGGAAGCTCTCTCCCTCTGCCAAGCCTTGCTCCAGATTCAAGAGAGATGGTCTGGGGATGCAGACTTGTTCCGGTTCCAGCAAAATTCAAACTGATCTCTGTTTTTACTTATTCGTGGCTGTTTTATGTAGATTTTAAGGGAGACAAATAGAGAAAAATGACTTTATTATCTTTAGCTAGCAGTCTGTGCTCATTTAAAATGTCTTCATTATTATAACGTTACCTATGATTATAAAAGAATTATGTCCACTTCTCAAATCTTGTAAAACAGAAAAGAAGCAGAAAGAGGAAATCTATACTCCCATCACCCAGAGAGAGCCCTGATGGTATCTGGGTCACATAGTTCCAGGCTAGGTAGGAGCCCGGGACAGTGCAGCAGGGGGCCTGGGTGCTCAAGGAGGGTCCTGTTAGTTCCCTTTGGTAGGTGGAAATGTATCCTGCTATGCCTTTTTGTGTAGCAAATAAGAATAAATAAGAAAAAGAACAAGAACATGCCAGGCACTATGCTGATCTCTCTACGTACATTAAATAAGTTAATCCTCACAAGGATCCTATGAAATGGGCCCCATTATTGTCATTTCCATATTACAGATGAGGGGACTGAGGCTCAGAGCAGTGACGTGACGGGCACAGCTAGGAAGTGGCAGCAAGGGGATTTGCAAGCAGAGTTCATACTCTTATTAATCACTCCCCTGCCCTGCCTCCAAAGCAGGTTGCTTCCCGCTACACCCAGAAATGCCTCACATTTTTCCACCCATGCTCTTATTAATTCATCTAAAAATGATCCATCCATGCATCCATCATTTATATATATGAAGACAGAGGGTGAGAGAGAGCAACTATCCACATGCAGACAGTGTGTTAGGTCTGCGAAGCAAAGTGGATACAGCCCCTACCCTAACACTCTAGGAGCTAAAACTGTAGTGGGAGATACAGATATTTGAAGACATGTAACTAACGTAATTTGCAACTGTGACAAAAGTCCTGCAGAAAAGTCACATAGCCTAGGGAGACCCATAACTGGAAGGGGTAATCTGCTCAGGCTACAGGGAAAACTTCCCTGAGAAGATGCTGCTTGAGCCCAAAGCTGAAAGATGAACAGGGAAAGAAAGATGTCCTGGTAGTAGGATAAACACGTGCAAAGGTCCTCTGGTGAAAGGGAACATACAAAAACAAGGAAATGGAAAACAAGTATAGGGCGACTGGGCACTGAGAGCGAGAGACAGTGTAATTCAAACTGAAAAGCCTCTCAGGAAGCTATATTTTAATAGGGGGCAATGCCTCAAGCCAAGTTCCTCCCTAGGGATGGTAAAAGGCATTATAGCAGTACTTGGAGAAAGAGAAGTAATGCACAAGGGCATCCAGGTGGGATAAACAGCATGGGCAGAGGCCCAGCAGAGGGAATGAGCACGGAGTAGCCAGGAAATCCACCTGCCTGGGGTGGAAACTTTAGCCAACCATTTCGATGGGACCCACTCTCGTGCCCCGTTTGTCTTGCTTGCCCTCAATGCTACAGGCTTACCAACATCAGCTTCCTCCTCGTTTCTTCTGGGCTTCCGGTGTCGCTAGAACTAGCCAGGGACATTCAAGGGCTCTAACCACCTTCCTTGTCCCATCAGGAGGCCTTAGAGTGACTCTGACATTCTGGGACTCAGAGTTCAGCCCTACCGCCCTCCGCCCCGGCTGCACAGCTGAGTTCACCTCTTACTCCGTTGAATGAAAACATGCTAGCCCAGATGTGAGCTTTCTCTTTCCCACTCCCCACCGCCTGCCCCAGAATCTCTCTGTCCTCACTCCACCTGCCCCCTGGTTGAAAAACTGTACTTTTGTCCAAGGCCAGATACTTACTGCATTTCATCAGTCTTGAGATGAGCATTTTTTGTTACACATCTTAACATCGAGATTGGGATGGGTGTTGGCCAGGAGCAATCATGACATCACTGGCGTTAACTGCACATGGTCACCAAAATTTGCACAAAGGTGTCATTGCTTAGAGGAAATTCCTGAAGATAATAGTGCAGCTTTCTTTTAAGAAAACACAGACATCAAAGACACTGAGCTCAGAAAATCTGGTCTCTGAATATGAAGATGGTTCTGGAATATCTTTGCCAATTTATTCCACTCATATTTTCTTTTTATGTGTGCAAATGAATGATCTCTGATAAAAAATCTATGTTTATATAACTATGAAAGAGCCTGTCATTAAGTACAAGATAAAAATTCTAAGTGATTAAATAAGGCACTATACGTATCTTCTTTGGCAATAACTTTTTACTTTCTTAGTGCGTAAAATAATGATGCATTTTACAATGGATGGAGTCAGGGAAATTCAATAAAATGCAGTGAGTAATAAATGTTAATACTGTTTATCACTGCCCCCCCCCCCAACATACACACACAGGATATCCTCTGCTCAGCCTTAGGCATCTAGCTAGAGCATAATAAAAACTTCTAGAATTGAACTGGATGGAACAACCAGACACCTCCAAATGATAATCACACCATCCGATATCGGGAGGGAATATGTGTTTGGGGCACTCAGAAAATCAATCATCCAGTGAACACACAGGAGGAGGTTTGAGTCAATACAGGAAAATAATTTATTGAAATATTAATTAGAGTTTGTTCTCCCTCTGTCTTCTCCTTCAAGCAGGTAGGCAGGCTTTGCAATTCTCAGCCTCAGGAGTTTCAGCAGGGCTGCACACAGAAGATGCCTGACGTTAAAGGCACTTCTGATCCTTTGAAAAAAGTAGTTATTGAAGGGATGGGATGGGGTCATTGAGGTGAGCTGGCGGCCTCTCAGAGGAGCCTGAACTTGGCAAACAGTGAGCTGGCCTGAGGCCTGGGCAGGGAAACTGGTGTAAGTCAGAACCTGGCTCCTGGTCCCCATGATGTGATACCTCACAGGGCCTGCCTGCCTAACTGACCCAGCTCCGGAGGCTGGACCTTAGGCCCACGGCTCTCAGCCTCCCCAAAGGTTCTTGTGTCTCATTCCTGGAAGGGGAGCTGCATGGTCTCAGAGCCTGAAGGGACTGTGCAGGCTGAGACAGGAAGGGCCTTTGCACTGTGCACGGTCCTGAATGTCAACCTTTCTCAGGAGGTGGGGTAGAGAACTCAATTTATCTGTAAATTATAGCTCCCACCAACCGGGCAGCATGAGTCTCTCAGAATTCAGTAAATTTTTAAAAAGTGGAAAAATACGCTGCAGCTTCTTGCACACTTGAGTTTGTAAACCGGGATCTACCTCGCATGACAGCAGCAAAATTATTCCCCAGGCTTGGGCAGCTAAGGAGCCTGCATCCCATTCCTTGAGGATGGAGTCAGAACCCTGGCAGCCTCTAGTGCTAAGATGCTCTATCTCCTCAGACCCTACTGGAAGGGGCGCACATCTGCAAGCTGGAAGGCTGGGCCTCCCCACATCCTGTCAGTCACGCTGAAGACAGTTTTAATGGCCTGGCGTCAAGCATCCCTCGAAGGTCAGCCCCCCTGGACAGCTGTTTGCAAACTCCTCTCCAAAGCAGCTTCCCTTGAAGAGAGTTGCTACACAATCATTACAAATTGATTGCAAAAGAGCTAACAATCATGATTAAATCATTAAATTCTTGTCTACGCTTCAGAGAGCGGTGAGAAAATTAACTTCCCACCAACCTAATTTTTTCCTGAACATGAAATAATGATTTTCTGCCCGTCTAATTACAAAGCCAACATCTGATCAAGCCAGCATCCAGAGGGGATTATCGCATGCACGAGTATTAGACCTCATTACCAGCTTGAGTGCAAAATTATTACATCTTGTAATTGGATGGTGAGATTTATATACAGATCGGCCCGGTTTCTGTAAGATTGTAATTACAAGCTTCGTTGGTTAGCTACTTATCACTCAGCACAGAAGAGAGGAAAATAAGCAACAGAAAAGGCATTTCATTAACCCATAACCCTATCAAGGGAAAGCCACTGTAACACCCATGTCTGCATTAGGGAGAACAGCTAAATTCACAGATGAAACAATTTATTATACTCTTTGCAAATGGGATTGCATTTTGTTTAACCCCTAATGAACTCTTTGGGTAAAGTGTCTGAACAAACCATTCATTTTATAGACAACTAGGTTCAATACAGTAATTATAAGGGGTAACTGACTGAGATAAACGCTCACCTGCTTAGAGGCAGTTGATTAGAGACACAATTGCTGGGCGCCAGGCACCCGCACAAAGGGCCCGGGGGCCAGGACCGCGCTGGCTTCCCAGGAGCGGCTGGGAAGGAGCGGCATCCCGCCCCGCAAATCTACTCCACTCGGAAGAAACTCTGCTCGTTCGTTCGTCACGCCTGGCTAGAACGGATGAGGTTTAATAAGGCTGCAAGGGCGACGCAGTTTAACAATTTCAGAGGCACTGGTGTGGAACACAGAAATTTAAATACCGCCTGATGAAGGCGCCTCGCCCGCTCCAGATGCGCGACCTAAATTAAATGTTACCTTTTCACGTGTTGATGGCACAACAATGGGCCTCACGGGCCTCACACAAAGTCGGCTCGGCAAGGTGTGAAACTGTGCGAGGGTGTGACACCCATGGCGGGTTATTTTTCTGCCTACTGACCTGCGCTCCTCATTCCGGAAGCAGCAAAAGGAAGCTTACTGAGCCTTTTGTGAGCCTGGTCTATTTCCGGACACGCACGTGAAAATGACATGAAATTCACAGGTCAGTGTGCATAAATAAAGTCGTATTAGAACACAGCCACATCCCTCCGTTGTGTTGTCTGTGGCTGTTCTCTGCTGCAACAGGCAGACCCCCAAAGCTGGAAATATTTACTATCTGGCCCCTTACAGGAAACGCTGGCCAACTCCTATTCTAGTCCGTTTGGCTGCGTCTATTTGCTGGACAAGCATTGGCTCAACATGTAGAGTCTAAGTATGTGCTAAGCTCTGGGCCAGGTGCTGGAACAAAAAACAAAGGGCCAAAGTTCCTGCCTTCCAGGGTCTCACAGTCTGTGGGGACACCACAGACTTCGGTACCACCGAACATCCGTTTCTGTGCCCTCTGGTTCCAGTGTCCTGGATTTTCTCGGCGAAATTAGCCTCACCTTGACTCATGCCATGTCACCTGGCCTCCATGATTGGGTACAGGGATGGACACGTGGTTTAGTCACAGCCGTGAGTCACAAGCCGGGACCCTCTGTGGGTAGAAAGGGGCCCTCTCTCTTTTGACTGGAGGTAGATTTCGTTGCCTTAGGTCTGGGACCACAGGAAGCACCTTGTTGCCCCTGGGCACCAAGAAGAGCCCAAAGGGGAGAGTGGAGCAGAATGATGGAGAGAGACTGTGTCCTGATACTGCTGTCTGAGCCCTTGAATCCAACTGCCTGAGGTCAGTCTACCCCTGGACTTTTCCATTTTGTGAGCCCATAAAGTACGTTTTTGCCTGAACCGGTCTACTGTCACAAGAGAAAGAATGTTTCTCATTCCTACGCAAGTGATTAAAAAACAAGGCAGAATGAAACGTGTCATGCACAGGGTATGATCAGAATATTGTAGAAACTCAGAGGAGAACTTGAGTCTTCCAAGGACTCAAGGACTCCTTCTTGGAGGAGGTGGTCTTTGAGCCTAGGCTCAGAATGAGTGTCAGGTTTTTGGTACATGGAGAAAGTGGGTGATCTAATTCCAGGCTGAAGGCTCAGTAAGGGGCAAAAGCAGGAGAGCATGGAGTGTGTACAAGGCATAGCGTGAAGGGACTGAGAGAGATGAGGTGGGCAGGGAGGTTAGGACCAGGTCACGCACACATGCTGGGCTCCCCCACTTATCTCTCCTACTTCTGAACCACTCGGAGGGCTTAGTCTCAGAGCGCTGGGGCCCATGAACACCACAGCCCTCTTAGCCAGGAAGGTATGAGGGTCACTACCACCCAAAGATGTGCAGCAGGCAAACTCTAACTTGGCCTCCAATGATCTCTATCCCCTGGTATTCATCCCTGATGTAATGGCCTCCCTGGAGTCTGGGAGGGACTTTTGCTTTGCTTCTAATACGGTGAAAGTGAAGATCTGTATGCTGAAAACTATAAAACACTGATAAAAGAAATCAAGGACCAAATAAATCATGCTTAACGATAAGATCCAAAATTCTGAATGTGTCAGTTCCTACCAAATAGATTTATAGATTAAATGCAATTCGAATCAAAATCTCAGCAGCATGCTTTGTAGGAATCTACAAGGTGATTCTAAAATGTATATGATACGTTTGTTCTCTACATCTGTGTCTATTTCTGCCTTGCAAACCGGTTCATCTGTACCATTTTTCTAGATTCCACATATATGCATTAATATACGATATTTGTTTTTCTCTTTCTGACTTACTTCACTCAAATGTATGGACACCAAGGGGGGAAAGCGGGCTGGAGGGGGGCTGGTGGTGGTGGGATGAATTGGGAGATTGGGATTGGCATATATACACTAATATGTGTAAAATAGATAACTAATAAGAACCTACTGTATAATAAATAAATTAATAAAATAAAAATAAGTAAATAAATAAATATAAAAGACAAGTAAAATAAAATGTATATGAAGAATCAAAGGAACTAGAATGGAGATATATAGGGTCCAGCTTCCTTACTTAATTTGGGACGACTCTGAAAAACTGTCTGGTTTCAGAGCTCCCTGTAAGGTGAGCTGCTGAAGCCTCAGTTGCAACCGCACCTTGGGGCAGCTTCTCCTTCTGCCCAAACCTGCCTTCCTCACTTTCTTCCAGGGGTGTCTACTGGATCCAAACCCCAAAGGCCCATCTATACACAAGCCTCCACCTCAGAGTCAGTTTCCAGGGAATCCAAGCTAATTCAGTAAGTTGGAATGAGTTTTTGTAAATGGAACTGTTGACTACATAAGGGGTGATTTGATAATTAAAAAAAAAAAAATCAGACCAATATGCCAGACTAATGTGACAGAAAAAAATGTGACACTGTGTCAATTTAGGAATATTATCTATGAGTTTAGCTCTGATTCTTGAAGCAGTCTGTTTAAAAAAAATAGGAGGGGGCTTCCCTGGTGGCACAGTGGTTGAGAATCTGCCTGCTAATGCAGGGGACACGGGTTCGAGCCCTGGTCTGGGAAGATCCCACATGCCACAGAGCAACTGGGCCCATGAGCCACAACTACTGAGCCTGTGCGTCTGGAGCCTGTGCTCCGCAACAAGAGAGGCCGCGATAGTGAGAGGCCCGCGCACTGCGATGAGGAATGGCGCCCGCTTGCCACAACTAGAGAAAGCCCTCGCATAGAAATGCAGACCCAACACAGCAAAAAAAATAATCAATTAATTAATTAACTCCTACCCGCAACATCTTCTTTAAAAAAAAAAAGGAGGGATATAAATGTATGCATATACTATACGATTACATTTACATAACATTCATAAAGTGACAAAAGTATAGAAATAGAGAAAATGGTTGCCAGTGATTACAGACAGCGTGGGGATGGGAGAGAAGCAGATACAGCCACTGAGGGCAACATGAGGGGTCCTAGTGATGATGGAAATGTTTGGTATTTTGACTGCGTAATGTCAATATCCTACTTGTGATATTGCAAGATGTCACCATTGGGGGAAACTGCATAAAGGGTACATGGGATTTCTTTGTATTATTTCTTACAGCTACATGAGAACCTACAATTATCTCAAAAGTAAATTTTAATTAAAAAAAGAAAGAGGAATATGGGATTAAGTTACACAGGAATGTGAATCCATCTTTCTAGTGGACTTTCTCTATTGCTTGCATGTGTTGCTGAAGCAAGCCACCATGATGGAGAGGCCCATGTGGCAAAGAACTGAGGGTGGTCTCAGGTCAACAGTCAAAAACTGAGACCAACGGTCAAAATCTGAGACCCTCAGTCTAACAGTCCCCAAGGAACTGAATTCTGCCAACAGTCACGTGAGCTTGGAAGTAGATCCTTCCCCAGTCCAGCCTTCAGATGAAATTCCAGCCTGGCCAACCCCTTGACTGCAGTCTTGGTTGACAACCTCACTAAGCCATGCCTGGATTCCTAACCCACAGAATTGTGATAAAATAAGTAGGTGTTGTTTTAAGCCGTTAAATTCATGGTAATTTGTAACACATCAACTGATAACTAATATGTATATCAAAACCACCAAAATGCTGGTTCTTGGAATTTTATTTTATTCAAGATAATACAAGAGAAGACGGGTGAACAGAAGTGAGCGTTGGCAGGGGCTGGGAGGATAGTGAGTGTTAAGCCATCACCATTTTGGAGTTAGGTTTAATCTTGGTACCTCTCAAACTTTTCCTTCAAAATAACGTCCATGACAAAGGAGCATGTTTAAATATCTAGGCATGTGGTTACCAAATTTTTTAAATCTATAGTGGACGCTATATTCTCTATGCTTTTTCTTTATTGTTGGCCTCTCCCCATGAGAATATCAGCTCCATGAGAGCCACATGATTGCTTTATTACAATATCCCCAGGGTCTCCAGATCCATGCTTTGTTGAGTGAAGGAATAAATGCATGAACATTATAAAGCATGCCTATACACAAAACATAAATTTTTGAAACAATGAGATGATGAAATGAGCGGTATTTTAAAATGTTTTTCTAATTGTGAGGGCTACATACTCTCATTAGCTAATATCTCACAGCACAATATCCGCTTAGGGATAGGTTGTTATCAACTATAGGGATGTAAATCTTTTTGATAATTTCAATTGGTTTTGGCCAAACAATTGGATTTTATTTCAGATCTTATTAGGTAACCATTGTTTTCATCTCCTCAGGTGGCTGGTCAAAAGCCTGTGTGAGGAGAGGACGTGACAGAATGGCCCTGGTCTCCTTTTCTTCTACTGGCATCATCATTGTTTACACTAATCTTGGTTTCTTTTGCAGAAATCTTCAGCCACTTGTCCCTTTGTGAAGGCTGATTTCACTAAAACAAGACAAGATCATCTGTACATCCAATTAGCAGGACACATGCACATGTCCTCAAAATGCACTGAAAACAAACCAAAAAATGGATAAGACAGAAACTGTCCACCCCTCCTCGTGGGGACCTCCACTCCTCCCCTAAGGAAGCCTTCTAGAGTTTATGGTACATACAGCCTTTATGACATAGGACAGAATGAAAGAATCAGTGGCAGTCTGTAGATTTAAAAATTGTTGAACTCTCATTTATTTCCCAAGTGTTAGATAAAAAAATAGATTTACTTATGAACTCTCAATTCCATTCTGTTAAACGACATGTCTCTCTTTGTGCCAATGCCACACTGGTTTTTTGTTCGTTTTGTTTTTAATTTTTATTGAGGTATAGTTGATTTACAATGTTGTGTTAGTTTCAGGTGTACAGCAAAGCGAATCTGTTATACATATACATATATTAACCACACTGTCTTGATTACCATTGCTTTGAAGTAAGTTTTGAAATCTGAAAGCACGAGTCTTCCTCCTTCCCTCTTCTTTTTCAAGATTGTTTTGACTATTTGAGGTCTCTTGTAATTCCCTCTGAATTTTAAAATCAGCTTGTCAATTTCTGTAAAGAAGTCAGCTGAGATTCTAATAGGGATTACAATGAACCTATAGGTCAGTTTGGGGAGTAGAGATATTTTAACAATGCTAAATCTTCCCATCTATGAACATGGGATCTTTCTCCAATTATTTACATTTTCTTTAATTTCTTTCAACAATGTTTATAGTTTTCATAGGATGAATCTTTCACTTATTTTATTAATTTATTTATCAAATTTATTTATTTTAACCTATTTTATTATTAATTTTATTACTTGATTATTCCACTTAATTTATTCCTAAGTGTTTTATTCTTTTAGTTGCTATTATAAATTGAATTGTTTTTTGTTTGTTTTTTTTTGCAGTACGCGGGCCTCTCACTGTTGTGGCCTCTCTCGTTGCAGAGCACGGGCTCCGGACGCGCAGTGTCAGCGGCCATGGCTCACGGGCTCAGCCGCTCCGCAGCATGTGGGATCTTCCCGGACCCGGGCACGAACCCGTGTCCCCTGCATCAGCAGGCGGACTCTCAACCACTGCACCACCAGGGAAGCCCTGAATTGTTTTCTTAATTTCATTTTCAGGTTGTTCACTCTAGGTGCGTCAATACAATTGATTTTGGCATATTGATCTTGTATCCTGCAACCCCGCTGATTTTCAACATGGATACCAAGACTATCCAATGGGGAATTATAGTATTTTCAATAAATGGTGCTGTGACAACTGGATAGCCACATGCAAAAGAATTAAATCGGATCCCTACCTCATACCACATAAAAAATTAACTCAAAATGGATCAAAGACCAAAATGTAAGTGCTAAAACATAAAACTCACAGAAGAAACCATAAGGGAAATTCTTCACGACCTTAGACTTAGTAAAGCATTCTTAGATATGATACCAAAATCATGAGCAGTGAAAGAGAAAAATAAACTGAACTTCAACAGAACTAAAAACTTTTGTCCTTCTGTGAACATCATCAGGCAAGTGAAAAGACAACCCACAGAATAGGGAAAAAAAATTGCAAATTATATATCTGATAAGGGATTGTATCTAGGATGTATAAGGACCTCTTACAAAGACGAATAACCCAATTTAACAAGTGGCCGAAGGAGATGAATAGACGTTTCTCCAAAAAAGATATACAAATGGCCAATAAGTACATGAAAAGCTTCAGGATACCATCAGTCATCAAGGAATACAAATCAAAACTTCAGTGAGATACCACTTCACAGCCTCTAGGAGACTATAATCAAAAATTCAATCAAATATTGGTGAGGATGTGGGGAAATTGGAACGTTCATACACTGCTGGTAGGAATATAAAATGGTGCAGCAGCTTTGAAAAATCGTCTGGTAGGGGGCTTCCCTGGTGGCACAGTGGTTGGGAGTCCGCCTGCCGATGCAGGGGACACGGGTTCGTGCCCCGGTCCGGGAAGATCCCACATGCCACTGGCTGGGCCCGTGAGCCATGGTCGCTGAGCTTGCGTGTCCGGAGCCTGTGCTCCGCAACGGGAGAGGCCACAACAGTGAGAGGCCCACGTACCGCAAAAAAAAAAAAAAAAAAATCGTCTGGCAGTTCCTCAAATAATTAAACATAAAGTTACTGTTTGACTCAGCAATTCCACTCCTAGGTATATATCCAAGAGAAATGAAAACATATGTCCATACAGAAACTTCTCCATGAATATTTATAGAAGCATTATTTATAACGGCTAAAATGTGGAAACAACCCAAATGTCTCTCAACTGATGAATGCATAAACAAAATGTGTCATATCCATACAAGGGAATATTTTTGGTCAAGAAAAAAATGAAATACTGACACATGCTACACCATGCATGAACCTCGAAAACATTATGCTAAGTGAAAGAAACCAATCACAAAAGACCACATAATTACATGAGTCCATTCATGTGAACTGCCCAGAATGGGGAAATCTATAGAAACAGAAAGTAGATTTGTGGTTGCCTAGGGCTGGAGGAGGTTGAGGGTAGAGGGGGGGGTGACAGCTAAAGCACACAGGGTGCCTTTTGGAGATGGCAAAAGTACCCTAAAATCAATGGACTATGATAAAAGTTTCACATACTCCTGAATATATTACAAGCCATTGAATTGTATACTTTAAAATTTTTGTTTGTTTGTTTTTTGGCGAACCCGTGTCCCCTGCATCGGCAGGCGGACTCTCAACCACTGCGCCACCAGGGGAGCCCCGAGCTGTTAATTTTTTTAAAAAATTGTCTTCCCTGATGGCTTGAATACAAACATAATGGCTGGAGTTTGAACAGTCTTCCTGAACCATTAGATAGAACCATGAGAGTGGAACAAGAAGATAGAAGGACACTAGATCCTTGTCACCATGGAACATCACACAAGCTCCAGACTGCTTAACTCCACGCTTCTATTACATGATAGAGAGATAATCTTTTACCTTGTTTTTGTTTGTTTTTTTTTAAATAGGAGATATAAACGTTCTGATGTTGTCTTCTCACCTTCTGATGAATAACCTTGTTTTCCTCCTCAGAAGACCATTGGAGAACAAGAGAAACATAGAGGCAAGAGCCTAAACAACCATGGTAATTATTATGCCATTCCCCAAATATGTCTGACCCTTTACATTTCAAGTAAATGGTAGGATTGTACTTCCTGCTTCCTTGTGGTTGGGTGGGACAATGTGACTAGTCCTGGCCAAAAACTTTCCAGTGGAAGTCACATTTGTCACTTCTGGGCTAAGCATTTAATTGCTGGCATGAAACCCTCCAAAGCTCACTTTTCTTCTTTCCCACAGTGACAAGCACTATACCAAATGGAGGCTGCTCCATTGGCCTGGATCCTGGAGGGAGGATGCAACAGAGCAGAGCCCCAATAGGCAATAGGTACGGTGGGTCAGGAAGAATAAATATCTGTTTTGTTTTGTTTTGTTTTTTTGGTAGGTGGGCCTCTCACTGCTGTGGCCTCTCCCGTTGTGGAGAACAGGCTCCAGACGCGCAGGATCAGTGGCCATGGCTCACGGGCCCAGCCGCTCCGCGGCACGTGGGATCTTCCCGGACCGGGGCACGAACCCGTGGCCCCTGCATTGGCAGGCAGACTCTCAACCACTGCGCCACCAGGGAAGCCCATATCTGTCTTTTTAAGACACTGAAGTTTTGGAATCTTTTGTTACCACAGCAGAACCTAGCTTATACTGATTACTACAACTCCCTGCAGCAAGATTAAATTTCTTCGAAGTTTTGTGTTTTAACTTTAAAATTTTTGTACTCCATATCAAATCAGTGGTCATGTTGATATCAAAATGACATTTCCCCTCAAATTGGTGAGTTAAATTAAGGCTTCACAAAGATATTGCTTGTTTATCCTGTGCTTTCCAGATCCTCCAAGACCATCCCTGCTGAATGCATACCCAGTTTAAGAAACTGTGTTTTTTTAAATCCTGGGGCCAAACCTTGGACAGTGCAACCTAGATGATGCAATGCCAGGACTTTGAAGAATCATTCAAATGTATTTGAAAATATTTTTAATCAGCACTATTTGTTAAGCGTATGGAAGATCCTCAGTCTCGCTAGGTATGCTATGTTATGAATGATGACGATGAGAGAGGTCGTTGAGAACAATGAAAGGTGTGCATGGCTTTTGTAATCGGGTTTGAATTTAAATCCTCCTTTGTCAGAATTTGGACTTTTTGGAGCTTTAGCTCCCTCATCTGCAAAACTGAATAATAGTTGCACTCATTTCAGAAGGTTAACATAGGCTCGAAGGAAATAATGAGTTAATGAAGCACTTCCCACAGAGCCTGGAACACCGTAAACTGCAAAGCCTGCTAGTTACTATTCTTAATAATATGAGGTTGGCAGATATTAAATGATAATAAACTTAGTGGTGGTCAGAGTATGGGTAAACAGGTGCCCTCATACCCAGCCAGTGGGAATATACCTTGGCTCATTCTTTCTGGAAGACACGTTAAAAATGGACACACCCTTATGACCCATTCTAATTCCATTAGAAATCCTAAGGAAATAAATAGACAAACATGCAAAATTCAGTGTACAAACAACATAAATGTTCAAGAACAGTAGATGGGTTAAATGGGTTCTGCTAAATTCTACTGAGAACATATCAGAAATTTTCAAAAATTTTGACTGGAATTCACGTAAGAGATACATATTATATTACAACCCAATATATACCTATATGTTTAAAACACAGAGTGTTTATAAAAATACTGATCTTCACTAATGCAATACACACTAATATTTTTCTCTTCTGTGCAATGATATTCTTTTCTGTTTCATTTATTTTTTAATATAAATTTATCTATTTATTTATTTTTGGCTGCGTTGGGTCTTCATTGCCTCACACGGGCTTTCTCTAGTTGCGGCAAGCAGGGGATACTCTTCATTGCGGTTCACGGGCTTCTCATTGCAGTGGCTTCTCTTGTTGCGGAGCATGGGCTTTAGGTGCATGGATTTCAGTAGTTGTGGCGCGCGGGCTCAGTAGTTGTAGTGCACAGGCTTAGCTGCTCCGCGGCATGCGGGATCTTCCCAGACCAGGGATCGAACCCTTGTCCCCTGCACTGGCAGGTAGATGCTTAACCACTGCACCATCAGGGAAGTCCCTGTTTCATTTATTTTTAAATATTGATTTTGACTCACCAAGTTGATTTTTGAACACATTGATGTGTCTTAAGCTGCAGTTTGAAAAAACTGCCCTGTGTAGTTCTTACAAAAGGTGCTTTAGAATTTCAGTCATTGACAAGATAAGGTGTCCAAAGTACAGTGATGAGTAAAAAGTAGGTCACAAAATAGGATGAATAATGTCCCATTTGGATTAAATGTGTGTGTGTGTGTGTGTGTGTGTGTGTACACGTGCATGCCTGTTTCATCCAAATAGGAAAACAGTCTGGAATAACATACAACAAAATAAACAACAGTGGTCATCACAAGGGTGAGAGTGTGGATTTGTGGATAATTTAATTTTCTTTTCATTTGTCTCTATTTTCCGACTTTTTCGATAATAGGCATATATTACTTGTACACTTAAAAATGAATTCATTCCATAGGAAAAGCAAGATTCTTCTTGGAAATGAATAAATGTGATTGTTTAAACTCATAGAAAGAACTTGAGAACCTTTTTTTTTTTTTCCCCCAATTTGAAAGCAGTCACTGTTTATTAACTGACCAGATTACAAAAATAATCATGGTAGGTAGTTCATCCTTCTTATAAGTCTGTTGATCTGGTCTTCCCTGTTGCCAACATCTCCACCTTCTGCAAAATGGGTGGTCTTTTTCTTCATTCCACCTCGTGGAGAAGACAATTTGAAGGGCCACAGGAAGTTGTTTGCTTCTTTGAAACGTTTTCCAACAGTATAGATCTCATGAATCAGATCCTCCATGCAGATGATACCGTATTTGCCAAGAGATCGAGCAATCAACACGTTATCCGTCAGGGCAATTCGCTTCTTGTTGGTTTTGCCATAACCACTCTTGTAGATCAATTCATGTACTGACTTTAGGTTTGGGTACCCCCATGCAATGTACGGTTCCACAATTCTCAGTTAAGAATTCACTCAGTTAAGAAAGCTCAACCACGGGGTGGGCTCGGGCCACAGTCACTCAGCATCCAATCTAAGAACTGGGATCAGAGTCTCCTGCGGCCTGTGACACACCTGGCAGTCTTTCCTTCCTTCCTCCCTCCTCCCTCCCTTCCTTCCTTCCTCCCTCCTCCCTCCCTTCCTTCCTTCTTTCTTTCATTCCTCCCTTCTTTCCTCCCCCCCTCACTTTCATCAGTCTTAATTTTCACATCAGAGAGATACAGTGAAGTGGATTAGCTTCAAGCACCGGCTTCTGAGGCTGGCGTTCCTAAGTTTTAAACCCAGTTCTCCTTAATAGTTGTGTGCAAGGTGATTAACCTGTTTGCTCGTTAGAAAATGGAGATGTTATCTCCCACATGGCGAGCATCGTTGAGATGACCGTACAGTACCCTTCCCATAGCCTGGGCAGAGAGTAGGTCTCAACCAAGTGATGTCCGTTACAGTAATAATGCCACCTAGATAGAGGGTTGCTGGCAGGTTTCTGTAAGGGAACCCTGGTCAAGTGTTTAGAACAGAGCCTGGCACATTGTAAGCCCACACAGTATATGTTGGTATTATTACTACTGACATATTATGATTAGAAAAAAAATTCCCAAATTGCATGGCTAATATAGAGGTCATTCCTGAGTGAGTTTACTATTCTTCCCAGCTATAGAACGAGCCTTATACCTCACACCTAGGTAAAGGCAAAATCTGTCGATACTGTAATTGGTGGCTGCTGTTTTCCATGAGCCTACACCATGAACCCAGACCTGGGTCCTAGGTTGCTGTTTACTTCCTTTCTTCACTGCCTCCTGCCTCCTTCTGCCTTTGACATCCCAGCCAAAGTCAGTAGGGAGATGATAGCCTTGAAAATTAGCCTTCCTGGGCACACATTGCCCACTGCCGTTTGATGTGCGGGCCTCGGGAAATGGTCCCAAATCCAGTGAACGCGAGCCCCCTCCTGGTGACAGGTGGTCTCATTGACCACATCCACCGAGGCTGTAAGATGATGGGGCTGCCATGCTTTCAGGGGAGGGGGGCTGGGGTCAGCGGGGATTGGCAAGCTCATGTGGTCGGCGAGGCGAGCCCCTGCCTTGCCGGAATGACAGAGTCATCTCTCCGGTTTGAAAACATGTCAGAATAATCCTGCCCATCACGACGCCTGTGGTTTCTGACCGCACATGAAAGATGGTCAGAGGTATTTAAAACCAGGCTTTCTGCCCCCACTCCTTAAAGGCTCCATTCACCCACCCAACAGAAAACCATGTGTGTCTTAATTTCATATGTTACCTTAATGGGTTTCTATTACTGACATAAATTAAAACAAGCACAAGAACACTAATAGCCATTCCTGTTTCTAGCTGCCTATGCCTGCGTGCGTGCCTGGCCTTGTACATGAGTTAGCTCACCTGACCCTCTTTAATAACCTCTCAGGTGGTTACCGCTACTATCCCCATAAACAGAGGGGCTGGGCGCCCAGCTCAAGGTCACATGGCTAGCATTTGACAGAGCTAGGATTTGAACCTAGGTCCACGTAAGTCCAGAGCCCCAGGTGTTCTGACACGCATAAACATCCTTGGCTTAGAAAGACGGGGACCGAGGGTGTGAAACCGGGGCTCAGAGACCCCCTCCCCCTCCCCATAACTATTCAGACCAAGGACCCAGCCTCAAGCTTGATGCCCTAACCTCTAAAGCTAAGGGGGGCGGGGCCATGAGGGAGGGGTGGGGGAGGGGAAGAGCATCCCCACGCCCTGGTGTTCCCACCCCTCTCCAAGCCCCCCTCTGCACGCCAACAACAGCCAATCAATACTGGCTTACATTTTATGAGACAAGGAGTTAACTTGTTCAATTACGGGGGAGACAGCTCTATTCTTTCGTAACAAGTAATCTGAGTAGGGAAATCGATCCTAAGAGGCCCCATGCACGCTGGCTAATTTTATATTATCCTTAGCCAATGGGCGAGCACAGAGTAATGGAGTTGTTGTTACAGTTCATTACGGGAGGGGGGATCAATAGCGGGACAAGCGGAGGCTCAGCGTCACAGCTGTGGCAGTCAGGGGAGGTCGTGGGGGACTCGGGATGGGGGAGCACCACTTCCTGTTTTGTGTTCCCGGCCCGGACACTGCTGATTTTCGCCGCAACCTGTAAGAAAGAAATCCTTCTCGGGATGGAAAACCAGAGACTCCCCACTCCCCAAGCCCCCCGACAGCCAGACTCCAGAGAAAGGCCACCATAGACACCCCAGGTTGATGGAAAATGGAAGGCAAAACCCCCATCATCACAAGGCCTGGCTTGTGACCATCACATTTCCCCTGCTGTCTTGCAAGTGGCTTTTGGACAGAACCCAGGTTTGGCCTGGCAGTGAATCCTCCTTGTCATCTTGATGGCCCCAAACATTAAATCCTGGTTTTCATCCTAAAAGCACAGCTGACAGATAGGCTGCTTCTGTCCTCTGTGTGCTCAGCAACCAAGAGATGCTGCCCCAGCTCCCCTGGTTCCCTGGGGTGAGGGCGGGTAGGGGTGGGATTTAATCTCCCCAGGGCAGTGACTTCAGTTCCAGGCTTACATCTGACATTTGGGTTGTCCCAATTCCCTCCCCTGCAACAGAAGTGGCTAGTACCAATTCAGCATTCCATAAGCCCCGTCTTGCGTGTACCTCCGCAAGCATTTCAGAAGCTGTGCTTACTATGTGCACAGCAGGCACTGTAGCAGCCTCTTTATCTACATGATCAAGTGTACCTTCAGACTGTTGAACTTATCTACAACCTTATTTAACACCCATTATACGTGACCCCATTTTATATGCATTGTCTTATCAACTCTGGCATTAACCCAATATACAGATCAGTAAACTGAGGCTCAGAGAAGAAAAGCAATGTGCTCAGGACACATAGGTAGTTAAGGTCAGAGCCAAGATTTGAACTTGGTCTCTCTGACATGCCTCCAGCACTGAAAAATGCTCTACATGGCACTCTAGGAGGGAGGAACACAGACATTCTTAAACGTCTGTGTCTTCTCATAGGATCAGTCCAGTGCCTGGAATACTCATATATAATGGGGATGATTTTTTAAAATCTTAAATCAACATATTTTTACATGCTGCCCCCCCATTAAACATGCTCCCCTGAAGTCACCACACCATTATGGCCCCACAGGAGTGGGGAGGACCCAATGCTCCCTCTGGGAGGGGACAGATATGAGGTAGGAGGACACACAGGAAGGGGAGTAAAGGGCAGCCCTTCTTGCCCTGGGCAAGGTGAGCAGCAGAAGGACAGAGGTCAGGATACCAATGGTCACACATACTGAGGGCTATCTGTGCACCAGACACTTTATAGATATCATAAATGTATATAAATATATGCATATGTATTGATTAATATATGTTAAAGCTCTATGCACTTTATATGTATTAATTAATTTAATCCTTACAACAAACTTTGGGATAATTATAATTGTTATCCCATTTTACAGATGAGGAGACTAAAGTGCTGGAAGGTTAAAGATCTTGCTGGATTAGAAGCCAGGCCCACTAGTTCCAAATGCTGTTATCCACAATGCTTTTCTGAAAATGACAAACAGTAGGATATGCCTGCATTCCTCCCTCTGGACCAAAATCCCAGAGGTGAGGGTATTGGTATTAGGAGAAAGGTGAAACTGGGAGGGCTGGTGTTCCAATTTCCCTTTGGAAATCAGAGGTCACTAAACAGGGGTGGTCCTGTTCCAATGTGGAGTAATGTAGTAGAATTAAAATGCAGGCTTGATGTCGTTAGGTGGAGAGAGGCCTAAGTTAGATTCTGGGTCCCCTTATCTCCATTGGGCAGTGCAGGGATCAGAGTTTTCAGTGGGAGATGTGGACAACATACCTTGTTATGGACTGAGTTGTAGCCCCCAAAATTCATATGTTGACATCCTAACCCTCTGTACCTCAGAAAGTGACTGCATTTGGAGATAGGGTCTTTAAAGAGGTGACTAAATTAAAATGAGGTCATATGGTAGGCCCTAATCTAATATGACTGATGTCCTTATAAGAAGAGGAAATTTGGACACACACAGAGACACCAAGGATTCCCACACAGAGAGAAAGGCCATGTGGGGACAAAGGGAGAAGGTGGCCATCTGCAAGCCAAGGAGAGAGGCCTCAGAAGAAATCAACCCTGCCAACACTTTGCTTAGACTTCCAGCCTCCAGAACTGTGAAAAAATAAATCTCAGTTGTTTAAGTCACCCAGTCCATGGTGTTTGTTATGCAGCCTGAGCTGACTAGTACAGACCTAACAGTGAGGCTGCCAGGTAAGGAGCAAGGTGATCTCACTGGGGCGGCCTCCAAGTGAGCAACACAAGTGCAGGGCGAGATGGAGGGTGTGACATGAGGTTCCACAGAGCAACACAGACCACATAGGGCTGGCTGGGTCAGCAAGGGTGGATCCCAGGCCCTGACCAAGATCAGCAAACAGACCATGAGAACAGCTGCAGAACCCAACAGGGCAGCCAGTCACCAGATGTGGGGAAAGGGGAAGAGCCAAGGTCCTAAGGCCCTGAGGTGATCTGCTCTCACTCATCAGAGGAGCCCCATGGACACGGAGGGAGGGGAAAGGTGAGGTTCCCGAGTGGGATGGGGGTGGGTTCTCAAAAGGAAGACAAGTGTTCCCCACAAGAACCAAGCATAATACTTACCCCACAGGGAACAATTAACATTTTTGCCCTAGACTAGAGATCGGCAAACTGTGGCCCTCAGGCCTATCTGTTTTTGTAAATAAAGTTTTATTGGACCACAGGCATGTCCGTTTGTTTACACATTGCCTATGGCTGTTTTCATGCTACGACAGAAGTATTGAGTGGGTATGATAGCAAGTGAGAATGTATGGCAACAAGGCCTGAAACATTTACTATCTGGTCCTTTACAGAAAATGCCTGCCAACCCCTGACCTAGAAACAATATTTCTGTAACAACAGTGGCTGGATTTTTCTAGGACAGCTGGCATATGGTGTGAAAGATTTCATCCGTTCAGTCATTCGCTTATTCAGTCAGTCAACAAGCATTTCTCAAGGGACATCCATGTGCCAAGACCTGGGCTCAGTACTTATGATTCGAGAATGAGCAGAGTCTCGGTTCCCTCACCAAGGTACTTACAGCCTCATCGGGGCACAGATGTTAAACAAATCATCACGCAAATGTGCCGCACTAAACTGAGCTGCATTCTGTACTGGAGAATTCATAAAGTTATTAAACTGTACCTCCTGGTTCCCCCAGAAGCAGACCCTGAGATAAAGGTTCAAATGGCAGTTATTTAAGAGATGGTCCCAGGAAGTACGAGCAGGAGAGTGGGAAGTGAAGCAGGGAAAGGAGGGACCCCACCAAGAGTGTGTAATCCAGCAAGTGACCCTGAGGCCCTCTAGGGACCTCAGGGACACTGTAGGGGCTGCTCCTCTGTTATCCCACTCCAGGGGGAGGGGGCTGAGGGATCAGCTCTCCATGTGTCATTGGTGGAGGGCTGATCCCTGGAGTATTGAGTCACCTGCCCTTCTCGCTTGCCCCCATCTGGTGGACTTGAAATCACAGTGATGCTTAAGCAGCCTGCCACGTGCAGAGGGGATGAGGTTGTCTGGGTTGAGGAGGACATTGGGACTGCCCTGAGGTTGAAGGGGGCCTTGGGGAAGAGTACTCCCACAAAGGGAGCCTGTGCCCCTCCCCAGGCACAACAAGCCCCTCCCTCCTTGGGGTTCCAGCACCCCCTGATTTAACTGCAGTACCCTGATTTAACTGCAGTTAAAGGTGAGGTCAGTTGTCTGCTTGGAGAGGATGGACCAATGTCACATCCATTATTCTGGCCCCAGAGCCAGCTCTGTGGCCAGAACACAGTAGGACCACAGTGAATAAAAGACAAGCTTCCTCCCAGCATTAATGGGATACCAAGGGATCAGGAAAATCCTCCTCTTGTCCAGTACTTTCTGCTGACAACTCCCCAGGGTGTCAGGGTTATATACTGTGAACGCCTTGCCCACATTTAGGGAAGAGAGGAGGGAGGAGTTGAGCCTCAGGAAGGTCACAGGTACAGGGGACATGACCTAAGTATTAGCTTTTGTCTGATCACTGGAGTTGCTTTGTATGTTAGGGCAATGGTTCTCAAAGTGAGGTCAGGGAACCCCTGGGGGTTCCTGAAACCCAGCCAATGTTTTCATGTAATACTAAAACATTACTTGCCTTTTTAAATTGTCATTTTCTCATAAGTATACAGGGAAGTTTCCCACAGGCTACAGGATGTTGGGATGTTACAACAGATTGATGCAGAAGAAAATGAGAATCCGTTAACACAGTTAAGAGATGTGCAAAAATGTAAAATAATGTGACTCCCTAAATTAGCTTATCTATGTAAGTATACAGTGGGTTCATTATTGTTATTTTAAAATAATAATTAAATATTTCTCATTTTTAATTTCTAACATGCTAAATATCAATACATACTACCTAAACAAAAGATCTTTGGGCTCCTCAATAACAACAATTTTTTCAAGTGCCAAGAGGTCCTGAGACCAAAAAGTTTGAGAACAGCCGTGTTCAGGAATTCTGCACCTTATGCACGCTCATGGGGCAGAGCCCACATGACGATGTCGAAGCTGGACATCCACTTTCCTAGCTGCCCTTGTGGCTAGGATGTGACCATATGATTTAGGACTAGCCAAACAGAGATGTATCCTTGGAGGGGGTGCTCCCAAATAGGGCACAGAGTAAAGAGGTCTTCTGGTAGTGGAAGCCACATCCTGATCAAAGGTCAGCAGAGGCCATGGGGCTGCAGTGGTGACCAGGACTGAGGCTGTGGCAGGATTCAGCTATGTCCTGGCTGCCACCTGGCCTCCCTGCTCTGAGCCATCATCCCAGCCTGTTTCTCCAGGTTGCCTGGCAATGCTGTGTAAGCTTGGGCAACTTGCTTATGCTCTCTGCGCCTCAGTGGACATAATCAAGATCAGATAATAAAGACAATTTTTGTAA
Organism: Lipotes vexillifer; assembly: GCF_000442215.2. NCBI lineage: Eukaryota > Metazoa > Chordata > Mammalia > Artiodactyla > Lipotidae > Lipotes > Lipotes vexillifer. Next base: position 958,231 of record NW_006786802.1, on the reverse strand, counting down.
GGACTGTAAAGATTAAATGTCAGGTGCTCAGTGCCCGGCACATGATAACAACCCAATATGTGCTGGTTGCTATTCAGATGATGATGATGAAGATGACTGTTATCACTGTGATGATTCGCTGCCACTAGCTTTGCTGCTCATTGTAGAGTCATTTGATGACGATCTCTGGGGGCCCTGAGGCCCCATCCCTGACCTTGGTGCCCAGTGCAAAGGTGTCCATGGCCCTAGTCACAAATATCCTTCCAGTTATTCCTCTACTCCTTAAATAAGGTAGAGTTGGTTTCTGTTGATGCAACTGAGAGAACAGAGATTGATCCAGTGAAAGATGTCAGGCTGTATGGCACCCAAAGGTGCCCGATGAAGAGACAGATTTGCCCATATATTATATATTTACATAATGCTCTTCCTTATACTGACTCACTTTTTCTTTTCTGAATCATAAGTACTTTTTTAATATTTGAAGTAAATTTTAATCTTAAAAGTTTTAGACTTATAGGAAAATTTCAACTTTACAAGTATTACACAGATGGTACCGAGCTCCCGTATACCCTACATTCAGGCCTCCTACTAACATCTTACATTAGTATGTACATTTGTTAAAATTAAAATGTAAACTTGTTAAAATTGTATGAACCAATATTATTACATTATTATTAACTAAAGACCATACATTCTAAAGATTTCCTTAGTTTTTACCTTTTGACTCACAATTTTACTTAAATGAATTTGCATTGAAAGGGTTTGATGTGCTAATTCCCATTTTCTTCCTTAATTCCCACTGAAGTCACACATGATTATTCAGTAAGAGCTCTTTGGCTTGGCACCCCGTAAAGTCCTTTCCTGCTACCACGAGGCCCACAATCTGAGGAAATGTGCCCCCATGTCCCAGGATCCCTGAGTAGGGTGGCAGGCGGTGTCGCTGGGCGGCACGGTTATTGTCCCTGAGTCCCAATTTCCTCACCAGAAAAGCAAGGACACTGAGCATTTCCACAGCAATCGAGACAATTCAGTGAAATAGGAAATGCAGAGGGTCTGACCTGAATCCTGGTACCAAGTAGGACCTAGGGATGAATTTCCCTCCTCACGGGCAACATGTTTCCTGGCGACTACAGCTAAGCCCTGTCTCTCTCAGCACAGGGCTAGCCTCGGTTCTCTGCCCCATGCTCTAGGACCCCAGACTCACTCGGGAAGGAAGAGGAAGATCCGAAAGGCAGGAAGAGGAGGAGCCGAGGAAACTGAGTGGGGGGAGGAGGAGAACAGGGGGAGGGAGGGAAAAGGAGAGGGGAGGGGGAGG